>NC_056727.1:415475934-415530934 GCF_019279795.1 Protopterus annectens | reverse complement strand
TGCAGTAGTTTTCCCTTAGAGAAATGTAGAATATGGCAGGGATTAAAGATGGCTAAACCCACCCAGTTTGTCCATTTCCTCTCTTATCATGATCTGTCATTGACGCGGTTAAGTAGGCCCTAACTTAGCCTTTCATGTATTTCTTGTAAGCAAAGAATGCCTTGGTCTTATTCCTTGAATACTTAGCCTGTAGGTTTTCTACTGATTATATCTTAACAGGAAGACAAGTCAAGGCACCTACCACTTCCTCCATGAAGAAATATTTCTTCACACCTCATATGAATATCACTTTTCAAACTTGTTTGCTTGACCGCATGATTGGATCTCTTTTCTTCTGAAAAGTATTATGTTTGCATAACTTATTAACACCTGGAATGCTTACATCTATTTATCATATGTCCCTTTGTTTTCCTACCCTTCCCTCACCCTGTCAGTTTGAACTTTTCTGATACTGTTTATGCACTGTTATACAATGTCCATCTAGTCAGCAGTGATACGTGTGCTAGGAAGACAGCATCCATGAAGTCATCTTGTACCTTCACCCTACCTTTTTTTCCAGCCTACTACTTTTGCCAGTTTTAACATGTTTCAAAGATATTGCATCTGCCACATTTTCCTGTATGTTTGCCATTTTTCCATTATTACTTTTGTAGAATTACACATCATGATACGAACCTGATCTAGTTAGATTAGTAGATCCTCTTTCATTGCTTATCAGTGCTGTATACTTTATCAAAGCATATACTGCTGACACCAAATTTATGTAAAAGTCTCTCTTATGATTCTTGCACACCCTTCTGTACAGATAAAGGTTCCAATCCAGCCTTTGCACAGGTGAGCACACTTGTAGGTCCCATCTTGGTGGCACTTCCTCACTTGCTTTTATGCTACTGCAAGGCATATTGATAAGTAAATCAGAACATCAGAGCCAAACAAAAAGTGGGTAAAGGACTTGATCAACTGTCTAGGGTCCATAGAGAGAAAAGGGAGAGTTGGAAGATGCTATACAAAATACTTGTATTGCTAAGAGAGATGAGGGATTTTGATAGGGGGTGACAAGCATAAGATGGTTATTTTACAAACTTAAGAAGTGTGTAGTACATAGAGGTTAACACTGGAAAAGGAGATCCTATAGACTCAGACAAATGGCAGAGAGTCAAAGTAGAACTCAGAAGATTAATGGAATAACGTTTCAAATAGTTTAGTTACTTGATACATACATAGATTTTTTTCTTATTGTGAAAAAATACCCATGTCAGTGGACATTTTGTGTAAAATGGTTACATTTCTTTAGTGTTAGAAAAAATTAAGGGCATACTAAGAGAATGCAAGGGGATTACATTCCCCCATGACAGAGGTAAAAAGGGTTTTATCTTCTTATTTTCTATCTGAGATGTCTCAGAGTTAAAGAGACAACCTGCAAAAGCAAGAAAGAAGGACTGGAACAGAATCTTTGGGGTAAATAAAAGTATTGGCTTTATTGCTTAACTTTCTCTCAGGCACATACTTGTAAAACAGTACTTAACAGTATTTTAACATTCCCCTGTACTTCTAAGAGATGTTTCAGAAAATACAATTGTCTCAGTGACTGTGTAGAGTGTATGTTTTTTGTTCTGGATCAAATGATTTATAGAAATTGAAACTGTCTATTAAAATGATATTTGAGGAAATACAGGGGGTACTCATGTCCTTTACTAAAGTTCTGCTTCAGCTAATATGTATAAAAGTGCAGGCATAGTTTTGCCCAATGCATATAAGGAACATGTATAAAATACTAAACAGTTTGTCAAGTTATCAATAAAGTGTAACTTGGACCAGTGGGCTAATTAATGATCACTTGAATTAATTCCAAGAGAGAGTAGCAATGCATTTGTCCTGATTAAAGAGATATTATTTTATTTATTATTTATTATTATTTATGCAGCATTTGTTTACAAGGATAATCCAGCTGGACAACTGGTGTCCATTTTCAGCGGAGTCCTGGGGACAAAAGCTCCAGACATTACAGAAAGTAAAGTAATGACAATAATTAGTTATAATGTATAATATAGTATAAAAAGAAAATGAAAAAAAAAATGTATACAGTAGTATACTAAGAAACATGAAGTTATACAGAAGACTTAATCAGGATAGATAGGAGATAGTGTAACAAGCATTTGTCAGATTGTAGTAATATATACAATATGTATATAAATCCAAAAGAGATAATTGGAGCATTTAACAATTTCGCAGGCAGAGGTAGAATGCATAATCAGAGGTGGGTTCTGGTGTCTGCAACAGGAGAAGATTGCAAAACAAATTGTATGGACATATAAGGAAAATCATAGAGAGCAACTTACAGGCAGTATAAAAGATAAACTGAAATTGAATTAGTCTCCAAATTAAAACTTCTTGGAATGATTATAGATGATAATCTTAAATATGAGCTGCATGTTCAAAATGACATAAAAAAGACTCATCAACAATAAGGAATGCTCTACAGGCAACAAAACTTCCTGAGCGACACCAATAAAAACCACTTTTGCCACTGCCTACCTTCTCTCATTCCATTCCTTCTCCCTCATACAATGCAGTCATCCTAACCAACCTTTATGCAACAGTTATGAATAAACTGGACACATGCTATAATAAGTTGCAAAATTTGCCACCAACAAACAGTACTACAGATACCACTGTATTACCCTTAAGGTTTTGAAATGGCTCAAAGTGTCTTACCACTTAGATTACGTACAGTTTATCTCCTCCCACAACGTTATTTACAAGGCCAATGACTGCCCTGATTTTACTCCTATTCTCCATTCCTGTCACCCTAACAGACTACATTGATCTAATGAGCAGCATCTTTTCAGCATATATCTTCTTCTGGCTTTTTCCCGGTTAGGGGTCGCCACAGTAGATCACCTGTCCGCTCATGACTGGCAGTGGATTTTTACAGTGTTGAGTTGCCAGCCCAGCGCCCAACCTTCCACAGAAGGCAAACACACATGCACTCACACCTAGGGCCAATTTAGAGTGTCCAATCTACCTGGAGCATGTCTTTGGGGATGTGGGAGGAAACCGGAGCACCCGGAGGAAACCCATGCGACCACAGGGAGGACATGCAGACTCCACACAGAAGGCACCCCAGCCGAGGATCGAACCGGAGAACCTCTTGCTGTGAGGTGACAATGCTAACCACTGCACCACCGTGGCTGCCCTCAATCTTCTGGCCAAAGTCTCTGCTCATACTCTTGTCACTAAAATATGGAATTATAGCCCTCTGGAAATTAGATCTAACTCTAACATCTCTGTGACATCCCATCTCTCGGCCAGTATTCAATGAGCCTGAATCCTCACCACTGAGACCAGTGAAGGGCATTCACTTGTTACAAAAATAAATACACACAGTATTTCCATATGCAGCTCTCTGCCTCAAACACAATTTCCCTTAGGAGCACACAGGGAACACACTTAGTCCAGGGTCTGGGTTTCCTTACCTCCCTCTCCAGGTTCCCAATAAGAATCCTCACTGGCACAGCTGTAGAGATGAGCCTCAGATGAGTGTGAAAGCCAAGTCCTCCAACACTCTCTCTGTGCTCCGAGTAGCTGACACACACTCTTTGAGATTTGATTTGCACACACATATACACACACCTGGGAAAGACTGGTACAGACCGACTCGCTCTGCTACCCTTTGGCAATACTATAAGGTAATTACTGTCACCAGACACTCCAAAGCCAAAGCCAGCTACTCTAAGACTCTTACAAGGGAACCCAATTATACTGAGTGAAATTAATATTAATACAATGGTAGTGTTTGATTACAAAAACAGACTGCTCTGAGACTTGTCTCATCTAGTATTAAAACATATTTTTTCTGCTGGATTACAGAATGACATCACAAACATCTGGTCATTTGACTTCTGGTTTCCATACTACCACTTTACTACAGGCTGCCAGGATTTAGCACTGATGTGTTACCTTACACATCTACAGATTTGCTAAGATCTGTTGCAACTTCTGTAAGTCATAAAACAATTTCAAACTTTCACTCTTCTAGAGTAGCAATTATTTCACCCCTATGGACAATACAGAAGGCTTCCTAGTACAGACATTTTTGTTTCTGGCTGCATTGAGACCTGTGAGATACACTGTTTATGGTCTAAGTTAAGTAATTTAATTTCAGGATATTTTCCTAACAGATAGCTAGGGCTGAGCTTAACCTTTTCTCTTCCAGTATCCTCTGTTACAATATTAACTCATTCACTCCAAAGGAGCTCAGGAAGTTTGCACTCTAACTTCCATTGGGAGGAGCCTAAGCCTTTTGACAGAATCAAATGATGTCCTCATATAGGTTCATAGTTTCATAGGTAGGTAGTAAGATATTGGCCCTATGGCCTATATAAGCCTAGCCAAAAAGGTACCCTGGCTTTCACCACCCAAGAAAATAATTTTTCTGTTCTCCTGTTGAGCAGAGCCACAGAGGTGATCCCCAGGGTGAATTTCCTATTTCCCATCCAATCATCAGGATTTTTCTTGAAGACTGCTAATGAGGAGCTTTGTTTGATATAGATAGGTCATTTGTTTCAGAGTAGGGGAAGTCTCTGGGACAGGAATCTATCATCTTCCAGCATGTTCTGTTTATTGTAGTGACAAGGTTTAGGTCCCTAGAGTGCGTAGCTCAGAGGGATTGGGATTTCATTAAGTGGAGCATGTCCAACAGCTCTAGGTTTGACATAGCTTTGTATGTTAGGCAGAGACCACCTCTGAGTAGGCGATATACGACAGAGTAAAACTGAAGTTATTTGAGACAGTCTGCATAGGGCATCTGTTTGAGGCTGGTAATCCTCTTTGTGAGGTATTTCTGTAGCCTTTCCAGTTGTTGTAGATGTCTTGTGAGTTACATACCAAAAGGGGCATTGCACTCTATAATGGGTCTAATGAGTGACGAGTAGAGGGGACCAATGACCTCTTTTTGCCTGGACGAGAAACCTTCTGTGATGAAATGAGCCATGTAGAAGGATTTCCTGACTACTGTGGTAACCAAAAAGGGCGGGGGAATAGCTGTAATGTTTAAAAACAGACTTAACATCATTAGGAACACATTGCATCCCCCCAGGTCTCTAATATTGAACTTATTGCACTAAAGATTTGCCTAAACTCCCAAAAATGTATCAATCTAGTAGTTATCTATATCCCACCAGGGAAAAACCTTGAAAACCTAGAGAAAACTTTAAGTTGGTTAGCCGCCAACTACCCTCAAGAAACCATTATACTAGGGGACTTCAATATTGACTGGTCCCACTGCTCCGCCAAGACAAATCCCCACCCAATCAATCTATATGGCTTCTCCCAAAATATCACAGCTCCTACCAGAATTGGTAACACACCGCAAAAGGAGAGTACAATTGACTGGATTCTCACCAATAAAGTTGCTAACAATTATACCACCGGTACCCTCCCCAACGACCTTAGCGACCACCTTGTCACTTACATTATAAAGCACAAACTTTGTATTTCCAACCCACCCCTACATAAACTTATCAGAAACAGGAAAAAGTTCAACCTAGAGCTATTCCTAGCTGAACTAAAATTCTGCAATTGGTCAACCCTAACTACTCTTCCCCTAGCCGAGAGCGTGTCATACTTCAATGACACTTTCCTAAACATTCTCAACTCCCACGCTCCAAATCGACTAATTAGAACCGAGGACTGCATAGCTCCCTAGCTAACAAGAGAAACCAAAGCAAAAATTAAACTCCGCGACCAGGCTTGGAACAAATGGAGAGCTACCAAAACTCCCCTAGATCGTATTAAATTTCAACAGCTCAGAAACTCCATGAAATCTGACATTACTAGAGATAAAAAACAGTATTTCTGTCACCTCCAGGACAAACATCAGACTAACCCAAAAAAGTTCTGGGCTGGATTTAACAACCTCCTCCATCCTGGTAAATCTTCTACCCCAATACCCGAGAAACTCACTAGTAAAAAACCAGAAGAGGTAGCCAATTCCTTTAACATTTTTTTACAGAGACCATCCAGTCCCTCGCCAATCATCTACCCACTTCCTCCTCATCCTTAACTCTTCCTCATGACTCACCTCCTCTCTCCTTTAACCTACAAACAGTATCCACCTCCTATATTCGTACCCTACTAAAAAAACTGAAACCATCCACCCTTGCGGCCGATCGTCTCCCAGCGGAATACCTCCAATTAGCCTCTGATGTCATTGCCTATCCCATATCAATTTTGATTAACAGATCCATAATTGAGGCCACCATCCCCCCCCATTTGGAAAATCTCGTACATCATTCCACTTCACAAGGGAGGCTCCTCCACTGAAACATCTAACTATAGGCCTATCGCAATACTTTCTCCAATAGCAAAAATTTTGGAACAGTGTATTCACAAACAACTCCTACACCACCTCACCATCAATAATCTGCTGTCTATTATCCAGCACGGTTTTCGCCCCCATCACAATACTACCACTGCCCTCTTCTCCTTTGTCGACTCAATAAATAGCAACCGTAACAAAAAATTTATATCCTCTGCACTCTTTCTTGATCTATCAAAAGCTTTCGACATGGTTAACCACCAGCTATTACTCCACACCCTGCAAACCCTTCATCTGGACAACTTGGCACTAAACTGGTTCAAGGACTACCTTTCTGGCCGGCAACAAGCAGTCCAATGGTAAAATAGTCTATCTCAACTACTCCCTAACAACATTGCTGTCCCACAGGGCTCCATACTTGGCCCCCTTCTTTTCTCTGTCTTTATAAATGACCTTCACACAATCATCCCCAGAGCCACCTGCATACAATATGCGGACGACTCCACCCTGATCTGCTCTGATCTCTCTCTCCAGAAACTCCAAGCAGCCACCCAACAATGTTTTGCCAAAGTTGAAAAATGGTTCTCTGACCTGAAACTCATACTTAACCCAACTAAAACCAAGTTACTTCTATTTTTCCCCTCGTCTACCACTCCCTTACCCCTAGAACCACAACCTGTGAATCCTAGGTCCTTTTTTGTCGAATCCTTTTAATGGCACCATCATTGAGCCCGTCTCCCACACCAAGCTATTAGGTGTCACTATTGACCACAAGCTCAAATTTGATATGCACATTGCCCAAACCATTAAGTCAGTTAACAAGAAACTAGGTTCAATGTACAGAATCAGGAACTTTCTCACTCCTCATGCAAAATTAACCATTGCCTGCACTCATCTCCTTTCCACCCTACTATATGCCTCCCCGATATTTTCTTTCCTCAATAAACGTGAGCTCAATAACTTTTCTACCACCTACCACCATATAGCCAGATTCATAACAGGAACACCCTATCGTACCCACCATTGCCTCAACCTCAAGAAACTAGGCTGGTTAGAACTGACCAATCTTCTTAAATTTAATCAACTCACGGAAGCATTCAAAATAATTAATCAACCAGACAAAACCCCCTCACTGAGCAAAATCCTGACCCCATACAGCAACTTAAGTTCCCTTCGGTCTTCAAACATTAATCAAGTATTAAACATCAAATCTAATAACATGGGCGGCGATGCTCTTTATGCTAACTCTATTGGAAAGCAATGGAATTCCCTTCCCAACTACCTTAGACACATGCCTTCACTCAATCTATTCAAAAATAATCTCAGAGAATATTTAAAGTCCCACTGGTTGTGCCCATGTCCAAACCCAGACTAATTCCTATAGGTCTCACAGTACCCTACACTCTTCTCTCTCACAAACTATTATCTAGCATTTCCTTCACATGTACCCAAGTCATGTTACCAACTTAGCTTGTCATGTTACCAACTTAGCTTAAGAATTTTTTTTTTCTCTACTAGCATTTATATACTGATGTCTTACTGTTTTGTTATCTTTATAATGTAGTACCTCTATCTAATTGTAGTGTGTTACTTTTCTTATTATTTGGAGCTTTTCTCCCCGGGCCTCTACTGAAAAAGGATATGTATCCAGCTAGACTAGCCCGGTCAACAAATGTAAAATAAATAAAATGTGAATATCAAAGGAGAGACTACTGTCCACCTGTGTCCCAAGGTCTCTTATCACACTTTCACTGTTAAGTAGACTACCACCTATTTGGTGGCTCATGGGTACAGAGTTTTTACCAAAGGGGATGACAATGCACTTTTTGGCATTGAGCTTGAGGCCATGGTTTTGACACCAGGCATCTGTCTCCATGAGGCCCTTTTGTAGGATGTCCACATCGTTAGGAGTTTCGAATATGGCCCCTAGTTTGCAGTCATATCTAAACTTCATTAGCCAAAGACCTTCTGTGTTAGCCTGTACTTCAGAAAAGTAGATACCAAACAGGAGAGGACCCAGGACTGAATCCTGTGGTACTCCACTTGTCACTGGTCTGAAGTCGGATTTGGATCTGCTACTTTCACAATGTGGGTTCTTTCAGTGAGCCAGTTGGCAACCCATCTTGTGACATATGGATTTATACTTAGTTTAGTGAATTTATCTATAATTCCAGAGTGAGGGATGGTGTCAAAAGCCTTGGCGAGATCTAGATAGGCTGTGTGAACCACCTTACCCTTGTCTACGGCTTTAGTGACTGCTTTAAAGATGTCTATCAGGTTTATGAGACATGATCTGCCTTTTACAAACCCGAACTGGGTGGGGTCCAGAGTTTGGAGATTACCAATGTCTTTGTGTATAAGAGTCTTGATGATATGTTCCATGGCCTTGCAGAACAGGTTCGTTAGGCTAATAGGGTGGTAGTTCCCAGGGTCCATGGTGGCTCCCCCTTTGTGGAGTGGGATAACTGTTGCTGTGCGCCATTCAGTGGGCAAAAAGCCTGAAATGAGGCTATGATTGAACATGGTGCTTAGGTGGGGTGCCACTTCATTCAGTAGTTCATGTAGAATGCAGCCGGAGATGTTGTCAGGTCCCATGGAAGCTGTGTTCTTGGCTTTGGAGAGTGTGTTTTTTACCTGTGCAGCTGTGATTACAGGAATTTTGCATTCTCCTGGTATAGAGATGGGCCCTTTAGGGGGTGACAGGGGGGTAAATTTAGCACTGAACTTATCTGCTAGGATGTAGACTATATCAGTTGGTTCTGTATATTTAGTGCCATTGTGCTTTTACTCACAGCAGATCTGAGTATTGCCATTGAGATTCATGACATAGCTATAGAATGCCTTGTGGTTGTCTTTAGAATCAGTGGCGATTTTGTTTTCATAACTAGCTATGGAGGATTTTATGAGGGATCTCATCTTCTTACTGAGGCTAACCAGGGAGTTCCTCCAATCATGGGATTTTACTCTTTTTTGCAACCGTTTCTTTCTTCTGTTGTAGAACTTGTTTATGACAGGGGACCACCAGATTGGCTTCCTTTTTTTTGGAGGATAGCATCTTGGTTCTGTTAGGGATAGCACAATACATGCATTCATGTAAGTGCTTATAAAGTGCATTTGTATAGGATTCAGCAGTCGTATCTCTATTGTCCATCTGCGTGGGTGCCACTTCTGTCTTAAGAAGCGTGAAGTTGGCTTTGGAGAAATTTTTTACGGTGGCTTCCCTAATGGGGGGTGGGGGCGGGATGTGGATGTCTAGGGTGATTAGCTTCTGGTTGGATCTGAACAATGATGAATTGACCTCTGGTGTGGAACACCGGTCACCCATGTTGGTAATGACCAGGTCTAGGATATTGCTGCCTCTTTTGGGGGTTTGGATAAGTTGATCCAAGGCATTGGAATTTATGAATTCCAGAAAAGAAGCAAAAGAGTTGGTACATGAGTAGTTTTCCCAGTTAATGGTGGGGTAGTTGAAATCGCCCATTATTAGGGTGTTGGGTTGTACCCTAATATTTTCCAGTGTATCAAGAAATGAGGAGTGGGAATCCTTGGGCATGGTGGGGGATATTTAACAAGTTACAATTTGGATTGTGGTCTTGGAAAAAGTTAGTTGCACTTGGATACTCTCAGATGCATTATGCTGAGCAACTAGCTTGAAGGTGTGGATATCCTTAATGAATATGGACATGCCTTCACCTTTAGTGTTTCGGTCCAGGTTAGGTGGCCAAAAGGTGTGGTATGAATTATAGCCTGGTAATGCAGGGGTGCTTTCCCGAGCCTTGAACCAGGTCTCTGTCACTGCACAGATGTCGATGTTCTCCATTTTAAGGAATGCCTCGAGTGAATGCATTTTTAGGTTTAGACTTCTAGCATTGATTAGTATTACCCTCAGATTTTGCTTGCTTGTACCTGTTAAGGTGGTGAATTTGTCATTTGAATCTTGCCTAAAAAAGGCACTATAGGTGTGGCAAGAGCCTTAGCCAGTATCCAAAATCCCAAGGGCGAGAGGTGCAGGCCATCTCTAGCAAAGCATCATGGTCTGTCGATCATGTCATCCCAGGCAGACAGATACTGGATCCCCTTAGAATGACACCAGAAGCTTAGCCAATTGTTGAAGGCAATCATATTTGTTTGATACTGTGATGGCATGAAGCTACTCAGGGCTAGGGTCATACCTGCCTGAACTACAAGTTCAGAGAGCTCCTCCATTTCTCTTTTCATGTAGTCCAGGGAAGTATGTCTCAGGTCATTCACACTAACATGGACAATGACAGAGTCATATCTGTACTTGTTGTGGAGTGACCTGAGTGTGTGTGTTATGTGGCAGATCCTGGCACCTGACAGACAGCTGACAGTAACTTTCTCCTTGTTCATATTTCTGGAACCATATGGGTTATGAAAGAAGTATAAATGGCAAACCCTTCAGCACAAACTATTTTTATAGTGGTAGTATTCTTTAGTTTCTAGGCATTAAATGGAATTTTATAAGTCACAGTCAACAAAGTAACTATTATGTTTGCCATATTTTGAAAAGAATAATATCTCAGCAACCACTCAAGTTACACACATACTGTCTGTAGCATTTTATTTGTCTAGCTGAGAACTTTCATATGAAGCTAAGGAGTTTTGTCTGTGTTACTTGGTTGTTAAGATATTTAGGAAAATTTGAAAATTATATCTATATAAATTAATATCATAAAAATAACAGTTGATATCTCTTTGCTTGCACTAGACAGAGGTCAAATATTAATGCAGTTAAGTTTGCCATTGTGTAAGCTTTAAGATGAAATATTTATTTATTTTTATTTAACATTTGTTGACCGGGAAAGTCCAACTAGGTTCCATAGAGCCCGTTTTCAGCGGAGGCCCAGGGAGAAATGCTCCAGATGCATGTCTTTGGAATGGAATATTTTAAAACCTTGTACATAACATGCATTTCAAATTATTGGTGCAAATAAAAACAATCAATATTTGACACTTAAAGGCATCAGTAGGAGTTAACCAGTTATAATACAGTCTAACACACAGGTGTATTTCTTTTTTCTGTCCAGCAAGACCCACTTTTGGTACATTGTTTAACACAAGCAGCTTTACAAATACATGTTCATCACAAGCACCTGTACAAATCAGTCTGATATACAAATGACATATAATTCTTTATAAAACTCCATCTAGCTATGCTGGCATTTGTTACACATCTACTGTCCTAGTTCTCCTGGCATAGCTGGAAATACCTCACATTGTCACACTTTCCAACTTCAAACTACTACTGAAAGATAATCTAAATAAAATCTGGTTCTGTTTCTGCACTACAACAGGCTGAACTAGTCCCTCCTTACTTCCACCACCAGCTTACTCTGGCTATGTTCAGAGGGAATGAATTAGTAAAATCTATTTTTTAAACAAAGATCAAATATATTTTGCATAGGTTATATTATCTACTCATATCTGTTCCAAAGAGTGTACTCAGTGTATTTAATTTCATCTGTATGAACTGCAACTTGTGAATACTTTATCATTTGACAATGTTCTTTTTCAACGTATTATAGATAATATTTGCACTATGCACAGGCTCACACTATGTGAGCTGAAGTTGAATTTTCACTTAATTAATATGTCATTCTGCTGTATTAGGCTTTGTAATAACTTTTTTTTAAACTGTAAACATATTATCAATATGTATCAATGTGGAGCTTTTCACTCCAAGTCTCTGCTGATAATGGGATATTATCCCAGTCAGACTTTCCTGGTAAACAAATATCAAATAAATAAATAAGACAGGGCAGGTGTTCATTTCATCCACTCAAATAAAAGCATTTGTAACATATTTTGAAGAAATGCATAAAAAAATATAAGGGATGACAGGTATTAGAATGGCTTCAGTATATTGAGAATGGACAGCCAGTGGATAAACAAGACTAATAGGAATTAAATAAGTCCATTACACTACAGGAGATCCAGATTAGTATACAGATTATAAAAAAAATAGAAAAAGCTCCCAGTCCAGACAGTTTCCCCCCCTGAATTTTGCAAATGGGGAAAGAAGAAGAGCAGATTGGGAGAATGCAATTACAGAAGGAATGAAGCATGCTAGAATTATTCTAATAGAGAAAGGCAGTGGGAGAAAAATGCATCTGGCTAGCAACAGACTAATTTCACTTTTAAAACTAGATATAAAAATTCAAGCAAAAATCCTAGTGAAGAGGTTGGATGAAGCTGTGCCTAAAATACCGAGACCAGAACAATTTTATTTTCATAAAGGATAGGCAGAGTATTTATAATTAGTGGAATCTGGCCAGCTTTCTTTAAAGTCCTTAAACAGGATAGCAGAATGCGGGGATTATTCTATTGGACAAAAATAAAAAGCAAGACCTGTGAATTGAGATTTTCTATTTGAAGAATATTAAAGGAGAAAATCTGAAAATGCATTTACTCAATGGATCAAAATATTACATGGCTCTCCCACATTTGATCTATAAATAAATGATGGAATCTACACAAAAGAAAAGATCTTCTGGGTAAATAGATGTGCGTACCCTATGGCACTGGGGCTTTTTCTGCAAATACATGAGGTTTTAGAAAAGATGCAAACAGTAGGTGGCATAACCATATTTCAAATGTATGATGATGATTGCGTATTAATGGCAGAAAATATAAAAAAAAAACCTTGCCCTTGGTGCCAGATATATTTGGCAAATTCTATAAAGTATCAAGGCTGGAACTGAATTGCAACAAAATTATACTAGTCACAGTGGGAGATGGAAAAGAAGGAGGTGCAATCAAAAATATAAAGGAGATGGAATTTCCCACCTACCTTAGGTTGGAGGTGGGTTATACTTAAGAAGCGACAATCATAAGAAACTTAAGTTATATAAAAAGTTAAGAAAACTTTCATGGAAAGGGGTGGCAGAGCATCTACTTCTGTATAAAAAACTAAATGCTATTAAGATTATGAGTCTTCCTCATATTATAAATTTTGTAAGGCGTATTCCAGATGTGTTCTGCCACCACTTAGCTGTTAAGATACAGACTTTACTGGAAGACTATATATAGACTATATAGATGAGGCATACCAATGCAGAATTGCAAAATATGACCTGCTTATATTATCTTCAGAAGGGAATAGGAGTTCATGCATCTGTCCCACACTTCAGAGCATTCAGTTTGGTGCTACAGGCCAGACTACACAAAAAGGGTAAAGATACTAAACTTTTTTAGTTTGGCGTGGAAGAGGTATGGCCCTCTATAAATAAATTCTATGGCAAACCCTTAAGGAAACCTGGGGGAAATGTGCCTTAAACAATTTGTAGGCAAGACATGGAAAACACCTGTATATAAAAGAATTTGTGACCAGTTAGATATCAAGGAAAACATCTCCAGCCAAGATCAGGCAAATGGGAAAAACAGACATATATGGTTAGAAACAAATTATGGTGATAGACACTTAAAATATGCATGACAATGGATAAGAGGTAGAACACTTTTTCATCAAGAGTTCTAAATGTTCTTTTTGGTTGGAAGTCATCATATTTTAACTTTAAATATCTTGATGAGGTCATATATGAAATGTTCAAGCACACTAGGTAGGAGAGGAAAAACAGAGAGATTCCATGGAACAGAGTGGCATAAAAAAGGGAAGAGGTAGTTTTATTTATAAGTATATCTGACAATATAGGAGTGCAAAAAAAAAGTTAGTGCCATATTATAGAGAGTCAGGAAAGTTAAGGAAGCTGCTAATGAGAAAGTTATATGTCAAGTTAAAGTATATGTCAAATTAGATATACTTCCATAAACTAGCCAAAGACTGGAACACCCTTCCTCAACAGATAACTAAAAACCCCAACCTGTCCACATTTAAAACTATCCTGAAAGACTATTTAAATGATAATTGACTATTCCCCTGTATTGCTCCCAACTAATATATTTCCTATTTATCCCACTCATCTCACATGTTAGCCCAAATAGTACTCATCCCACATAGGGCTATCCCACTATCTGTCTTTTCTTTATTAATCGTTGTTCCTTCAGATGACCTAACTTGTAAAACTACATGGCCACTTTTGGTCTTTCATAAGTGACTCACCTTGTAAAAGTATTTCTGTATGCTTGAGACATGCATGCTTATACTGTATTTCTGTTGTTATATGTTGCTATAATATTTTTGTTAAGCTCATTTACATATTGTTAGCAATGTACTACTTAAACTAAGTTTACTGCTTGTACCTTAATAATGTTCTTTTTGTTGTGGAGCTTTTCTCCACGGGTCTCCACTGAAAACGTTTTCTTTTTTTTTCAACCCAGTCGGACACTACCTGGTTAACAAATGTAAATAAAAAATAAAAATCAAATATGGGAACATTCCAATCATCTTCAGGAAATGACCATATGTCACAGATCAGAGGATGAGGATCTTACAGTTCTGGTGCAATATACCTGATAAGACAACTCAAGACAGTGACATTCTAAAAGTTATGTGTTGAAGATGTGAAGTTTGGGAAGCGGGGATGATACATATGTTTTGGGAGGGTAAAAGGGCTCAAGGGAAAATGACCCAACAAATGAAGTGTGACTGGAGATATTTTGCAGATCTCTAGAACTTGGTCATGGGAACATTATGACTGGATTTAGAGATAAGCACAGCGAGATGGGAAAAAGAAGAACTGATTACTAGACTGCTGTTGGCATTTGTGACAAAAATGACAATAGCAAGGGAATGTAGAACACTGCACATGGCTAAAATGGAGAGTTTGCATGCAGAGTACTTAGAACTGATTAGAAGGGCTGAGCATTAAAATAAACTGAATGTGATAGAGAAAATACCTAAAAGATGGATATCAGTGACAGTTTTTTTTTTGCTGGAATCTGAAAAAATAAGAGGCTATAAGGTAATTTGGACATTGGATAGACAGAGTTAGCCATGCCTCTCAACCTCTTAGCACAGGAAATCTGGACAAAGGTAAAAATAGTGCAGGAACAAAGGCCCAGAAAATAGGGACAGACTTTACATGTTGCTCTTATTAACTTATTAAGTTGCTAGAATAATAGGTTTTGCATTGGCATGCATTTTCTGAATGATAGCAAGAGTGAAACTCAAATGTCTGTCATTATTTACTGACTTCAGTCTTCAATGATTTTCCAGTAAACTGAACATTTTATGAGGAACAAACTAAAAATATGAGCAAAAATCTGGACATTCCGTGGAAATCTGGACAGTTGATAGGTATGGCATTAGCAAACAGGTATATACATAGTACCAGACACTTTGGTCTTTGGAATATTATTTAACTGCAACATTGTACATTGAACATGCATATGCACATTCTGTAATGGATATGACTTCTTCTTTCTTTAGTTTATTTTTTGTATTTTACCTGTTGTTTATATATTTATCTCTCTCTTTATATTCTTTATATATATATATATATATATATATAGAGAGAGAGAGAGAGAGAGAGAGAGAGAGAGAGAGAGCTATCTAACTATGGGTGTCTTTATACATACATATATATATATATATATATGTGTGTGTGTGTGTGTGTGTGTGTGTGTGTGTGTGTGTGTGTGTGTGTGTGTGTATATATATATATATATATATATATATATATATATATACATTGTTGGAAAATCCAGGAAAATGGTATCTAAAACTGGAAAATATAGTAGTATATTCCTTTGTTTCACATGTGATAAAGGTACTATAGCTTTTAATCCTACGGATGAAGAGAGGGACATGATTTATACGTTGAAAAATAAAGTTAGGAATAGATTCATGAAGGTTCACCAAGTAAAAGTTCTACAAACAAAAATACTGTGCAACAGAATTACTGAAAACTATTTTCACTGAATCCCAAAGTATTCTCTGAAGGAAGGCAAGCCCATCCATCCACCACATGTGGGTCGATGTTCCCACACCATATGAACATACCATTTCCAGGGTTGCACAAAAAAATGATAAAAAATGCTAAGTCCATTAATACTGGAAGTGATTTTCAATTAAATTACTTTGTGGTATTGGCACTTACAGAAGCAGTGGTTGTATGGCTTTCAGGCTCCCAGAAGGAACATACCATTGCATTGGTAAGTCATTAATTTTTCAGTAGAATTCAATGGGTTCTGGAGATGGTTGATGCTCGTCTAACTGAAATGAATCACATAATGTAAGAATGTGAGTTTTTTTTAATGTTATTGGTTTCTCAAAAAGAAATAGAATTGTGCATAAAATCAAAAGTGACCATGTCAGAAAAAGATCATTACATCAAGCTGATCTAATACTGAGAAAAATAAATAATGTATTTAGAGCAAGTGAGTCTACAGCTCAAAAACCTGACTTCAAAGTTGGAAAAGAGGAAAATAAAGAATATGAGCAAACAAATGAACAGTTGTCAAAACATAATAAAAAAGAAATTGCCACTGATTGCATGTCTTCAAAATAAAATCAGTTGTGGTAATAACCAATCAAGCAAAAGCCTCATTCAATGCAAGCTATAGGGATGTAGGTATGAGGAAACAAACTGCAATGCAATGAATACAGTTTGTAGGTGACATGGAGGGTCATAATATGTTCACAAGAGCCTATAAGAGATAAAATAAAATGCTGCAGTAAGATTTTTGTGTTTTAAAAGTAGAAAAAAAGCAGAATAAAATGGAAACACTTGTGGGCATAGTTTACTTAAATGCGGGAGGTATTATCATAGGATCATAGGATAATAGGAAGATACTAAGGTAATGGCCCTAGGAATATTACAAGCCTATCCAAGTTCTGCTCTTGTTTCCACAATCAGCACTTGTTGCCCCTGTCCAAGAGAGACACAGGTGGAACCCCCAGGGTGAATTTATGGTTACTCATCCTATCATCCAGATTGCATTTGAAGAGGCCCAAACAGGTGCTCTGCTTGACATGAATTGGGAGTCTGTTCCACAAGTGTGGTCACCTCTGGGAGACAAACCTGTCCTTCCAGCAGGTTCTATTAATGTCACATACCAGGTTAAGGTCATTAGACCGAGATACCCATGAGCCACTGGACTTACGGATGCGCAGCATTGCCCATAAAGCAGAGTCAGAGATTGCCTTATACACAAGGCAGAGATCACCTCTGAGTAGTGTGTATGAAATGGATTAAAGTGTCAGTGATTTCAGATAATCCACATAGGACAGATGCTGAATACTTTGAATTCTCCTTGTGAGGAACTTTTGTGTTCTCTCAAATCACTGCAGATTCCTGGAAATGTATATACCAGAAGGGGCGTTGTACTCAATTATAGGCCTAATGAGGTAAGAGTACAGGGAGGATATAACTTCTTTTTTTCTCAAGGCAATGCCCTTACTTATGAGATGAGCAATGTAGAATGCCCTTCTTACCACTGTGGACACATGGTGATCAAATGTAAGGTTGCTGTCAACCTGTGTGCCCAGGTCTCTCAACACTGAGTACATGCTTAGGGTATTTCTATTGATGTGGTAGTTAGCAGGAACATTGCTCTTACCAAAAGGGATGATAGCACATTTTTTTACATTGAGTTTAAGGCCATGACTTTGGCACCAGTTATTTGTTTGCGTAAAACCCTTCTGTAGGATGTTGACATCATTGGGGATTCTATGACTGCTCTGAGTTTGCAGTCCTCAGCAAACTTTGTCAACTACAGACTTTGAGTTTTTACTTGTACTTCAGAGAAATAGATTCCAAACAGTAAAGGTCCCAGGACTGATCCCTGTTGAACACCACTGGTTACTGGTCTGCTGATGGAAGTGGACTACCCTATTTTGACTGTATGGGTTTTATTTGTGAGTCAGTTAGTGACCCACCTAATGATATAAGGGTTGAGTTTGTCAATAATGCCTGTGTGGGGAATAGTGTCAAAAGCCTTGGCCAAGTCCATGTAGGCTGTATGCACAGTTTTCCCCTCATCCAGGGTTCTGTTGACTGTCTCAAAGAAGTCTACCATGTTTAACAAGCATGATCTCCCTTTGACAAGTTCAAACTGAGTAGGGTCAAGTGTTTGGAGATTACCAGTATCTATTTTGATAAGGTCCATGATGATTCACTTGTCAGTTACATCTGAGGAGGGAGGTGCAATGAAGCTATTTATACAATCCCTTAGAAGGATATAATCTGCTTTGGAAAAGTTCTTTAGTTTAGTCGCTGCTGGGGGGGGGGGTCCAGCGTGATAGTTACTTCGAATGAGACTGATTTTTAGTCAAATCTGACAAGGGAAGACCTCACATGGGGGGGGGTCTACAGTGGTACCCCATACTGGTAAGCACCAGCTAGTCCCGGGCGTTGGAGTTAATAAGCTGAAGGAACCTTTGGGCAAGTGAGTTTGAGCATGAATAGTTTACCCAGTCAATGGATGGATAATTAAAATCACCCAGAACCATGTTGTTCTGATGTATCTTGATGGATTCCAGTAGATCTAAGTAGGCAGAGTTGGTATCTTGATTCATGAATAGGGTACTGTAGCTGGCAATGACTGGAATAGGTATCTTACCAACAGTTAGTTGCACCATTAAGCGTCTCCAGGGAATTATACTCTTTAACCTATATGAAGGTGAATTTATCTTTAATGACTATTGATACACCACCTCCTTTAGTTTTCACCCCTTCCATTCATGGAATGAACATATGGTAGGAGGAATAACCCCTTATGGCTGGGGTGCTCTCCACTGCCTTGAACCAGATCTCTGTGATTGCACAAATGTCAGCATTTTCCAGGGTGAGGACTGCTTCCAGTGAGAGCAGTTTCATGCTAAGACTCCTAGTGTTTAGCAGCATAATCTTAAGGTTGTTTTTTGATGAAATTTTTATGCTGGGAATTTTGCCCTTGTGACATTGCCTAAAAAAGGCACTATGGGGGTCGCAAGAGCCTTTGCAAGTAGCCAAACTCCCAGGGATGACAGATGAAGATCATGTCTAGCAAAGCAGACCAACAGAAACTGACTCTCCTTAGAATGGCACCAGAAACTAAGCCAATTGTTGAAGTCAGTGATTTTCTGTTTATATTCTGGCATCATCCTAGGTGAGGGTAGTATGTTGCTCAAGGCTAGCGACATACCTGCTTGTGACACACAATCAGAGATCTCAATCATGTCTCTCCTAACGTAGTCCAGGGAGGTATTTCTCAAGTTGTTCACACCAACCTGTACTATGACTGAATCATAATGGTACTTGTTGCTGAGAGACCTGAGTGCCTGCATGATCTGACAAATCATGACACCAGATAGACAGATGACCATGATTTTCTTTTTGTTTAGCCTGCTGAGGAGGATGTCTGTGTGTCTCAATATAGAGTCTCCTATGACTGAAATATTTGGAGTGGATGTGCATCACCTTATAGGCTTTGATGGTGAGACTCTTGTGCCTGTGTCATTATGTGTATTGTGTGCTTGAGTGATATGGCTGGTTTAGTATGTATGTGTTTTGGAGGTCTCTGGTGTTTAGGTAGAATTTTTTTGTGAGTACCTTCGCATATGTTGATCTAGGTGTATGCTTTGTGTCATGAGTAGGAGTTGTGGAGCTGACAACAAGCTCTATATTACTCTATATATAGCATGAGAGAGCAGTTATTCCAGATTCATAATGTAAGTGCATCTCTCACAAATGGTACAGGAAAGATTTAGAAGTAGGGGGTTGTCAATGTACATGAGGGGGTTGCTACACTGCCTCAGTAGACCCATGTCAATCAGGCTAGTAGGAGAAAAGGAGGGAAAATGACAGTTCATAGTCCTAGGAATAATCTTGGTCTGGATATAACAGTTGAAGAGGGAATACATCAAGGTTAGGTATTAGTTGGTTTAGGTATAAAGAGCTCTGGTTTAGGTAATATTTGTGAGACTAGACAGCAGGCATCTGTAACCATCAATCCCTCTGCTCAGTAGTGTACAATGCTGCTTGATGTGCAAACAGGATCAAACAAGCACAAACCGGTTCAAACAGAGGCTTATTAAAGCAGAAAAACAGGAAATAGCCAAAGTTCAAATTATCCAATCAAAATGCCCAAAACAGAGCCCTGCAACAGTAACTCTAGCTAGATCAGTCCAAACTATACCTTCCTCCCATGAGGGCATGGTGGGGGGGGGGGCTACTCCAGACAAATGATTAACTGTTTTACAAGCTCCAAAGGCCACAAACACTACTAGATTCAGCAAAAAACTAGTGTCAGCAATAATGATAAGATAGACCATTTCATATTGTAACCACAACAAATGACAACCATTGTTAAGAAAAGTCGTTGATTAAAGGCACAAGGGTTTAAGCTTGATACATGTGCAGACTGCAACATACTCTCTGAATCTACATTTAAAACATTTACATTTTCCAATAAAGTGTGCATGTTTCCTTGCATATTTTTGACATGTTTAGGGTATACATTAAAGCCCTACAGACAGATTGGCCTGACTGTGACTAGACCTCTTAGAAGTCTAGATTAATGGTCTAAGACGTCTCCTTGGAAAAAATAAGTTAAATCAACCATATGTTTTGATCCCAGTGCCTGTGAGGCATTTGGTATTATTAAACAATCTCATACTGCATAGTTCCAAAGTAATTGATTAACTGGTTGAGACTGCAACAGAAGCAAGGCCAAAGTCAGAAAGAGTAAATGTAGCAGTATGGATGTGTGCTCACGGAAGAAGTATCAAAGTAAACATGTTTTTTTTTTAATAATAATGATGGAGTGACTTGAAAATGCAGTAATATGTTTCTGTAACTGGTGCTTCATTAAATCAGCAACACAAATTTTCAAAATGCTGAATGCATGTTGAAAAATATTGAAAGTGTGCAGAACTGTTTTAATTTGTTCCAAGATTTCAGTTGTCTTCAAGGTGAATACTAAATTGCTTTTCTCTAAGGCAATGCCAATCATTCAGCCTCTGAAATGAGTTCCCTGCGCACCCAGACCCAGAACTGACCAAGAATTGAACTAATTGAAAGCAATGGGAGTCATAGGTACACAAGCAAAACTCAGTTAATGAGTAAATAGTATGTTAGCAGTCATAAAGTAGAACACATTGCGAATAAGTATAGATTCTCATCAAATGGATCACAAGGGAACACTACCCTTTCAGACTATTGGGGAAGGTTATTTATTTATTTTATTTATTTGACATTTCTTTACCCGGGTGATCTGACTGGGTCTACAGAACCCATTTTCACCAGAGACCCGGGGAGAAAAGCTCCACATACAGTACAATACAAATACAGTGTAATCCAATACAAAACAAATGACTTGAGAAATAGGTTCATAGGTTCATAGGTTCATACTAGGCTATCTGCCCGAGGGCATTTATAAGCCTAGCCCATTGTTTTGTGGCTTACGCCTCCCCTTTAGTATGGGGAACTATACCCATTATTTTGCTGTGCCTCTGTCGAGCAGTGACACTGAGGTAATTCCTGGGGTATATCTGCGATCTCCCATCCATTGGTCAAGATTTCTCTTGAACAAGGCCAGCGAGGTGCTCTGCCTCACATGTACCGGGATTTTGTTCCACAGCATAGGGAGTCTTTGGGTGATGAATCTATCCCTCCAGCACGTCCTATTAATAGCCGTGTCGAGGTTTAAGTCTCCCGCCCTTGTGGCTCTGATGGATCTAGATTTTTTGAGGTGAAGCATATTCATACTATACAAAAATAAGTTGAAAGAACATAAACTGTATTACAAGATGTTACAAGATATGCTACACATCACATTTAAACAATTCTATAGAGTTAAAACATTATAGACAATTATATTCACTCTCACCAAATACATAGCCTATGAGTAGATAGTGTACAAAAATAGTATGTGGGTAGTGCAATGTATGACACTGACTGTTACAGTACATGACAAAATAGAATGTTAGTCAGAAAGTTAGTGATGCAGAAAGATAGTGAGAGAGTTAAGAAGAATAGAGGCATTACATTCTGAGTAGTAGCTTCAGCAGGGGAGGCCCGTTATATAGGACTGCAGGACTGCAGCCCTCCCACCTAGAAACAAAATAAAACAAACCGTGAAACAAAAAAATTAAGAAAACAAAAAATGTTATTTTTCACGAGTCCCAGAACTCCACGCATGCACAGATGCACTCAGACTGCCCTGCAGATGCCCAGGAATCTGTGCGAACTCAGACTGCCCGAGTCAGCAGTCTGTATACAGTGAAGTCATTTCTGCCCCGCAGATGTCCTGGAATCTGTGCAGTGATGACCACACAGGACAGAGGAGCTCCAGACTGCTTCATCTGCAGACAGGACCAATCAGGACAGAGGTGAGTTTTAAGCTCTTGCAGGGGATTACATTCATCACTGGCTTGGGACTTGGATTTCGAGCAGGCTACTTGCTGCTTCATGGAGGGTTTGGGGCTTGAATTGTACTGCTGCTTAATGGGTCTGGACACATTTAAACAGGTAGGTGTGTGTATGTAATGCCCCAGTTGCTATATACTGGTGGCTAGAGCAAACTCATGGTGGTGTGGTAGGGAATACCTCAGGCTTGAACCCTGTACCTTGTATGCAGGTGTTAAGGGCCTGAATTCCCTACCCACCACCATTTGTAAAACAATTTGCAGATTTTTGCCTCATATTTGATCTGTTCTATTCCTCATAATATCTGTGGTTTCTAAATGCTTAAATCTGCGATATTTGATAGTGCAGTGGTAGCATTGCTGCCTTACAACTGCAGGTTCTTAGGTTTGATTCTTGGCTGAGGTGCCTTCTGTGTGGGGTCTGCATCTTCTCCCTGTGTTTGTGTGGGTTTGCTTTTGTGTCTTCCCATGTTACAAAGACATGTCTGCATTATTTCTTCCTGGGCCTCTGCTGAAAATAGTTTTTTTGTTCCAAGTCAGACTGTCCTGGTTAACAAATGTTAAATAAAATTGACAGGCATTTCAATTTCAGACTTCAGGTTTCTGAATGTTGAATTCCTTGCATATTTGATGGTGCAGTGGTAGCATTGTTGCCTGACAACTATAGGTTTTCTGGCTTGATTCTTTGCTGGGGTGCCTTCTGTGTGGAGTCTGCATCTCCTCCCTGTGTTTGTGTGGAGTTGCTCTGGTGTCCTGCCATTTTACAAAGATGTGTCTGCAGTATTTCTCCCTGGGCATCTGCTGAAAATTGTTTTTGTTCCATCAGAAGTAAAATTGACAGGCATTTGAATTTCAGACTTCATATTCTTCAGAAAATACATAGTAACACAATCTTTTATTCTAGCAATTTTCTAAGTTTATAAGATGAATATTTGAAATTTGGCCCTATTTTTGGGACTGTATTCCACCATTATTGGCTTCATCCAGGTTTTTTGTGCTAAGGTTGACAGCTATGGCAAGAACTGAATTCACTGAATATGTTTGAGGGCTGTATTCCCTCATTACTGGGTTTGTCCAGGTGTTTTGTGCTAAGAGGTTGACAGCTATGGTGAGAACTGAATGCACTAAATGATAGCCATTTAAGTTTCAGTCTTCCTCTCTTTCACAAAGCAGCTGATGTGGCGTAGTGGTATGTTGCTCTGACTGTTTTGTACAGGGACCTTGGCAGTAAAATGTATGGTGGTAACAGCATTTTTCTTTCACAAAGCAGCTGATTTTGCATAGTGGTATGTTGCTCTGACTGTTTTGCACAGGGACCTTGGCAGTAGAATGTATGGTGGTAACACAGCATTTTATTCTAGCAACTTTCCAAGATTATACAAGCAATATTTAATGTGTCCCATGTTTCTGGGCTTTTGACCCCCCCCCCAATAAATTTTGGCTTTTTCCAGATTTCTTGTGCTGCAAAGTTGAGATGCAGTTGAGTATTGAGTAGATTTTACAAGGAGCTGAGAGCTGCAGGGGAAGAGAAGTTTAGTGCTGCTTATGCTAAGTTTGCTCACATTGTTAATAGCACACCAGGTTGTGTATTTGCTTTTGATGCAAAAGGCTGTGGGTTCTACTCCCACAAGGGGTGGATGTTGCTGTACTGAGAATGTCTTCCTTGGCGAAGATACTAACTATGAGCCTGTTATCAGTTTGCCATCCATTTCCTATTGCAATATTACTAGCTTATTTTTTAATGTAATATAGGCAATTTATTCCTCAGGGGCAACAGACACTTTATTTTTCGCTGAAACCATGAAATATAAAGGTGTTTGCTAGCAGCAACCTCTTCATTAGTTACAGATTTCTTTAATGTGGAATTATTTAGATTACTTTTACTTCTTCAGAGATTGTGCATATTTACTGATAATGGTGGACTGTAGAATTGTGAATATTTACTGATAATGGTGGACTGTAGAGGTTTGAATAGACTTTTATGATGGAAATGTTCTGAACTGGGCAGTTTTGTCATTATGGGTGCACGCGTTTTGTTACATTGTTTACTGGAAAAATGTTCTGAATTGGGCAGTTTTGTCATTATTGGTGCATGCATTTTGTTTCATTGTTTAATAAATTTAAAACACCCTCTAACAACTGTACTGCATTGTACAAGGAATATAATTTAGTACAATCAGGAAGGTGTATCAAAGAGCACATGTGCCTCATATGCAAGGGGCCTATGATTTGAAAACAGCCCAGAATTAATCTTTATCTGCCACTGGCAAAATATATTTTCTTTGAATGTGGGTTTCAATGCTGTTTCAATGAATGTGAGCTTCAAGGGCAGAGAAGTTTTAATTCTAAGTCTGTTTTCATTGTGAGACTTCATTGCTTTGTTTAGCAAATGTCTTAGTGTTTGTGCTGTAAAATGCAAAATAAAACTTTCAAATGAAGTCCAAATCATCATAGAAGCAAAGCAGTATGCACATTAGTGTTTATGGTAAATGGAGTGAAATAGCCAAGTAATGGATCTTTGGAATGGCTGCAGGGGGGAGGCTCCATTCGACCATGATTTTGTGAGGGGGAAGGGTGGCAAACTCAGACAGCCTCAGCTGAACTATACCTCCCAACTGTCCAGATTTTCAAAGAATGAAAAGATTTTTGCTTCTTATTTTTGGTTTGTTCCTCATAAAATTTGTGGTTTTCTGGCAAATCATTTAGGAATTAAGTCACTAAATAATGACACACTGAGTTTCAGACTTCATAACCTTCAGAAAAATGCATGTTAAAGTAAGACCTGTTATTCTATCAACTGTCTCAGTTTATACAAGAGCAGTTTTTAGTACTGTTTATATGTTCCCCCAATATATTTGGCCTCGTCCAGATTTATTGCATTAACAGGTTGAGAGTTACATGCAAATAAATTGCTTTATAGAATTAGGCATAGCCAAACCTCTCAACTGTCCCAGATTTTGGCTCAAAATGTTGCTCTTCCCCCTAATAATCCCTCCACAAAATAGCAATTTTGGAAGAAAACATGGAGGATTTACAATTAAGAAATAACTGTAATAATCAGTTATAAATTACTTTTATTTCAGAAATGCATGTAGATTTTTATTTTGTCAGCTGCTCAAGTTAGCAGTACTAATATTAGTGTCCCTTCTTTGATAGGTTCCCAGCTGTATTGTGTGGCTATTTTATATTTTTGCATCACATTTTTGGTCCATTTTTCATAACATTGTGGTGTTTTTTTGGCAAATTAGTGATAAAGCATTAAAGACTGAAGTTATAAAATAATGACAGACATTTGAGTTTCAGATTTCATACCTTTCAAAAAATTCATACTAATGCAAGACCTATTCTATTATCTTTCTAAGTTTATAAGAGCAATATTTAAAATGTGTCCTTATTTTTGGGCTTTATGGCTTTATCCAGATTTCTTGCTCTGAGGTTTAGAGGTATGACAAATGTGTCAGGGTCATCACAGTCAGCCAGAGACATTTCAAATTGTGACATACTTGTTGCACCCCACTCCACCATGTAGTGACTCTGGATGTGGCCAAATAAGGCAAGGAGTAGTTATGCAGCGTAAATGTGCAGAGTATCCCCCCATCCAAGGTAGACACAAGTACTACAGTGGCTTTTCATCTGTCCTTGATTTTGCAGAATGGTCTGGTTTGTCATATTTTTGTACTGTTGATTTATGCTTATTGCTCAAAGTGTCTGTTGCTCTGTGTTTAAGTAGCAATGCTTTAATGACCTTCAGGTAAGCTTGTCTGAGATCGTAAGATGCAAGTATGCTTTAATAAGCATACTGTTAAAGAATTGCCAACACTGAAAGTCTTTCTGTTGTTGCCATGCAGAGAATACTTAGCTAGATAATGTATAAGCCTTGGGTATTGAAATGCATATGACAGTATTTGTAATAAAGGACAGGATTACATTATTTTAAGAAGCTCATTACACTTGTTGGAGACTTCCAGTCATCTCTGCAGACTTTACCCATAAACTAAACAGAATGCCAATCATGTGTGGTCCATAACCTGTACAGTAATCCTTTAAGCAATGTATCTTGAGCTTGTTTCTTGTTTGCTTTTCATTTTTTACTTTGATCATGTTTTCCCCATGAAACATGTAGATAGTTGTCAGGCAGCAGGTCTTTTTTGGATAAGAAATATTTTTACAAGTGGGGGCATCACGGAGATTTCTACTTTCAGCGTGTTACTTGGTACTTTAATAAAGCTGAATATAAATTATAATTAGAACTGCAATGCAAGGAGAAGTGGTTTGAGCTGACTGCTGCTTGTTTTTCTTATACTTGATTTTGACTGGCATTCCAGTAATGTATTTAAAAAGTAATTTATTTTTTCATGCCTCACAACCTTTTTGTTTCCATCTAGATATTAAGTAAGCTGTCATGCAGCCAATGCATTAAAATATTTTTATTCTTCTACAATTCATTTTGTCTTGATGGTTTGGCACCCAGGGCAGTGTACTTAATTAAAGTTAGTTTTTGTGGTTTTGAGCATAACTCCTCCCCTTTCTAGTTGGCCACACCCCTTTCCATTGACCCCACCCATTCAGCTTGTCTCCTGCAAACCCCCTTTGATTTGAAGTGACCAGCCGCCACTGAGCTTAAGGATATGATATAGAAATAGAGAAGGAGTTAGGAAAGCCTTAAAATCTTGCAAACTATGAGGAATGAAATGTGACAGAAGAGGAGGATGGGGCTAGTGTTGAAGAAGAGGAAGAGCTGAGCATTAGGGAGGCTTTTTTTCAGGAGTAGAGCCATGCATATTTGAGATGATTTTTAAAGAGGCTTTGAAATGGGTTAGGCCAGGCATAGACCTGATAGATAGAGGTAGTGAATTCTATAGTATAGAGACACAGCATGAATACTGAGAGTGACCTGGTTTTCTTGTGGGTTTTGAGGTAATTAAGAGATTTTTGTCTTCTGATCGTAGGGATCAATTTGGTGTGTAAGGTGTAGATTAGATTAGATCTAATAGAATTAGATTGCTAGTGCAGGGCAGGCAGTAGGCTTGACAATAAAGCTGTGAAAGGTGGATAGATGAATAAAGGGAAGCTGGTTGGGAAGTCCAAGCCAGTTTAGTTCTAGTAGTGGTTTACAGTGGTGTGTGCAATATTTACAGTTTGTGGCAAACTTTGCAACTTTGTTGTAGCACTGTTCCATCTTGCTTAGGGTAGAATTTTTTTAAGTTAGTTAGGATAAGGGCACCGTAAAGAAGGGAGGGAAGAAAAATGTTTTTGCAAGGGTAGTTTTGATTGCTTTAGTAAAGAAATGTTTGTTTCTATGTAAGAGTCAAGTTTTTGATGATATTTCTTTGTATTTTGCTGTATATGAGGGTCAAATAAAAATTTATCGTCAATGATAATGCCTAGACGTTTGGTTTCCTGCACTGATTCTATGACAGTGTTGTCATATGCAAGGATGTTGAAGTGATCAGTGACAATGGAGATCTTTTTGGGGTGAAAGAGTACTAGTTTAGTCTTCTTTGGATTAAGAAAGAGTTGGTTATTTCTCAGCCAGGATTCGACTGCAGTAAAGGACTGTTCAGTTTTTTATATTAGTTCTGGTAGTGATTGAGCAGTACAGATTATAGTGGAATCATCAGCATATTGAATGAAGGTTCCAGGTTGAGAGTCAGTGTGAAGGGTGTTTGTGAAAATGTTGAAGAGTAGGGGTCCGAGGATGGAGCCTTGAGGGACTCCAGTAGGGCTGTGCAGAAAGAGTGAGAGTTCATTGGACCATTTTACTGCTTGTTTACAATCCTTGAGGTAGCTCTAAAACCATTTTACTGTGTTATGTGAGAAGCCTAAGTTAGACAGTGTGTTCAATAGTAAGGGGTGAGACACTGTGTCAACGGCCTTGGAGAGAGCAAGAAAAAATAAGGATGTATAGAATCCTGCATCTCTGGCCATTTTTACAGTGTCTGTAAAGGATAATAGGGCTGCAGTTGTGCTGTGGCCGGGTCGGAAGCCATGTTGGTTTTTAGTTAAAAGATGGTTTTGCAATAGATATTGCATTACCTGCTGATGATTACCTCTCTTGAGATTTTTGGATATGGGTGACAAGAAGGATATAGGACAGAAATTGGATGATTAAAAAAATTGTCTCCTTTGTGGATGGGGTGATGCGAGATTGCTTTCATATGGTAGGTACTTCTGATTCAGATAAAGACCTGTTTACAAGGATACTGATTCAGAATTCAATTGAGTTGGCAGCCAGTTTGAGGTAGCGTGGTGGAAAATTATCAGTAGAGGTGGAGCAGGGTTTTAGTTTTTGTATCAGTTTCTTAATGGTGTCTTTGGGTATGGGATGAAATGAGAATGGGGTTTGTATGACATTTTATTTGAGTAGGGGGGCTATTAATGACAGAGTTAGAAGTAGTTGATAGTATAGAATTGGTGTCTGAATAAGTTGAGGGGGGAGTCCAGCATTACGGGTGTTAGTTAGTAGGTCTGATATTGATTTTATGAAGTGCTTGTTAAATATTTTGGCTATTTGTGATGGAATGGTATCAGGTGATGGGGTGTGGTCTCTATTTGTTCCAGTGTTAAGTAGAGAATATATGGAGTGCCAAAATTTCGAGGGGTTGATTCTATGCTGGAGTTGAAGTTGGGAATAGCATGACTTCTTATCTCTGTTGATTAGTTTTGTCACTTTGTTACTTAATGTTTTGGAATTGACATGATTTTGTTCATTTTTATTTAGTTTCCAGGTTATCCAGGCTAGGTCCCTTTGCTTCATCAGGTGTTTACATTCCTTAGAGAGGCATGGTGTTGAGTTCTTTCTTTTTGATTATTTTGATATAAATAGGAGCTAGGGTATTAAGTATGTGAAGGAAGGCATTATTAAAGTATAGTACAGCATCATTAAGGGGTAGTCGTTTAAGGGGTGTCCAGTCTATTTCTTGTAGGAGATTATTGAATTTATGCTGACAAAGATTAGTTGAATTCCTAACTGATTTTACAGTGTTTACTCTTAGTTGTTGTGAGTTTGTTCTAAGGGAATAAGCTGGCAGATGGTCACTCAGGGAACTAGACAGTGTACCAGAAGAGGGGTAATTGGTGGGGGGGATACTAGGATCTGGTCTAGGGTGGATTGTCAGGTAGGATCTTTGCTATATCTTGTTGGAGTATTGATAAGCTAAGAAAAAACATACATTTTTATACTATTTGTGGGGTGTTGCAAGCTATGGTTTACAAATCTATATTTATATCTGCTAAGATTATTATTTCATGATTTATTATTTGGGATGTCCAGAATAAAGTATTTTCTAACAGTGGTATATTGTGACCTGGTGATATATATATATATATATATATATATATATATATATATATATATATATATATATATATATTACTATTATGCAAATTCTTTTTGATGTCTTGAGGTTCAAAAAAGAGATTAGTGCCTCAGCATTAAAAAAGATGGGTATATTACTGGTGTATGGTATGATGTGGAATGTAAAGGGATATAGAAGGGCAGTTCCTCCACTTTTTGTTATTATATCTATCTCTTCTGGTTATTGCAAAGCTTGGAGGTATTATTTCTGAGTCTTACATTGGGGTGTAGCCATGTTTCAGTAAAGGCTAGTATGTCAGATTTATTTTGATCAATCCAGGCATGCAGTGGGTCTATTTTATTACATATACTTCTAAGGTTCAGTGTAAGTATGTTTACATCTTTGGGGTTACTCCTGTGGTTAGGATTAGAGGGTGGGCCTAGTTTAGGATGTATGTCTACACATTTCAGTTGAGAGGTAATGAGGAATGAGTACCATGAGAAGTGTTTTTTAATTCATAGGTAATGGTATTGATGTCAAGTGTGGTTTCATAGGAGGTGAGGCGGCCAGTTAGTGGCTTGAATAATATGTGAGGGTATAGGACAAAAGCTAGGAGGAGATATGTGAGAAGCTGTGTTGTTTATTAGGTAGATGGTTGGAGGAGGTTAATGATGCGTATTGCTGTGTAGGGGTATGTGAGTATATAGTTGTAGTGAGGTGAAGAATTAAGATTAAAAAGGTTAGGCAGGTTAGAAGGAGCATGTCAGCTGTGATGGTGGGTTTAAAAATAGTAAAAGTGGTATTTATGTTTTAGAATGTAATATCGGGTGTAAATAGAGATGTATGTTATCTAATGATATGTGCATAAGGTAAAGTTGGACATGTTTTGACTTTAGAGTGGGCTTTGACAATTTTGTTAGGTGTTTTGTCTTGTGGTTTGTGATAAGGAGGGGTGGGGGAGATGTGATTTGTTAGTAGTAAAATTATGGTGCAATGTTAGTTATGCGTCTATAGTAGAAGAGAAGTTGGTAAGCCTGGACTTAATGTTAGATAGTTTGATGTGGTGATTGTATTGTGATGGCGAAGTAGAGTAAGATGCCAAGAAGTATAGTAGGGGTGATGAGAATTCAAGCTGATAGATGCAACGGAAAGCAGATAAGTTTGGTTAAATAAAAGTAGGTAAGGTGTGAATGAAATGTGGGTGTGGACAAGGTAGAGTTATATCTAATTGTATAATATGAATGAGAGGGAGTGGTTTGCTTGGGATATGAGTAGAGGTGCTGGTGTGGATGGGATATGGGGGCAGGGCAGGTGAGTGGAGTGAGCAAAGCAAATGGAGTGGGAAGACCCCCCCCCCCCCACAGATGGTTTGCCACCAAAACCAGTGAGGTAGAATGTTCATGGATACAAAAACAAGGACTCTGAACTGTAAATACTCAACCCAAGTCACAGCATTTAATTTTGTGGTTATGGACTTTTCATTATCTTACCAGGGACATATTACACTGATAAGAATAAAATATGAAAAAAGTGTTGATTTAGCTTCACATTTAGCAGTAAATGGTCTGCAAGTGAGTAAGTGGGGGTGAGGAAATTCTTCCAGCAGATTCAACACTACAAATCAAGACACACTAATGCATGACTTTACAAAGTAAGTTATCAGTTCGAGTATTGGAAACTGCCTTACATAGATTTAAGTCAATGTATTGTTCCATGTTAACTTTTGCAACTGTAGGTGAAATTCAACTGTGTAAGTCATTTACATTGTGGGATATGATAACTTTTGGAGCAGTAGTAGTCAGACTTACTATGTACTTAGTTTAAAAGATTTAACTCAATGTATTGTTCCTTGTGAACTTTTGCAACTGCAGGTGAAATTCAACTGTGAAAGTCCTTAGGTAGTGGGATATGGTAACTTTTGCAGTCGTCAGACTTATTATATGCTTGGTTAACTTTTGCAAAAGCAGTAATCAGACTTATTATATGCTTGGTTAACTTTTTGCATAAGCAGTAGTCAGACTTATTATATGCTTGGTTAACTTTTTGCATAAGCAGTCATCAGACTTATTATATGCTTGGTTAACTTTTGCAAAAGCAGTAGTCAGACATTATATGCTTGGTAACTTTTGCATAAGCAGTAGTCAGACTTATTATATGCTTGATAACTTTTGCAAAAGCAGTAGTCAGACTTATTATATGCTTGGTTAACTTTTGCAAAAGCAGTAGTCAGACATTATATGCTTGGTAACTTTTGCATAAGCAATAGTCAGACTTATTATATGCTGGTTAACTTTTGCAAAAGCAGTAGTCAGACTTATTATATGCTTGGTAACTTTTGCAAAAGCAGTAGTCAGACATTATATGCTTGGTTAACTTTTGCATAAGCAGTAGTCAGACGTATTATATGCTTGGTAACTTTTGCATAAGCAGTAGTCAGACTTATTATATGCTTGGTAACTTTTGCATAAGCAGTAGTCAGACTTATATGCTTGGTAACTTTTGCAAAAGAAGTTGTCAGACTTAATATATGCTTGGTTAACTTTTGCATAAGCAGTTGTCAGACTTATTATATGCTTGGTAACTTTTTGCAGACTGAAGCAGCTGGATGGAGAGAAGACTTGGGACATGGGGCAGAGAAGAAGTTGTTGCAACAATGTAGAATGATAAGTTATTTCCTGTTATGGATTCTATCCAGGGATTCTATCAAATTAAACTCTATAAAGTTAGTTTCATGTTGCACTCATTTAATATACATGTTGGTAGACACAGATTTCTAAGATTACCATCTATAATCACTTCCGCTTCAGAAATCCTCCAGGGAGCTGTACTGAAATGATTGAATGCCTTGATAATGTGGTGAGTATATTCTAAACTTGGGTGCCAGCAAGCAGTAGCATGACTTTCATCTGTTAAAACTATTATGCAGACTAAGGGAAATATGTTTGCTGTTGAGCAACCTTGTCAAATCTGTGTAACATCTCATAAGTAGATATGACATGATGTGACTTCAAAAGTCCATGCATCTATTCCTGACTGAATTATGTAAAAGCCTTATGAAAAACAACAATTCATCATTTATACATTTTCTAACTATGGTGCAATAACTGTCGGTGTTCATTAGTAAATTGTCAGATGTTAGCACCACTCTACAGGAAGCTCCTATAGCATGATACATCATGGGTTTGGTCTATAGAGCATGACAAATGCTTTTCAACTCATAAACATCAGGTCACTATGGTGGCTGCAGTTAAAATATTTTGTGTGTTGCAACCTTCTACATTATAGGAAGATGCTAACAAACAAGGGATTGGTACAGTGTTATTAGAGAACAATAAATCGACAGGTTATGCATTAAGAATTCTGACAAATGATTGGACATGTTATAAACAAACAGAAATGGAGATTTTAGCCATAGTCTGTGTAGAACAGAGTGTGTGTTGTAACTTTAAGAAGTATTTCCAAGTATTGGTACATGCATACAAATAGTGAGCATGTGCATACAGCAGTGCCATTTTGAGAGAACAGCCAGAGTGTTAACATGTAGAAGTGTGGTAGTCAGTCTGTTTATATGTTTATTTAAGTTACTAAGCCTTAATTCTAATGTGTTTGTGTGTAATAAAACTGCTTGAACTGAACCCACAACTGGTTGTCTGTTTTATCCTGACCAGGCATGCGACATGGTGTCAAAAGTGGGATTGAGAGTGCAACTTCTTCAAGCCATGAGGTGCAGAGTTGACAGTGAAGGTATATTGAGCAGGTTGAGTGATACAGTACTCAAACAATTAAAAAAGGCCAGAAATGAACTTCAGATAGCCAAAACTTGCACAAATGATTTATTTTGCAAAGAAAATTAAATGGAATATTTGTAAAGCACAAAACACATTATTAATCAAACAAAAGGCACAAAAAAGGCACGAAACACCTTATTAATTAAACAAAATGTTCAAAACCATGATATTTATTAAAATTATAAAAATAATTATATGGGGTTTAAAATTACCTCCGATTTGCAAAATGAGCATGTTTAAAATAAATGAGCACAAGAAAAGTATAATGAGCATGATACAAGGTCAAATGGGCATAACAAGTACAATAAAAGGGCAAAATAAGCTTAGAAAAGCAAGGCAACTGCATGTTTTTAGTAAACAACCATGTTTGGCATAAACTACTATTTTGCATTGACCGACGCCATTCAAAGCATAACTAGAGTTGTTCAAAGTATTTCAGAGTGTGAAAAGTGTTTGTAGAGTGTGTGCTTTATTATGGTGTGATTATTTCAAAAAGTTTGCTGTGTGCAAATTACAGTTATTTTGCAAAGTGCAAAGTACAGCCATTTCAAAAAAAGTTTCTTGTGCTGTGTACATTTATTCGCAGAGTGCCGCCATTTCAATGTGTTTCTTACACTGTATAGAGTTATTTTACAAAGTACAGACATTTTGGAAAGTTCTTTTGCTTTATTGTGGTGTAATTATTTTAAAGAGATTGCTGTGTACAGTGTACAGTTATTTTGCAAAGTGCAGTCAAAGTACAACCATTTCAAAAAAGTTTATTGTGCTATGTATATTTTTTCGCAGAGTGCCACCATTTCAAAGTGTTTTTAACACTGTACAAAGTTATTTCACAAAGTACAGCCATTTGTAAAGTTCTTGCGCTTTATTGAGGTGTAATTATTTCAAATAAATTGTTTTGTGCAGAGTACAGTTAATTTGCAAAGTGCAAACTACAACCATTTCACTGATTTGCGCAGAGTACAGTTAATTTGCAAAGTGCAATCAAACTACAACAATTTCAAAAAAGTTTATTGTACTGTGTACATTTATTTGCAGAGTGCTGCCATTTCAAAATGTTTCTTACACTGTGAAGAGTTATTTCACAAAGTACAGACATTTTGGAAAGCTCTTGTGCTGTATACAGTTCATTTGCAAAGTGCATTAATTTTGAAGTGTTTCTTACTCTGAGCTTCTTGTACTGTGTACAGTTCATTTGCAAAGTACAGTCATTTTAAAGTATGTATCACACTGATAAGGGCTGATTTTGCAAAGTACAGTGATTTTAAAGTGTTCTTGTGCTACAGGAACTTATTTGGCAAAGTGCAGTTATTTCAAAGAGTCTGTTGTGCTATTGGGCATAATTATGAGTTCTGGCATGACGTTCTGGCATATTTATATGTGTGTATGTTTGTACATAGTTTCGCACAAGTTTAGCACCTTCACTGCTGTGTGTTAATATGGCAGAGGCATTTCACAGACCCAGTTCACTTGTGTTTGATCATAATATTCCAGAGAATTGAAAAGTATTTGAGTAGGAATACAAACAATATTTTCATGCAAGCAGCTTTTTCTGAAAAAATGCACTTACAGGGGCATTTATTTTGCTTAACTTAGCAGGATCAGAAGCCATTGATAGAGAGTGTTAATTTGTGGATGCACCAGCGGCATATGTGGGAGAAGGGGAAACCGCCATATTTTTGTACCAGCTAAATCAAGAGAGAATCCTGAGTGGTTGAACCGTAAATTTAGAGAAATGTGCACCCCCCTGACAAATGTTACATTAGAGATGCACCTATTTTATACAAGAGACCAAAAACCAGGAGAAACTTTTGCAGCTTATATCACGGACTTGATAAATAAAGCTAAATTGTGCAGGTTTGGTGATTTGAAAAATGAGTTAATAAAGGACAGGCTTGTATGTGGTGTTAATAATAATGCAGTGAGAAAAATGTTGCTTTGTGATAGCGATTTAATGTTGAGCAAAGCTATAAAAATTTGTCAGATCCATGAGCTTACACAAAGGCACACAAGTATGCTTGCAAGTAACAAGAGCATGGCTTCAGCAGCTTTTAAAGCAAGCGTAGATAGCATGCAGCACATGGCAAGCAAAAGCAGGCCTAAGCACATGGCAGCTGCAGCCATTGCAAGTTTTCCAGGGTGGACTTGTAACTTTCCAGCAAGTTCTAAGACTAGCTCAGCAAAACGAACATGCTCAGTGCAGTATAAGGAAGAGTCAGCAAAACCCAAGTCAAGTCTTATTGTTAACTGTTGTAATTGTGGTGCCAGTCATGAGTCTAAAAGAAAAAAGTCCTTAACATTTGGTCAGCAATGCCACAAGTTCAAAAAAGGAACCACTTTCAAAGGTTTTGTAAATCAACCAAGCCCCATTAAATTATAAAGAAAGGTCACTCAAAAAAGTAAGTTGACCATATAAAAAACTGCAACCCCACTTTCTATGAAAATGGTGTATCAGTGGTTGGTAAAAAAGTTAATGCAGTAAATTTGTTGGCAAAAAAAAAACAAAGTGTTTTGTACTGTCCTGATCATTGGTAAACTCATGGAGCTCAAAGTAGACACTGATTCAAAGTGTAACGTAATGTCAGCAAAACCATTTGCTAGAGTGAGAGCTGGTGACCAACTTAATTTGGCCAATTGTGCAAAGCTTGTTACTTATGGAGGTGAAGAAATTCAAACCAAAGGCTCATTAGTACTTTCATGCTATTTGGCTGGGAGCAATAAAGGCTTGCAGTTTTATGTAGTCAAAAGACGTGTAGTCTTTATTAGGTCTCAAAACAGTTTAAAAATGAAACTACTTTCTTATACCAAAGAAGTCCATCATGTAAGCACATGTCATAGTTCTAACTTCAGTAATGCTGTTTTCTCAAAGTATGCTGATGTTTTTCATTGAGAAGCTAAGCAAACTTCCAGTTATGTGCTCCATGAAAGTAGACCCAGAGGTCAGTCCAGTGGTCAGACCAGCAAGTAAAGTTCCAGTAACTATGCAGAACAAGGTCAAGGTCTAGTTAAATAAGATGGTGCAACAAGGTATAATTTGTCCAGTCACAGAATCAACAGAGTGGGTGTCTTCCATGGTGGTTGCTCATAAGAAGAACTCAAATAAAATCAAAATATGCATTGACCCAAGAGACTTAAATAAAGCATTAAAAAGACCTCACCATCTTATGTGTACAGTTGAGGAGCTTGCCACCCTCATGCCTAGTGCCACTGTTTTTCTGTTTTGGAAGCAAAACGTTTATTTTGGCAAGTAATGCTTAATTACAAGTCTTCACTGCTGACTACATTCAGCACACCATTTGGTCAATACAAATTCCTCAAATTGCCTTTTGGAATAAATTCTGCTAGTGAAGTCTTTCAGCTTGCAATGGAGCAAATTATTTCAGACTATCCATGTGCTAGAATAATAAATGATTTACTGATTAAAGGTAATGAAAAGGCAGAACATGAAAAAAACTCAAAAAAGTTCTGGACAAAGTATGTAAAGTAAACTTAAAGATCAGTCCTCTAGATTGCAAACTTGGGCTACCAAAAGTTACTTATGTAGATCATTTATTTACCAGTATAGGCTTATGACCAAACCCTTCCAAACAAAAAGTCATTGCTGAAATGCCAGCTCTGGACAATGTTGAAGTTCTACAGCATTTCTTTGGAATAGTTAACTATTTGGGCAAATATATCCCTGACTTTAATAAGTTATCAGCACCTTTAAGAGAGCTAACACACACAAATGTTACCTGGTCATAGCTGAAACAACACCAAAAGCATTAAATAACCTCAAACAGCAAATTGTAACCTGCCTACATTAAAATAGTATAATGTCGTCAAACCAGTAGTTCTTTACTGTATTGCTTCAACGTTTTGTATATGCGCTGACCCAAAATTTTACTTAGTGGAATCTGAGGGTAAAAAATACAAGAGAAACTGCAGGCATCTTCTTCTGGTGTCTAAATCAATATCACAGCATTGTACCTGTAATACAGACTCTAAATCTCAGAGTAACCCTGACAATGTTCATACTAAAGAACATGTTTCAGTACCTATTCCCATTCCTAATGGTGTCCCAGATATCCTCAGTCCTCAAAGTTGCACATTCCTTGATGACAGTCCCCATTGCTAGAACCAATGCCAATTTTTATGTTACACAATGAGGTCATATTTCTACATCTAGTGTAAAATACACAACAACCTGGACATGATTGTTCTATATGTATTTAATTTTGTATGATTGCATGTCAAAAATTTAGTTCTGTAGAACTGCATGTCAAAGAATCATTTCTGTGTAATTGTATGTCAGTAAATACTGTCATTTGGCATATAATCTATTTCTCAAAGAGAGCAAATGTAGAAGAGAGTGTGTGTTGCAACTTTAAGAAGCATTTCCAAGTGTAGGCACGTGCATATAAATAGTGAGCACGTGCAGGGAGCAGTGCCATTTTGAGAGAACAGCCAGAGTGTTAACATGTATGAGTGTGGTAGTCAGTCCGTTTATAGGTTTATTTAAGTTTATGTTACTAAGCCTTATTCCTAATGTGTTTGGTTGTAATAAAGCTGCTTGAACCAAACCCACAACTGTTTGTCTGTTATATCCTGACCAGACAAGCAACAGTTTTTAGTTGTCAAAAATTGTATGACTCTACTTACAGTTAAAAGAGCTACAGTGAAATTAGTTCATAAAGCAGACATAATCATATTCAAGAAATCTTTACATGAAATATCCATCAGCCTTCAAAATGATGTTATTGTCTTTGCAAAAATGCATGATTTGCAAGATTACTGCAAGCCTGAAAAATGAATATGCATGGCCAATACATGAGGCATGACAGATCTATGTGAGAATAAGGAACATTTATTTGAGAAAAATATAAATGTTTTATAGATTGTTTCTCAATCACATATTCCTGCCAAATGTTTGTTTATACTTTGTTGACCAGGTTAGTCCAATAGGTCAGTGCCTTTTCCAATAGAGATCCAAGGTGGTATTCATACTGAATAGGGAAACTTTGGCTAGGGAACCTGTTAAATTTGGATCTATTTGACATGATCGAATGGCCAGAATGTGGAAACCCACTCTACTGAGACCACAAATTCAAAGACTGCATTTGTTGAAAGATGACATGACTGAAGTGCAACCCACTGAATACCATGGTAGGCCAGCAGCTCAGACGTCCATGTGTACTTCTACTTAAATACACTGTGCCCACTAGATAAATACATGCATGCATGCTTGTATATACCATGATACCATGATAACATGACATCTGAGCTGCTGGCCTACCATGATAACAACATATTATAAATACTATGACTCCTCTATAGAAATATGGTAAACACATATATTAGTAGAAATGTATCAGTAGAGATATATACATATATATGTAAATATATATATATATATATATATATATATATATATATATATATATATATGGGTTCACTACATAATCTCAAAATTTTGAAATATCGAATTTCAAAATCTTGAGGCCATATAGCTGAAACCCCTAAATACCGAAAGACCAGAAGCGTGAGTTTCAGAATCCCGAACACTACACTAAACATACACCACCCACATACACACACAAACATCATCGCCCAAAACTCAAATACACAAACCTACACTACATATAAGCAGGGGGCAAGCCCCCCTGCACCCCCCATGAGGGGGGGCTGCGTCCCCCACAGACCCCCTACTTAAATATTGAAACTCCAAGGTCGCACTACCCAGACAAACAGACAGAAACACTACCACACACCTACATTCCCCTCGCACACACACATCACAGTCACAATACACACTTACACACACAGTAAAGCCCCTAACCAACACACTTAAACATAGATACCTACCTGACCTTCCACCTATCCATTCACAAACCGCAACACCAGAAGCGCTACTTCAACATCTCCAAACTTCAAGATTTTGAAATTCGTGCTTCTGGTCTTTCGGTATCTAGGGGTTTTAGCTATATGGTCTTGAGATTTTGAAATTTGATATTTTGAGATTATGTAGTGAACCCATATATATATATATATATATATATATATATATATATATATATATATATATAAATTAAACATACAGCTGTAACCATGCAACACAACATAATTTAAATACACTGCTGATGGAAATATTATCATTTATTCCTGGATAGTTCTCCACATTGTCTAATTTGCCACATAAGTTCATTGTATTCTGACTTAAGCTTCCATGATCCCCCTCTGGGTTCAATAGTATTTTGCTCTAGTACAACAAAAATACATTTTATATGTTTCTTACACACTGTGGTATGTTTATACAGTGCATTGCTCTCATTAACTTTCCTTTATATCATAACAATGCTCGTAGATATATTTTCTGCAAAATATGTTCCATCTTGCCCACATAAAAACACTGACAGGGATCACATTTAAATTTCTGTGTGAACTTAAAATCATATTCTAAACCGTTGATTTGTAATCCTGGCCCAGCATGTATAGATGGGCATTGCAAATGCATTCCACATTTATAAGCTCTTGAATTAGCAGCATTGGTAAATTTTTGCAGTACTTCCAGCTTCTCCTTTATATTTCTGCTCCTTTTATAAATAAAATAGGTTTATCACCTATCATTGAGGGTAAGCCATCATAAAAGGAGCATATTTTCTAATTCTGCTCTATTATCTGTCTAATCTTAAAAATCCATGGACTATATTTTAAAGCTACAGCCCTGATAAAATTGCAGTTTTGTGAAGAATCTTCCAAAAGTTCATCTTTTGATAACTCACTCCCCAACAGGACCTATGCCTAGCATCTTTGTCTTTAAGAACTTGTCCTATAATGTCATCAGCCTAGACTATGGGGTAACATCAATCAGTAAACATAGACACTTTCTCCATTTCATGATTCAAGATGTCATCCGCTGACACTAATCTTGCTAAGCATACAAACTTGATAATTAAGTTTTTCTTTTGATCAGATGAGTGATAATATTGTATTATGAATATGTATTGGAGAAGGCAGGTTTATAAAAAATATTAAACTTAAAATTTCCTTCCCTCAAAATCTTTCACCAGGGACATACCAAGGTGCTTAATACCAGTAGCTGAATATTAAAGGTAAACTTAAAAAATGGCACAGTATTTTGAATATAATCTAATTACACATGCAATTTTTCTATGGTATCTTGCCACGTAATAAAAGTTTCATCCAGGTTCTGCTGGTATAACCCATACTTTGGTGCAAAAGGGGAGCTAAATATGTATTATTTCTTCCAGTACTACATTATAAGATTTACAAACAAGGGGACATAGGCAACTCCCATGGCTACTCCACTGATCTTCTGATAGTATTCACTTTCATAAAAGCTGAGATTGTTTTTAAGGACCTCTCCATCAGTGTGGTCCAAATGAAAACGCCTAAGAAACTTGTACTGATGTAGCACTTCTTCAAACCATAACAAAAGTACCTTTAATATATTGTATTGGGTGCAGCTTGGTTATGGGAAGTAATGCTGGATGTATATCTATCTATCTATTTATATATATATATATATATATATATATATATATATATATATATATATATATATAAAATATATATATATAAATATATATATATATATATGTGTGTGTGTGTGTGTGTGTGTGTGTGTGTGTGTGGGCCGGATTCATGATGGCTTGCACGGAGTCTAAGTGTAGAGTAAGACTCCATGCAGCCATCATGTCTGACGAGCGATCCACGAACAGCCTGTAGGGGCATGTAAGAGAGCTGCTAACACGTCTCCTACACGGAGAGGGCTGTGATATGCAAATTACCTCACTTGCAGCCAAAAGGCATGCAAATGAGGTAAATTTGCAATCCAGGAAGCACAAACCTGTCCGTGTATTAGCCGTGTTAGCTGCAGAAATGTACTCAGTTGACAACTGAGTACCGTTCTGCAAATACCACAATGGAGCCTTGTCAGCTCCAAATAAAGGTTGCATATGTTCCAGGAAGCAGGCCAATGGCCAAATATGTGACCACTGGCAATGTACCCACATGCAAAATTAAAATAAAACTGTTTATTTTTTTTCGGCAATTGCCGATATTTAAACGTAGCGCAGCACCGCGCAAACGGGCTGTGCTGCAAAAAAAACCATAAAAATAAAAATTTAAAACCCACAAACTGGGTTTTATGAAAACCATCAATTTACAATGTAAGGGAATAGCAGGCTTAAAACAACATGGCCACCGAGTAGGGGTTGCTATGGGGGGAAGCTTAGTGTATGACATGTAACTAAGCATTAGTAGGCAATCCTATGTAAATGAGTGTTAGGATACTGAATCACACTTTTACATAGCAAATGAGCACATTCCCTGGAGAGTAGGAGAAGGATAAGGGGAGTAACAGAGTAGGAGATAGGTGACATCACAGGGGGGTATGTATGAAAGAAGTGAAGCTCATTGGAGCAGAGTGGCATGTGAAAGCTGTCAGTTAGACATCATGGAAAGAGGTGTTTCAACAGGTAGACAAGGGAAAGCCAAGAAATGGAAGGTGTACACTGTGGACAACACCAAAGTTTCTTGCTGAGTGTGCATGCGCGCATGTGCACGCTGGGAAGCCCGAGTAAGATGGAGTGCGCGCGTGTAAGCGTGAGTGCATGCATTTATACCGGAGTAAGCATGTAGAAGCCTGTTTAAAGACTTGTAAGCATGTTTGCGCTGGTGTGCGCGCGTTTTAACCCAAATAAGCAAGTTGTAGTCCATCTAAGCATGTGTGCGCGCGTGTTACCTACTGTGCGCATATTTGCCCCTGTATGATCGTCGCTCCCCCCTGAGGAAACAGACAGGAAAAAGGAAGCACAACAAATTGTAGGAAGCTACCAGGGAATACTAGCAGAGCTAGCAGGTGAAAACAATCAGAATCAGGCAATTACACAGGCAGAACAGTAGCCCAGCCCAGCACTGAAAACTCTGCAAACAACAGTGCAATATGTGTCTCTCAAGAGACACTGCAACACTGGAGTAAGCTACTAGAAGTGAAAACTGAAAAAGCTTCACTCAGACAAAAAATGCTAGGGGCTGCCATAGCTGTTATAAGGTGACATATGCAACATGCTGAGGGTGGTGACAATGCAAATGCTGCCGGACAACCCACAGTGAGGAGACGGAGAAGAGTGTACAGGCCCAGGGTCACCTACCAGGGGTTACATGAGCTGGAGATAGTGGAGCGCTATAGAGTGGACAGAGACCTCCTGCAGCAAATTGTTGAGCTGTGCAGGCCACGCCTCACACACAGAACCAACAGAGGGGAACTCATCCCAGTGGAAACCAAGGTATGTGTTGGCCTAAGAATACTAGCAACAGGTACCTTCCAGAGACCAACTGGTGATATGAAGGGGATATCACAGGCATCAGCATCCAGGGTACTGCACCAGTTCCTGGATGCCATGTCAGCACATGTCGGTGATCATGTATATTTCCCCAATTCCCGTGAGGTATTGGCCAGCAATATGCGTCTCTTCCAGCAAATAGCAGAATACCCTGAGGTAGTGGGTGCAATAGATTGCACTCATATACGCATCAAAGCACCAGCTGGTGAGCAGGGTAGGGCCTACATTAACCGCAAGGGCTTCCCCTCCGTCAACTGCCAGGTTGTGTGTGATGCCCAGGGCATAATAATGAATGTGTGTGCTGGCTGCCTTGGAAGCTACCATGATTCCCATATCTGGCATCTGATGCAGCTGTACCAGACATTTGCCAATGGGGACATCCCACATGGTCACCTATTGGGGGATGCTGGCTATGCACTGGAGCCGTGGCTGATGACACCCATCAGAAACGCAGACACACCTGAACAGGAACACCATACTGAGGCACACGCACAAACACGTAATGTAATAGAGCATGTGTTTGGGCTGCTCAAGTCACGGTTCCAGTGCCTGGACACATCTGGTGGAGCCTTGCAGTACTCACCAACTACATGTACCCAAATTGTCATGGTATGTGCTATGCTACATAATATGATTCTGCAAAAACAGCTGCAGCAGGACCAGCATAGGCCTGGCCCAAACAGCCCCCCCACCATTGCCAAGGCCATCACAGGCAGAGCGTGACTTGGAGGAGGAACAACCTGAGCCTGCCCCAGTAGGCAGAAGGAGGTGTGAGCAGTATGCCTTGGCCTTGGCAAAGAGGCAATGCATAGCACATGCACTGGCTCAGTACGAACCCTGGAAATGATACCTCTCTCTGACTCACACATATAGTAAAAGGGATGCCTAAGTTGACACAACCTGCTTTCAAACATGTACAGGGAGTGTAGTATGTGCATCCAACATAGGCAGCCCTGCAGCACCACCTGAGGCATGATTGCCATGTGTTAAGCAATGTAACACCATGTAGTATATGCAAACTTGATGACCCATGAGTAACATCCTACCCTCACCAAGCATGATGCCACAATATGAAGACAAGATGATCAATTGCAACAATTGGCTTAAGTATTGTTGTTAGTCAAAGGGGATCCAATGCCTGTCAGCCTGGGATGACATGCTGAGCAAGACATGATGCTCCATTAGGGATGGCTTGCACCTATCACCCCTGGCCTTTTGGATACTGGCAAAGGCTGTTGTCACCCCCATAGTGCCTTGAATAGGTAAGGCTCAAAACACAAACCCACCTCCATAGGTATCACAAGGGAAACAAAACTAGAAGTAATGCAACCCAATGCCAGAAGTCTAAACTGCAAGATGCATGCAGTCCAAACTCTCCTTAGCATGGAGAATGTTGATATCTGTGCAGTAACAGAAACCTGGTTCAAGGCTCCCAAGAGCACCCTAGCACTACCAGGTTACACCTCATACCATGCTTTACAGCCCCAAAACATGGAACAAACTACAAAAGGAGGGTGAGTATCAATAATTGTCAAGGATACCCACACCCTCAGGTTGGTGCCACAGCATGAAGCAGCACAGACTATCCACGTGCATGTAACAGTGGCTAAAACTGCCTCCCAGTTCGTAGCCTGCTACAGACCACCCTCCTAAATCCAGGAATCCCACTTGGCCTACTTGAGAACACATGAAAATATGAAGGTCTCTCCAAACAACATTATATTGGGTGACTGCAACTACCCAAACATAGACTGGAAGCATTATTCTAGCTCCAACACCCTAGGCCAAAGGTTCCTAGACTTCATAAACTGAAATGCTATGGAACAACTTGTCACCACTCCCACAAGGGGTAAACATACTGGACCTGATAATCACCAACATGGGGACTCTATGGCCAAGACAAGAAGTGTATCCCTCACTGGTAAGATCAGACCATACAGTAATCTCACTGGATATTCACATCCTGACCCCAGTCCCTGGCCAGAAAACCACAGTGAAAAACATGTGTAAAGCAAATTATGCACTCCTCCAAACTGAGGTGGAATCCATTAAAGCCCTTGTGCCTGTGGAACATATGGCCCAGACCTCAGAACCCTTTATGAATGCATTCTATGAATACCTTCAGGAATGCATGGATTATGCAATCCCAAATAAAACCAAGACCCAATCTTCCAAAGGCAGGCATCCTGTCTGGTGGACCCCAGCCATTAACAAACCATGCAAGAGAAGGAGGAAGCTACTACATGATAGAGCAAAACCCAAAAAGGGAAGGCATCACTGATCAGTATTATGACAAAAAACTATGGCCACACATAAAATCCTCTAAGGCCAGCTACGAGATAAAAATTGTACAGGACACTAAGGATAATCACAAGGCTTTCTTTACTGATGGTAGGAACCTGGGTGGGAATTCCCAGATATGCTCAGAATTAGTCCAAAATGACAAACAATACACCACACCCACAGACATTGCCAACATCCAACCTGACAGGTTCAGTGATAACCCCCCCCCCACCAAAAGGCCAAATATATATCCCAGCAGAGTGCTGGCCCCCTGACATCACAGATGCTCAGGTAGCAGCCAGGGTCCCTAAAGCAAAACACACAGCATCAATGGGACCAGATGGTGCCCCGGGCTGCATCTAACATGAAGTCCAAGAAGAATTGAACACCAAATAAAACTACTGCTTATTCTCAGCCTTACCACAGGATATGTACCCAAACAGCAGTGTACAGCAACAGTGGTCCCTCTCCACAAAAGTGGTGCCTGAATGGATCATGCAAACTATCACCCCAGAATCCTGACTAGCATGGTCTGCAAAGCTATGGAAAGGATCATCATGGACCTCAGAAATAAAGATATTGGGGACCTACAGACACTGGACCCTACCCAGTGTGGCTTTCTTAAGTGCAGATCCTGCCCCTTAAACCTGGTTGAGTGATTTGAAACAGTCACCAAGGCCATTGACGAGGGGAAGGTGGTCCACACAGCCTACCTGGACCTTGCAAAAGCCTTCCATACAATACCCCACTTGGTCATTATAGATAAGCTCACCAGCTATAAACCCCTATGTCACTAGATGGGTTGAAAACCGGCTCAAGGACAGAACTGACATGGTCAGAAATGCTGGAGCCATGTCAGAGTCCAAACCAGCTACAACTGGCATCCCACAAGGCTCGGTCCTGGGACCCCCCCCTTGTTTGGTATATATTTCTCAGAGGTACAGGCCAACATGGAAGGACTGTGTCTAAACAAGTTTGCAGATGACTACAAACTGGGTGCCATATCTGACCCTCCAGCTGACACAAGCATCCTACAAAAGGGCCTCATCGAAACAGACAACTGGTGCCACAGCCATGTCATCAAGATAAACACAAAAAAGTGTATAGTCATCCCCTTTGGAAAAACAGTAAGTGCCCACCAATTACCACATAGGTGGTAACCCATTAAGTACAGAAGAAGTAATAAGAGACCTGGGGACACAAGTTGATAGAAATCTCGCATTTGACAACCATGTGGCCGTAGTGGTTATAAAAACATTACATATACCCACCTAATCATGAAGGTATTCACATCTAGATCAGGGGAGGCCATCGTGCCTCTTCAGTCATCCTTCATCAGGCTCACAATTGAGTACAATGCCCCTTGTAGGATGTACCTTAGCAGACACCTCCAGCAACTGGAAAGACCCCAAATCTGCCTGATTAAACAAACTGCAGCTCCACATAGTGGCATACTGGCTGCCCAGAGGCTGCCCAGAGGCGATCTGTGCCTGATGTATAAAGCCATGTCCAACCTGGAATCAATGCACATGCTACACCTTGTAAAATCTAAATCCCATTGAGCTATGCACATGAGAGACCTGAACCTCAGCACTGAAATAATTAGGACATGCTGTAATGATTGATCCATAACCCAGAAGCTCCCTCCACTCTTGAGTAAATTCACAGTCCAGGTTAGCCAGGGAGTCCCTCATTGACTCTCTTCAAGAAGAATCTTGATGGGTAGATGGCAGATTGTAGGTTTACCCTGGGTATCACTTTTATGTCACAGTTAGACAGAAGCACAGTATACTAACCTTGAAAAATGTCATGGCAAACTGCAGTTAAAATGTGTGTTGAAGGACAAACACACTCTGACTAGGATTAGAAATGCCCTAGGGCACATAGCCTAGTATTTGTCAATGTCCACCCAAGTTGCGGAATACACTAGCAATGTTGGACAAGCCTGGTTTAAGTAGGCCATAGCTGAACAAAATGCAACATGGTCATACCTTAGTCTGGTGTGCTCAGTATGAATATTTAAAGCAGTAATGGGACTCAAACCCAGGACACTGTGCACCAGTGTGAAAGGACAGAACCACTACACTATGACAATATTACAGTGTTGGGTCAGTATGAAAGAATGTTGACAAGTGTATGCAAACTGTCCCATGGAAACCCTGCAGGCACAGCATAATCCCTGTTGGGTTCAGACACAAAGCAGTTGGGCAGTAAGAACACAACATGACTTCCAACACACACACTATAAATGTCAAATATTGTTCAAGTTCACACACAACCACAAATGTAGTGGACCTCAGATCTCAACATATGGAAAGGTCACACTGGGCATGCTCACACACTTTGATAAATGAGACATATGTCAGGCAACAAACCATGGAAAGCCTGAACTGGGCATGCTCACACACTTAGGCCATGTTTCAGTATAGCAGTCGGCCACACATATCTGGCATTTGTATGTGTTAAGCCAGGAACCTCCCACAATACAGCAATCTGCCCAGTACACACAGTTAAATGACAACAGAGACATAAGTAATATACTGGAACCCTGCCATGAACAAACATCTTCCACAGATACACAAGTTGTTCATAGAAACAGGGAAAGCTATGGCAATAAAGACCTGCAAACAGTTTATCAGCAACAAATATTGTGCATCCCAAACATAAACATATGGGTGCAGAGGTTGGTACTAGGCTGTTTGCCCTAGGGAATACATAAGCCTAGCCAGAGTGTATTTGGCATCTGCCTCCCCAGTACAGTAGCCTACTGTGCCTCTGTAAAGTAGGTCACAGAAGGTACCATTTAAGGCTAGTTTGCTGTGCCGACATCAAGCAGGGACACAGTGGAGATCCCAGGGGTTGAATTTGCAATGCCACATCCATGTGGCTGGAGTTTGCTGGAAGAGGATTGGTGAGGGGTTATGTCTAACATTAATTGGGATTCAATTCCAGACTGAGGGGAGCCTTATCTGTAGTGTCTGGGCAATTTCACTGTCAAAACTTGCAAGTGATGATTTTGAGGGATTGAAGTGTCCTGCCAATACTGTTCAGAGATGTCCTCCCTCTGTGGGATATTGCTCTGTTATGTATTAGCTCCCTCCTTCTGTTGTACAGCTTATATATGGCTGGTGTCAACCAGACAGGTCTCCTGTTGTGGAGGAGTCTTGGTTTTATTTGGGATAGCATGATCAATGAAAACCTGCAGGTGCTCATAGAATGCATTTGTAAAGGATTCTGCAGATTGGGCTGTATAATCCTCCAGCACAGGGCCTTTGAAGTATTCTACCCCAGTCTTCACAAGTGCAAAGTCTGCTTTTGAGAAATACTTTGTTAGCAGTGATTTCCTTGCCTGGGGGTCGGGATGGTATATGGACATCCAGGGAAAGTTGGTTATGGTCATATCTTAACAATGGTGGTCTACCTCTGGTGTGGAACATAGAGTCCCCATGTTGGTGATGATCAGGTCCAATATGTGTTCCCCCTTGTGGCTGTGGTGACTGGTTCTGCCATAGCACATGGATTCACAAATTGTAGTGGCTGTAGGGTGATGTTGCTGAGGCCTGAGTAGTTCCCCCAGTCAATATTCCTGTACCTGATGTTAACCACTGTAATGGCATATGTGAACACCTTCATATCCTACACTGTTCCCAGGGAAGCCAAGTGTGGTTCCTGGATATGGGGGGGGGGGGGTCTGAACTACACACCAAACCAAAAAGCAGTTTTGCACAATGGTAGTTGTATATGTATGGTCTGTCATGCTTAGTGCAGTGGTAACAACCCAGAGGTGTGTGTATCTGTTATGTATATGGATACACTCCCTGGTTGTGTTGTGTGTTACAAGTCCTGTGTTCACGAAGCATGGTATAAGACATAACCAGGCAGTGCTGATGTGCATATGTGACCCTGAACTAGGTGTCTGTTAATGCATATATATTGTTATCCCCCATACTGAGGGATAGTAATAGATATACATACCTCTTTGTAAAAACTGATGTCAGCACCCTATAAATACTGCAGGAGAAGAAAAGACACCCAGTAATGTGAATAGCATGCTGCACTAATGCATTGCTCTCAAATGTCATAACATAGGTAGGTAGGGGTTTGAATCCTGCGAATGCTCAGTGTGCGTGTGTGTTGGGGGGGCAGGGGGTGTGCATGTGTGCAATTCTCTTTGAAAGAAATGTCCCTTTTGATAACTGGAATAACACACTACATGATGTACATTCCTCTTTGTAAAGACTGATGATGTCAGCACCCTATAAGTAAAGCAGGAGAAGAGAAACCACCTAGTAATGTGAATAGTGCACTGCACTAATGCGTCTCTCTCTCTCTCTCAAGTGTCATAACATAGTTAAGTAGGGGTTTGAATCCAACAAAAGCCATGTGTGCATTTGTCACACAGTTTGTCAATGTGTGGTGGGTTTTGCTTTTATTATTGTATGACATATAATTATAACAGTAATTGCAATGCACACATCAGGTATGTGTGTAACACATACAGATATATACCTGTGACCTGCAATAGTTCATATGTGTGAAGCCTGCCTTATATGAATACAGTTGTTACCTTTGCCAGCATGTGCTGCAGATTCCCAGACCGTATGCCATACATGTATGTTGATGACAATGCATGCTACTGCAGTGATCTGTGTCCTAGGCCAACTGGGTGACACACAGTCATGAAAGCTGTGATATATTAATGTGAGTGAGGGTTCATGTCTGGAGTATATGTCACACATGATATAACACAGCAAAGTCTGTGAGTAATGAACATCCAGTGTAGGTGTATGGCAACTGTTGCTGATATGCATAAAGACACCTGCTTGCTTAGGTGATACACCAAGGGACTGCACAATACCTTTCGAAATGTGAATATCACAGGATAGACAAGAAAACACCTCTCCATATGTACACACCATTACCCGTTCTACATGATGGGTGCTGCCACCTACATTGTACTATTGGAATACTATGTTAAGTACATGCTGATGACAAAGTTACAGTTGTGTTACAGTGATAGAGCATGGCTTGGACAACAGGTATCTGTCTGTATTATACCCTTGTGGTGGTCATGTGTGTCATGTGCAGAATGCATTGTAGGCCACTGTATGCATTTCCAGTCGTGGATGAACATATCCCCAGTGTGTTGGCATATATGTGAGACTGCTATATAGCAAACAGTATTCTTCCCAGGGATGTGTGGGGCTCAGTAAGAACGGCTACATGGTATAGTGTAGTACTGCAGGGATATCACTGACACTGGGTTTCCTACATCTGTGTATCAGTGGAGGATACATCATGTAATAGGTTAATAGGTTCATACTAGGCTATCTGCCCTAGGGCAGTTATAAGCCTAGCCAGACTGTGTTTGGCTTTTGCCACCCATTTTAAATGTATTTTGCTATAGCCGTTTTCCAGGTTCGTATACTCTGCCTCTGTGTAACAGTGACACAGAAGTGAGACGTTTGTGCTGAACCTGTCAGCAAGGATGTTGTCAATGTATGTGGCTTACGTGTATTCTTTGTCATTTAGGACTACTTCTGAGCATATCTGGGAATTCCCACCCACATTCCTAACATAACTAAAGAAAGCCTTGTGAGTATCCTTAGTGTCTTGTGCAATCATTCTCTTGAAGCTGGCCTTAGACGATTTTATGAGTGCCCGTATTTTGTTCCAAATATGGATCAGAGATGCCTTCCCTTTGTGGGATATTGCTCGATCATGTAGTAGCTACCTCCTTCTATTGTTGTCTGTTATGTGGCTGGGTCCACCAGAAAGGACGCCTGTCTTTGGAGGATTGGGTCTTGGTTATATTTGGAATTGCATGATCTGTGCATTCCTGAAGGTGTTCATAGAATGCATTTATAAAGGATTCAGCAGTGTGGGCTGTATTTTCCACAGGCCTGGGGGCTTTGAAGGATTCCACCTCTGTCTCAGTTTTGAGGTGTGTGGAATATGCTTTAGACAACTTTTTCACTGTGGTTTTCTGGGCAGGGGCTGGGGCTGGTATGTGAATATACAGTGAGATTACTCTATGGTCTGATCTTACCAGTGAGGGATACACTTCTGGTCTGGAGCATAGAGTCCCCATGTTGGTGATGAACAGGTGCAGTATGTTTTCCCCACTTGTGGGAGTGGTAACAAGTTGTTCCATAGCATTTGAGTTTATGAATTCTAGGAACTTTTGGCCTAGGGTGTTGGAGCTACAGTAATGCTCCCAGACTATGTGTGGGTAGATGAAGTTGCCCAATATAATGTTGTTTGGAGAGACCTTCATATATTCATGTGTTCTTAAGTAGGCCAGGTGGGGTTCCTGGGTTTAGGAGGGTGGTCTGTAGCAGGCTATGAACTGGAAGGCAGTTTTACCCACTGTTAGTTGCACGTGGATAGTCTGTGATGCTTCATTCTGGGGGTGTGGGTATCCCTGACAATTATTGATACTCACCCCCTTTTGTAGTTAGTTCCATGTTTTGGGGCTGTAAAGCATGGTATGAGGTGTAACCTGGTAGTGCTAGGGTGCTCTTGGGAGCCTTGAACCAGGTTTCTGTTACTGTACAGATATCAACATTCTCCATGCTGAGTAGAGTTTGGATTGCATGCATCTTGCGGTTTAGATGTTTGGCGGTGAGTATCATTACTTCTAGTTTCTTATCCCTTGTGATACCTATGTAGGTGGGTTTGTGTTTTGAGCCTTACCACCAGAATGCAAACTATTGACATTGGTAAACCGTATGACCCACAGCATACTGTCAATCCATGTCATACATACATGTGACCCCAGGTGAGACATATGTGTAGTACAACACAAAGTGGCCACCAATATGAACTACAATGTGTGATTACTGTGTCACATGGTGCATGCCACCCTTGCCATGTGTGCACTACGCATCTACATGCAGAGAATGCAACTTCACCTTGTTCACATATGTACACCTGCAACTGTGTGCTGCAAACATCACACATGTAATGTCCAGTCCACAACACATGCAGGCACAGGTACAAACAACTGCCATGTGGCACATGTGCAGACATTACGCTTTTGGAATTAACACTGGTGTATAAAAAACTACAATGACAATCATAGTGCTAATGCATCAGGCATGCTGGGATATACCCACAATGATATCATTACACTGTACTGTTAACAACATGATAATATTATTACAGTGCTATGTAGTCATCCTGTGCATCAGCACCATGTTATCCTGTTCCTGCATCAATGTTACAGATTGCAGGAGGTGGCACAGTTTCATCATATGCACAGGGTGTGTACTTTGTTTGCCAGAGTCTGCCATTGATACACCCAATCGACATGTATATATGTGTGTGTGTGTGTTAGTGAGGGACAACAGTACAACATGGGGAAATGTTGATGCGGTGTGTGTGTGTATGTGTTAGCCCTAGGTGTTAGCATTATGCATGTGTTTATGCATGCACACAGTTCCACCACATGGCTGCCATATACGGGTGTTTGTGGACAGCCACAGACTGTACCTGCCAGGTCATGCAGATCACTGTCTCTGGCAACAGACACGGTACCTGTACCTGGCAGGGATACTACGGACATTATCAGGTACTAAGCCAGACTGGGTACTGTCATCAGAAGCAGTGGGTTGCTGACTGGACACATGTCCCTGCTGGGACTGTCCAGAGCCACGTGCACGTGGTCTTCTAGGACGGTCTGATGACAGCACAGACCCAGCATTGCTGGGGCTCCTACTGGCACTGTGGGAGCGGCTGCGGGTTTGTTGTCATCTGCGATGACTGCCAGCTGCTGATGTTGCTGGCATACATCCACGTCGACGCCTCAACTGTCCTGCATTGCCCTGGGTCATGGACATGAACTTATGTAACAGATCTAATGTGCCCCCCCAACGTCTATCAATGATCTTGCCGACAGTACGGAAGGCAGCCGCAACATCATGCACAGTGTCATTCATAGCAGTGCGATGTGCTCTAAGCTCCCTCAGACCCTGTCTGGTGTACTGTTCCATACGTGCCTTTGCCTGCATTACAGCCCGGAACATAGCTGAGGTTGAAACACCTCTGTGGGCACGTCTGACAGGGGCAGTATGACCACGGATGCTCCCACGAGAACCCCTGGACATCTGCCTGTATGGTACCATGTCATGACTCTGGCCATGGCTGCTGTGAGGGGATGCATGTGCCACTGATACCACATTACCCTGGTCAATGCCCACTGTATGCTGTCCCTCAGCTAAGGACATTGGTGACAATGGATGTATCGGCAGGATGACTGTGCACATTGATGGGGTTGACTGCTGTGTACTGTTGATTGGCTGACCAACAACAGACCCTGTCACACCTCCCTGTGCCATTACACATGTATCATCATTATCACTATCACCAGCAGTGGCTTCAGGTTCCCTGCTGCATGCCAACAGGGCAACACCAGAAGCTGTGAGAGGAAGACAAGAAACACAGTTTACAATGTGTACACAATGTTACCACACATGCACATGGGCACACATGCACAAAGGCACACAGGCACAAAGGCACACAGGCACACATGCACACAGGCACACGGGCACACATGCATACATGCACACGGGCACGCATGCGCATGGGGACACATGCACACATGCACACGGGCACACATGCACACATGCACACATGCACACGGGCACACACGCACACACGCACACATGCACATGGGCATACGGGCAGACATGCACACATGCACACATGCACACGGGCACACATGCACACTCCTCAGTACAGCAGATGCAAACACACACACACCTGCAATCCAACACATACACAATATTGTTTGAGGGTATTATTAGTATTAATATTATTATTACTATTAATAGTATTGTTATTACACACTCACCAGCATGGATTGGCTGCATTGCTGTTACTCCAGGGGAACCTGCACAAATAAGAGAGTTATTGTCAGTGGCTACAACTGTGCCATTGATACTGTGAGTATGCTACAGTACAGTAGTATAACAGTTGGCTTTCACAGGTGTAGTGATGATATTCAGAATATCAATCTTGCACAAGAATAGGCAGGATAACAGCTACACACACAGTACACATCTCACACATGCATAAACTACCAGTGCAGAGAACAGTCAACTACAGATATGGCATGTTACCTGCACACTCCATGTCCACATGCTGGGTGGCTCCGGCCTCCATCATGGCACATGTCTGTGGATGTTGTTGTTGTTGGCCTGGAGCCACAACACTTAGGAGTAGCTCCTCCACTCTGGTGAGGGGGGGTGGATAGGTACCCCACCACCTGTGGCAAGTTATTGTCTGTGGATATCAGACGCACACTGATGGACATTTCTAATTAAATTACTGCAGTGATGGCGTACCTGCTCATATGTCCAGTTATGCATGCCTATATCATTTACCCGACGGACAAGGTCTTGCCACAGTGCAGCCCTCTCCTGCTGGTTCTGGCTGGTCCTGGAAAACAGTGTATTGAAATCCCGCACCAGGCTCTGGTGTATCTCCTCATCCTCTGCAGCTGAATAACACGGGTTGCGGTGATGCACCATCACCCTTGAAGGAAAAGATAAATATGTGAGCAAGTCATATGGCACACGCAATACTCTAATGTACTGATATCACTGAACTGCCATATATAGCATCTGTCTGTCTATCAGGGGATACACATGTACATTAACACATATCAGTGCTCAGCCTACAACTGTGTGACA
>NC_056727.1:415418434-415473434 GCF_019279795.1 Protopterus annectens | reverse complement strand
ATTTCTTTCAGCAGTAAATTCAAATATGTTTGCTGTGGTTTGGTGGCACTGCATGCAGTCTGGTGAGGCCAAGGTCTGGGGTTTGACACTTACAATGGTATCTTATTTTGCTGCTGAGCAGTAGTACGGCCTTGTATTTTGTACCAATAGTTATGAATATCAGGCATGTGCAGTGCTTGTAAACTGCTATACTGTCCTTAGTTTGTTAGATGGCTACATCCTTTGATATTTCTGCGTTGTACTCCTACATGAGGGTGTGCTTGTGGAAGTAATTCTACAGCTATTTGCAGAGTGTGTAACAGCAGACAGGCTGATATGCCGGTGTGTTTCTGACACTTGCAGGCCTCATATACTCTCAGATATATATTTGAGCAGCCTCAGGGAAAGGTACATAACAGTGGGATACACCCGTGATATATTTCAGATATTCTGCAGTTGTGACTGTGGGGACTGTGTGTGTTTTGAGCATATGTATTACTACACCATTTCTGACATGCAAGTAGTGTCTACTTTAACTTATTGATGGTGAACATTACGTGGGATTCCCCACCTTTCTGCCTACTGTTAGTACATTTCACAGGGAGTCAGTGGGGCACAGGTAACATTTTTTGACAAATCAAGGACATCCCTGTAAATCAGACACAGTTGGGATGTCTGGCCTCATACCTATTCAAATATGGTGGTGTTTATACTGCTCTGATACCATGTGTGGTTTGTAAGGTGCTACTGTAACATTATTACCTACTAGCATGGCTGTTTCTCTTATCACACTCATGTAATGCAAGTCCACAAGAATTGCCACTAAACATACAGGGAACAAGCTTTGTGTAATGGCCTTCCTATATTCCCTTTACATTCACTCCTTGTATTTCATGATATATTTCTTTCAGCACCATGTTCTTGTATATCTGACGTGGCTCAGTGGTAATTTATGCAGACTAGTGTTTCCAAGGTCCGGGGTTCGAGACGGACAGGGGTATTTTATTTTGCTGATGAGCAGACTACATGCCATGTCATACAGAGTGACTAAGGCACTTTTAAGAAGTTGTAAGTGGGTTTGTGCTGGTTTGCGCAATGCTCACGCATGCGCACAGTTGCTTAGCTATGCGCACACAAGCGCACACCCGCTGACTACTGCTTAAAAGTTCTTACTCTCGCTAACACCCACGCTAATTTATTTTAAAGAAAAGAAAATGGAGAGATAGGAAAGTGGTGAAAAAGGGGGCACAAAGAGGGTAGGACAGTAGGAAAACAAGCTCGGGATTTGCAGTAAGGATGTAGGGAAGGCCCATAGCTGCCCATTTCTTTATCAGCAACAGCTGTGCATATGTGTGTAATTTGGTGTGAAATTTGAAACCTTCCACCCCCTAAGAGAGGGGTGAGGACAACAAAATATGTTGTACAGCCAATTTTAATTATCAGTTGACATGTCCAGCAGACATGTCTGCAAAATGGGCAGCTATGTATGGGGCGTAATTTTTTTGTGGGAACAGAGTGCCCTTTTTTTATTTTTTTTTCAGGTGAGAGTGGAATGTCAGGTACAGGAAGTAGGTATATTTGGGGAGGTAGGTTGGGGAGGTTAACAGACAAGACAAACAAGATGCATACAGGGGCGGAGTATGACACATGTGGGGGGAAACACAAATGTTGGGGACAGATGTTTGGATATTGCGAGCCCATGAGCCCACAGATGACAACAGTGGATCTGAGATCCCCACCCATGGGCAGTTACCACTGCACCTTCACTGCCCAGGACGGGGCTATGCTGGGGGCTGTATAGGATGGGCAAGCAAACCTGTGAGTTGTGCCACCCTCGTCTCAAACTGGCGTAGGGGATCAAGCACAGAACGCCTGATCTCGCTTCGCACCGCAGATCAGACACTATGGAGGGTGAGTGGACGTTCTCCTCCAGCCACGCTTGCAGAGGGGGGACAAGCCCCATCCCCTGCAGCGCTTCCACCTGAAGGTGGCACAGGGCCAGCGGAGGAGGTTCCAGCCTGGGCACTGGTGCCAGGTGCACTCGCCAGCTGAGGTGGGAGAGGTGGGTCCGCTGGACCCCGCCTTCCCTGTTGTCCTATGTTTAGCAGTATTTTATGACATTTTGGGTTAGTAACAAACAACACCATTCAAAATTAGTTGGAACAGCATGCATCAGTATTCCCATTTACCAAACACCCATGAATTCCGAACATTGAACAGCAAGCATAACACATGCATATATAGAACAACAGTACACATTCCAACAGCATGCAGGGTTGATTGGTGGCAACAGGCCATCAGGTCTGGATATGTGAACAGGGCACATGCATCAACGTACATGCAGATATATATGAACCAACAGGACAAATGTCCCTGGGAATTGATTGTGTATACACATACCCAGTTTGGTGTGGAATGGCATCAATTGTGAAAATAGGGCAGGGTGACGAAATATTACATTAACAACTTAAACTACATATACATATGCTGTACATTCCTAGTATATATCCCCTACATGTATTAATACAGTTTCCTATATGTAACCTTGGGAATGTTGGTGATGGGAATGTTACTGCTACATTAATATACATTCCATTTTTATTCATACATGTTCATATCTGGCTGTGTTCAGGTACAGCATCCTGCTACATTTGATTTATATGGCTCTAGACAACTGTGAATGTTCAGTATTTCATACAACCATACTATCTCCATATTGCAAGGGTACAGCAACATATCCAAATTGTGGGACAGACACATTCCAGGTTCAGTACTTTATTACACACATTTCACTCTTTGGTTGTGGCTGTCTCATTCGTTAAATTATGTACTCACTGCAGTATAACTTTATTCCAGACTTATTACAGCTTTTTTGGTAGATTCATACCCTCTTTCTCACACTCTCACTTGTTTTATTTTTACATTTCAGGATGGTACTTAATTCTAGGCATTATTAACATTTCTTACTGGGTTACAACAGTCCTTTCCAACTGACTCACTTATTTCATATGGCAGATTTTAAAAGGGATGTATTTGACACATGTCTATCCTTTGTTGATTGATTACCACTCATTTTCAGGCTGAAGCAGTTATCTTATATTACAATACAGGTGAAGACTCTCTATTTGAGACTTGTTTAATATTTATTTCTGGATTACAGGCTGCATCACTTATCTAATCTTACAGTACTAGCAGAATCTTTCTTCTAGGCTTATTTGAACTTTATTAATATGTAATAACAATGAACTCTTTTACAAGCTGTCTCACTTATATTCTATAACAATTCCAGCAAAATAATTACTAACCTGCCTGGTGGCGCAACCTCACCAGCCTATCAGCATAGGCTTGCTGATTCATGGAACGGACACCTGCAGCTGTAATATAAATGATGTAATATTGGAACATACATCTCCATACTATAGGCTAGGATAATTTCTTACATACTTAATTACATGGATACTTAGTAGTGGAGTAGTGAGGCACTGGGCATTTGCCGGGCCTCCTGGATCCAACAGTTCAGTTGGTCCTGCTTATGTCTCTTCAGGTCCACATGGTGGTGATGGACCTGTTCACCAGTCCTTGGTATGCCTGTGGGACTGGTGAGATTATGTGCCAATCAGTTCCACGCCTCTGCCTTGTATGCACCCCAGTGAACCTGGCCCTGCATGAGTTGTGCCTCATGATCATGGACTAGGAGCCAAACCATATATTTTGACTCCTCAACACCCCACCTCTGTGCTATAAAGCAACTTCCCTCTCCTGCACCTGCCATCCTGACTGCAAATGGGTACCACAATCAGTTATGCTGTGTATTCCCGCCTATTTGGCTTATATATGCCCGTTTTCCCACACTTATCTGTGATTGGCCATTTTGGATATTTATTAGCTTAAAAAAACCTGCTTTGTCATGCTTCTATTTCCATTCATTCCTATATATATGCTAATACTGCATTTCTCAGTATAACTTTCATGGCTTAGTGGTTCAGTACTTTGACTATGGTGCACAGTATCCTGGGTTTGAGCCTGGGCATTGTTTTTTTTTTATTTTACTACTGTCTAGACAGGCTAGGAGGTGTGTCTGTGTAAAGGCGGCTTTGATACAGCTTGCTGAACGTTGCCCACTGGTAAGCTGGTTGGCGCGGTGCGCAGCTCCGCGCAAATGGCTTACGCGGGGTAACGCGTTACTTGGCTATGAGCACTCATATTACGCTGTGTGAAGCATTGCTCAACTACGGGCACTCATTTTAAGCATGTTAAAGTGCTGCTCAAATCCGGGCACTCATATTACACCTGTTAAACCACTGCTCACCTGAGGGCAGTCATATTAAGCTTGTTACAGCGCTGCTCACCTATGGGCACTCATATTAGGCTTCATGAAGCCTTGCTCAGTGATGGGAACGTAATCTCTTTTTTATATTTTATTGTGTCGGATTTCTTCAAAAATACATGGCCCATTTCATTACATTTTACTAAAATTATAGTTTTATATATATATATATATATATATATATATATATATATATATATATATATATGTGTGTGTGTCAGGGGATTGTTTCATGCTTATTTAACTAAAAATAAGGAATGATGTTGTGGGGGCTCAAACTGTGACTACCTCCTCTTTCGCCAATGTCTCTACCGCTACGCTATTGCTACTTGGTTTAATTTGCATATTTAGATCTTATATGCTTTTCACTGTCTGCTAACTGTGGCTGAGCGGAGGGCATACCCGCACAAATGAGCGCAACTACGGGCAAACATTTTGGAAATTAAAAAAAAAAAATTAAACTGTTATTTTTCCGATTTACATTACAGTTGGGTTTATAGTCTGTGGGGGCATGTGTGGTGTTGTGTTCCTTGACATTTCCGCGGACTCGCTCGTGGGAGTTTACTTTTAGGACTCTGACTCTTCTGGGGGCATGTCCCTTTGCAGAACTCGGCATTCGGACATGCCCCCTACTTTCCTACATGGACCGTGTTAGCCCAGGGTATGATTCAGCATGCCCTCATGAATATGCATGGCATGCTGACGTCATAACGTTAGACTGCAGCCTCCGTGTAAGACATATTAACTCTTACACAGAGGTTTCGTGAATCCTGCTCTGTGTGTTATTGGTGTTTTATGGTAATTCTTATGAACTTGTATGGACAAAAGTGCTAAGTGTCTATTAAAAGGCTGTGAAGAATTTCATCTGTGGTACTGACTGATTTACTAGTGAAAGTTTTCAGCTTGGTGTGCACAATTCGTGGGGACTGCATTTCTCTGTATGGTTGCTTTTGGTTCTGATTTTTTACACCACCTAAGCAACCACTAACTCAGGTAGATAGAACTTTGGTTTAACATCCCATTCAAAGAATGGCACAATCTAGAGTACTAGTCCCCCCCCCCCCCGCAATGTTGGACTACAGAGACAATATTGCAAAATAAATCCAAGCATCTTGGTTGAAAACAGAGCACACAGTCATCTGATCTTTTTGCATCAAAGGCATGTAACTTACCTGTTGAGTCACTAAACTTGCAATGAATGCATGAATGTACAAGAAAGGACTTTAAACTGCAGCTGCTCTATGATATGAATATGACAGGTTGGAAGGTAATGCTAAGTCATTGTAGCCAATCACTAATATCTTTCCCCTATAGTATTACGCATTGCTGTACTCCAGGTGTTTTATTCAAATGTGGTTAGTCAGTATTTCTACTCAACTGTGAGAAACCATGTTAAATAAAATCTGAGTCACACCCAGACATGAGCAATTGTAAAAAAAGGGCTTGTGATGTTCTGTAACAGTCTAACTTGTCTGAACAAATAGAGTGAATATGCAGAAATATGAAATCTGTAGCATGTTCAAATACCAAAATCTGAAAAAGAAGATACCACATGACATATCATGTTTACCTTGAATGAAAGTTAAAGCTGACTTGTTTCAAAACAAAGATGCACAGTATCTACTACATGCAGACCACAACTCAAAATTTCCAGAAGTAATGCAATGTGATAGCACAAGTCAAAGTGTCACCATTTCAAAATATAACTTTGTGAAAACATGCAGACTTAAAAAATAAGATCGGAGACTGGTCCTCAGTTTATCAGCCTGGAATTTCACAACTTTGCAAATGAATGAGTGTTGAAAAAAACATTTGCTTTATTTATTTATATCTGTTAACAGAGACACTGATCCACAAGGATGTTTTTTTCAGACTTAGAATGGGAGCAATGTCTGATTATGTAACTTGCTCAGAGATACATAGAAGTTACGTGTAGGCTGAGCTGTCAGCCATCAATAGGAAGCAGCAAGTTAAAAGCTCATAGCTTTAATTGTCTATGCTAAATGCCAGACATTATCTGCCATTCTAAGTATCCTCAAAGAAATGGATGAGTGAAATGAAGGAGCCAAAGAGTGAAGATCTTTCCAGAAAATGTCTCATTTCTAAATCCTTAGATTATTTGCTTATTATAAAGTACAGAATTATACCACGGCAGTGTGTTGGTCTGTCTCCTGCACAAGTGTTTCCTTTTCTTTAAAATATTTTTATTTATTTCCAAAAGAAAAGAAAAATATATATAAGTTTTTACGACATTGAAACATAAACATACTATGTATACAGGTTAACAAGTAAAACTATCTAACACAAATGATAAAATAAAGAAACAAACTATTTGCAAGGGTGTCTAGAATTAATATGTTATCACCTTCTGCATATCTGTATTTCAGATCATAATTTGCTACAGTCATTACACTCCAATATTTCGGTTACTTTTTGCCATGTAATATATAGTGATGTAGTTCTTTCAATTCTTCCTCTGATGATACCCATTTCCAGCTGCTATACTGTTAACACAATATTTCTGTATTGTTTAAAACCTGGAGAAGACTCAGATGTCCAATTCATTGTTACGTTCGTTCTTGCAATGGCAAGGTGATTCCATAAAATTGTATATTTTGTTCTTGGAACACAGTCAGGTATAGGTGCATTAAACAGAATCAGAGATTTAGATAGCTGGAATGTGTCATTAAATACTTCTTGTAAAAATAAATAATTTTATCCCAGTATGGTTTAAGCAATTGACATTCATAAAACATATGCTACCAATCTACTTTTTTTTAATTTGCATCTCTAACAACCAGTACTTTTTAAAACATGAATTCAATTTTGTGAGGTGTTAAGGAAGATCTGTGTATGAACTGCCATGTAAAGAGTTTCCAGTGTAGTGAGAGAGATGCTTGTTTTGAGGAGAGAAGAATTAGTTTTTTTGTCTCTATCATTTGGTAATTGGCCATTAATTGTTCTATAGTAATCCTATAAGTTTTTTATGATAGATTTTTTTTCAATTGTTTGTAAATTTTATAGATAGACAATAATTATCCCTTGCTGGTAATAGGTTGTTTAACTGTTAATATCATGTGGTCTATAAATATAGGAATATCTTGCCTGCTAGTTGCATTGTTTCTAGTTTGATTAGTATATACTGCCTTAATTCCTGTATAAGTAACCATACATAGGTTACTATCTAAATTAAATTTCCTTTTAACTTGATCCATTGTCAGCACTTTCCCAGAGTTAACCAATTGATGCCAATATATCAGTCCTTTGTTCTGAAAAGTCTTGACTGCTTCTATTTCAAAGGTTTGATGCTACTTTGTGTATATGCAGTTGGGTACAAAAAATGACCACTCTTTTATGTCTGGATTATTATTTATAAAGTTCTTACATGCTTTTAATGTATAAGTGATGCATTTAGAGCTTATATCTTTATGTTTATTCACTGTCATGTATTCCTATAGTAAACAAAGAAAATGATTAGATACCAGATCAGTGTATCTGCTTGATAATATAAAGCCCAATTTCAACTACATTTCCTCATGTATTAGCTTCCATTTGGATGTATAACCTGTATTTAACTGTAATTATATCGTTTTTATGGCAGATGACAGTGAATAAGCTTCTACATCTGTCAGATCTCTTTCACCCATTTCCCATTCATCTAGATGGTATTTCATACCTATCTTAGGCTTATTAGGATGCCATAGAAATTTTATGATTAGACTATTAAATTGTTTTTGATATGATCTGGACAGTAGCAGAGAGCTGGGTTGCATAAAATATAAGATCTTTGGGAAAATAATCATTTTAATTATATAACGTCTATCTGCCTTTGAAAAGAAGATTTTATTCCATTTTTGTGTAAGGTTTTTAATATTGTTTAAGATCTTTTTATAGTTTATTTCAATTATTGTATCTAATTCATCTGTTATTGCAATTCCTAGGTATTTGATTGTGTTATTAATGGGAATATAACTGTTGTGTTTCTTGCTTAAATCTTTATTAGTATGTATAATATCTTTGTTTTGTTTTCTTTAAATGTGAGGCATGAAATTTTCTGAAAGTATTGAATTAGATCCCATGAGGTTTTTAAAGCATTATTGCTCTCCTTTAAAGATAGCAAAAATCATCTGCGAATAATTCGATCTTCATTTCTAGACTGTTGACTAGTCGTATTCTTCAATATTTTTGTTTGTTCATAAAATGTTTGGTAGTGGTTCAATAACTAAAGCAAAGAACACTGGAGACAGAGGACATACCTGTTCTGTAGCCTTTGTGATTTCAATAAATTTTGATTAATGGGATCCTAGTTTTATATATGCCAATGATTTTTCATGTAGTGATGTTATTAGTAAGATATTTTTTTAGAAACCGTATTCTTCTAGAACTAACCATAGATAATTCTAATTTACTGAATCAAAGGCATTATTAATGCCCAGACTAAGTACATTCATTTTATTTTTTGTAATGTTTACATAATCAATTAAAGAGAAGATTCTTTTAACATTGTCATATGTGTTTCTATCTTTTATGAAGACAGTTTGAACTCCTTCTATTAGTAATGGAAGTAATTGCTTTATCCTAGCTGCATGTATTGACATAAATATTTTATAAGCTATATTAAGTAAAGATATTGGTCTATATAATGAACATTCACTAGGATCTTTGCCTTGTTTCAAAATTGGTAATATTAATGTGTACTTCCAGGAGGGAGGGCTTTCTTTACCATCTTTTACTGATGTAAACACTTTCAGTAATAACACTAGGGCCTCATTTGTTAGTAATTTAAACATCTCTGGGGTTATATTGTCTATACCTGGAGCTTTGTTCAATTTGTGTTTATTTATTTGGGATTTAAGTTATATCATTGTTATTTACTTGTCTATTAGTTTTATTTGTTCTTGTATATCTTAATCCTAATGTTTCTTTTAAGGAAAGTTTTTAGCATTGTTTACAATTCTATTTTTTATTTTGGTTATTGATTTTTGTGAAAAGACATTTTGAATGCTTCTAGTATTCCTTCTAAATAAGATACTTTCTTTTTAGTTTCTATGTTATATATTATGTTTATTCAGTTTGTTCTTATCATTTTTTAGTTCTATTTGCTATTCTTCTTTGATTCTTTGGGTTCATTGAATAGGAGCACAACTTAATCTTCTCTAAGGTAATATTTGTCTTATGATGTAATGTCTCCATGTATTTTTTATTCATGTCATCCAATTCATTAGTTAGGTTAGCGTTTTCTTTTTAGATATCAAGTCTTAATTTTTCAATCTTAATGTGTAGTCTATTAATTCCATTCAATTGTTTTTATTTATTATTATAGCATGCTACCACTCTTCCATATAAATATGCCTTTAGTGCATTCCATATGTATATTTCAGATACATCCTTAGTGAGAGTCATATCTAGAAATGTTTGTATCTCTTTAATATAACATTCTTTCAAATCTTTGAGATTTGTTATGTATGATGGTAACCCTGTTACTGTTATCCTTTGATTAAAGTTTAAGTCTAGTTTTAAAGCAATTGTGTTATGGTCTGATAGTAGACACGTAATTGTCTTGACATTATTTAACTTTGTATTTAGATCCCTTGAACTGTACACTCTCCCTGGATTTACTAAACTTCCGTGCAGGACTAGCTTAGTCCTACATGGAAGTGCCTGTTTAGGAGCAGGACGGCAGCGTGCCATGCATATTAATAAGGCGCACTGCCCAAGCTCCTAGGCTTACACGGAGCGTGTACAAGTGCAGGGGGCATATCTGAGAGCAGAGCTCTCAGAATAAACACACCCCTGCAATGTAGAACAGCAGAAAGTGGTAAGAAATAAGCGAGACCACTCATTGGTGTCCACATATCCCCACCAACAGCTCCCCATGTGTAAAACAGCAACAGTACATAAAAATTAAATAAAGAAACCCCTTCATTGTCTTTTACAAATCTGAGTACAGCTAACCATATGTGCGCAGGTTTGCCCATCGCTTAGCTACAGTTAAAGCAGCTTAAAAGGCTGAAGAGGATAACAAGGAAGATATATGCCAATGAAGCAATACAGAAATAGTGTAGTGTGCAGAGCATTTGCCTAATGAGCAGGCATTCCAGGTATGAGTCCCATTGGAGCACAATCTGTTTTACATGGCAAAGCACTTTATAACCAATATTTTTGTTGCAAAACCCACTACATAACATATATTTATGAACTGGAGTACTGCAGGAAATGCATATGTGAAGTGCCAGTGTCATAATGAATAAGGCAGTAGTAAGTAGGTTTTAACACAGATAAGCACGTTTGTGGGGGGTTAGCACTGCCTACACAGGTGAAGCAATGTAGAAGCAAACTGAGTGTAAGAAACTGTAACTGGAAGTTAAAATTGCTTATTGCCGTGCAAAGCAGCCTACAACTGCCTTAATCACTCTGTATTCAAAGGCATGTGTTCTGCTCAGCAAGGCTCGAACACAGGATGCTGGACACCATAGACAACATGATTTACCACTAAGCCATTCCAGATATACATAAATCTGATGTATTCAGAAACATAACATCCAGCCCAGTCAAGCAACAGTACAGAGAATGTATACCAACATCTAGATATAGGTGTGTGTAAATATATTAACAGCGAAACAGATACAACATATCTATATATGTAGATATATATATATATATATATATATAAATATTTAGAAATATATACATATATATATATATATATATATATATATATATATATATATATATATATATATATATATATATATATATATATATATATATGGCCACACATCTGTAGATAGCAATGGTAGATTGACAAAAAGCAATATGTTCACATGCACCGTTAATGGGGTTGAGACGCACCAAACAAAATATGTCATGAACGAATAGGCATACCACCCACCACAGCCAAACACGTCCGCCCTGCAATACACTACCAAGTGTTACACATCCCATAAGCAGGACCTGACATGACATGGGCACAAGATGTTAACAGTACTGTATGATGTCAGGCTGGTATTGGTAACATATCATGCAGTACAGTCTGGCTCCCATAGGAAATGTAAAATTTGGAAGCTATCAACATCCCCAGGATACATATACACAGACACACATATGCAGATACATATATATACATATATATATATATATATATATATATATATATATACTATATATATATATATATATATATATATATATATATATATATATATATATATATATATATATATATATATATATATATATATATATATATATATATATATACATGTGACTACAAATACACACACAAAGATATGTACAGTAAGATACATCTGTAGAAGGTGCACACAATATGGAACAGCCACTATGCCTACAGTTCACACCTGAACAACTGGACACTGTATGGGCCACCCATACAAATTACTATTGTTGCCTGCAAGATATACCCAAAGAGAGGTCATAGAAAAAACATCACACACAGGTTTGCAGAAATGCAAACCTTTATTTGTGTACTATTACAGTTCTATATGGCATGTCATATAGCTGTCCAGACACTGGCATCCATATAAACAGAGTAAAGCAACTGTGAAACAGTTATACTAATACAGTAGTCTGGAAAGGTTCACAACTGTTGCTGTTCAGGCCAAAGCCTACAAATTGTTCAATAGTAAAGACAGACTGGTCCACAGGATACCAAACAATCAACAGTATGGAATGCAGTTGTATAGTTCAGCAGCCTCTATCTACACAATGTACAAAATCACTAGGTGGTAAACACTTCAGTTGACCAAATGGGATGTAACTGTTACATAACAAGGCATAACTGGCACCATCACAAGCACACTGACAAATAGAACAGATTGTATGGCAGGGGGCAATTTATGTGAGTAATGCAAATATAGGTGAAGTATATGTTACTGTACATCCAGATACCTTAAGGCAGCTCGCCCCTGATACCCCCACATTTTGAAACAGCCTAGGTCATTTATGCTGCATCCCCCCAGACTCAATACTACAGGGCTATATAGCACTGTTACATACACTGGCCTTTGGAGTGCATAAGGGCACACATGTATTGTGTAAGTGAAGCCCACAGATATATGGCCCCAGCACCACTGTATATGTGGGGGATACAACAGCAGTGGACTGATGGCAGGAATGGCAGTGTGATATTCACACAGCCCACTATAGAACAACCCCTGACAGCATGTCTTATGTGCAAACCTTGGTATACAGGTGGAGGACAGAGGCTGGAACACAGGCCCATATGTGGAAAACTGTTTCCATACACTAAGCAAGTTGCTTGTGTTACAGGATAGTCTGCAACATACCCTTAGCCAGGAAACTGAGGTTAGAAACATAAATTGATGTAAGTAATGTACTAATAGCACTCAACACACACACTGCCAGTGAAATATCTGACACAGGACCTATGTGGTGGACAGACAAAACATGATAGGCACACCTCTGGCCACCAACAGGATAGGCCCACAGTTGAGAGCTATGCAGACTGCATTCCAAGGTAAGCTAGTACACACACACACACACACACACACACACACACACACACACACACACACACACACACACACACACACACACACACACACACACACACACACACACACACACACACACACACACACACACACACACACACACACACAGACACACACCCTGTAACACCAGTATTATACAAAGCATAACAAAACTCTACTCACACTCTCTCTGTAGTTCTGGAGCCTCCTACAAATATGTAGCTGGCCTGAGTGTGTAGGTTCCCCTGGAAGAGGTTTTGCTACCTGCTGTCTGTAACACTGATTCCCATGGGTCTATATCAGTTCATCAAAACTTTTGAAGTTCGAACACCATAAGTTCGAACTTCAAACCACGTACTGCAAAAACATTGAAGTCTTAGAATAGTGACTGTTTTCACAGGGAAAAAAATCGCTATTCCAAGAAACACACATACAACACAAGCACACCAAAAAAAAAATCAATCCACACACATACATTCAAAATCCTACATCTAACCCTACACTAAACTGTACATACACTACTACCTATCCACTAACCTTAACCCAAACCCTAATCCTAAGGTCCGTCACTATTGCACACTCACTTGACCTGTGCCCTAACCCTAACTCACCTATCCTGCCCTAACCTAAAGTCTTCCACTATCGCACACCCACCTCACCCACGCCTTAACCCTAACTCACCTAACCCTAACGTCCACACAATCACACACTTACCTGATCCGACCCATAACTTCCCACCACAGTCTTGCTTTTCATGAAGCCACTGAAATGGCCCAATGAATTCTTTCCCTGGGAAAGAATTGAGTGTTCCTCAGCTTTGCGATTACCAGTGTTCGAACTTTACAGTTCAAACATCTGGTATTCGATATTCATCCATTTTGACAGACTGATGTAGACCCGATTCCCACATACAGGAAGGATGTCCATCACACAGGAAAGGTGAAGGGACCACGCCCACATGATGTAGGGATTTATAGTAGGTGGCTGCCATGACTGTGGTAATTGGAAGTACTACACAGCAAGCTGCATGCAGTTAACAAGTGTAGGATACTGATTGGTGCAGAGGCCATCACCTGATCACGTGCATCACCTACTAAAGTCAGGCTGCAATCTACCCCAAGCAGCTCAATCCATTCATTGGAGAGAGAGAGAGAGAGAGAGAGAGAGAGAGAGAGAGAGAGAGAGAGAGAGAGAGAGAGAGAGAGAGAGACAGAGAGAGAAAGAGAGAATACATCTTTCCCATAACAGGTATGTGAAGTATATGTACATGTATTAGAATGTAGTACCTGGTCCATCGTAATGTGATAGATGATGTGGAATGACTTATATGTGCCATCAGGTGTTGTTGTGATGATGTTCAACTGAACAACTGCTATGGATAATAGTGTCTGTCCCTGTGGGTAGAGGGCCATAGCTGTTAACTGTGCATGTCAGCACTGACAGACAGGATGTAAGCCATCATAGTGTGTGTTGTGTAATGGGGATTATGTATATGACATGGCCAATAGCTGGTGGTGAAAGTAATGCCATTATGATGGACATGTGGGAGCTACAGACCACCTCTGGCAGGATACCCAGGTGAATCTTTAATGTAGCATGCCAGAATGCCATAGGTGTGTAATAGAGTTACCTGAAAACAGGTACCACATATACCCCCACTAATGTCAGGCCATGTCCATATGTAGCACCTGTCTGTGTTGTAGCAAAGCAGAGCAGTGTAGCTGTGCAGGAAGGTGTTGTGAGATAATGGAGCTGATGTCTGAATGTACCCCACATATAGGTGTGCATATGTGTACATATGTCACATATATAATATATAAGGATAAATGTATATCAACATGTATGTCCAGAAATATACATATACCCATGTGTGGACACACACACATATATATATATATATATATATATATATATATATATATATGCACATATCTATGAATTCACATATAACTACACATATATAGATATATACCTATATGCACATGTCTACATATGTACAAACACACACACAGACAGATATGTATGTAAAGACATCTCCCCTATATCACTACCACAGTAATATGTGCTATGTGTGAGGCAGCAGCACACATAGCAACACACACAGATATCTACAGCTGGGAGTGTGTGCACCGTGGACGGGTATTTCACATGTTAGTTCCTTCTTAGCACCACATTGCCCCTGTCTGTGAAGTATGCAATGTGAATATGGGGAAGTATGGCAGATACACACATGGAGATGATCAGGATTGGTAGATATAGAGGACAGTCTACAGGGGTGGTATGTGACACATGTGGTGGGTAAACACCATGGATGGTGTGTGTGGTCTGTGATATGGATGCCCCATGGTCCCCAATATGGGCACAATGGGAACAAGGTTCCCACCAACTGCAACCCATAACAGCAGTCCACGTCCTGAAGGTGCCAGGTCTGGCGGCTGAGCAGGAGGAGCATGTTATCTGTGTCAATGTGTACTGTGTGCCTCAGATTGATGTAGCACATCCCGCATGTGTCTGTGGAGCCTGGTATGGAACAGACCCTAGACATGAGCTCAGAGGATAGGTACATGTTGGTGTGTACCCTGAGGGGGGGCAACATCCCCTAGGTGGTTCCACCTGATGGTATTTCTGTAACAGTACATGAGGAGGCCCCAGGTTGGCACACACATGTGATGTGGCCAGGTATCCTGGTCAGATGGATGTGGAAAAGTGGATCAGCTGGCCAATGGAACATGTTATTATGTCATTGTTATTGTACATTTGTTAGTACTAATAGTCTAGACAATCCCGGTACATGTCCAATAGCATGCATACATCCGCCCAATAACACAGACTGTCAGATGTGCAGCAATCTCAGAACAGCCATACCACTGACATATATGTAACCATAGTGGCCCTGACAATGGCATGCAAGTAAATAGTCTGTAAAAGACCAGCAATGTTAGTGTCCACACAGGGGACATGGCTACAATCACATAGCAGAAGGTGTGGTACAATACACAATCTGTCCAAACGGTAGTTAAGCTATAGCCATACCTAATGAGTTGTGTGTACAATCTGTTGAAGCTAATATGGTGGGGGGGTGACAGAGATGTGTATTACAGACTATGGTAACCTTGCCATATGAGTTACTCAGGCCTGTTTCCATCTTCATTTCTTTCAGGCAAGATGTCACACATCAGGTTACCTGTGTATTCAGTGAAGGAGAATGAGGTCATTATCAACCACCTGGTTCAGCACTACCAGGTTCTCTTTGGCAGGACAGCCCATGACCAGCACGAGCGGACCGCCCTGTGGAACGATCCAGTCCATAGGGTCAATGATGTCGGACTGCATACCCGCAGTTATGAGCAGGTCTGGCATCATTGTAGTGACCTGCTTAAAAATGCCCGTCGGCATGCTGCTGCAGTCTGGGGGGAATCATCTCACCACAGGGGGACCATGACATCCATCCCCCATGACACGTGTGGAGGAGCTCCTGGCCAGTCTCGTGGCACCTGCCCATCCGGAACACTATCAACCACAGGACCCCTTTGTGGAGGTGAGTGTCACCCACACATCAGCCAAGGAGCGTACAGGTAAGGACACAGGGCACATCAGTATACCACTGTTGTGTAAATATCCACAGTGGTACAGGTAGATCATGCATATCTGACATGTCATACATATATTGTGTTGCTGCATTGTAGTGATAAACAGATGTCCAGATGTGGTAATATTGTGGGAATTTACAGTTGATGTATGGTTGTACTGCACCCAGGCTGTAGCAGTGCCACAGGTGTGGCCAATGACTTTGGATCTCTCACCCACTTATGTAGGTCCCTCCAGGGTGACAACAAGGCAGCAGCCTGTAGCTGGTCAGTATGTCTTATGTAGATGCATGCCAACACACCGGACATGTAATGGTGATGGTATATTCCATGAAAACATCTACCACACCTACCCTGAATGCATGCTGTACATGTGCATGTATTGTTGCTGAGAAATGCATGGTCTCACAGGGGCGATCATGATAGGGTATTGACAGGGTATGTCACACATCTGCATAAAAACTAACATCCTGTCATTGTGGAATGTGTCCACAGGGAGTAACATACTGTTGGTAGACATGGCCTACAATAGTGACATGTACTGAACTACACCCATATACAGTGCAACGCCAGTGTATATACCTGTAGGGCAATGCCAACTGCTGCAGAGATACACTATGGCATATGGCATTACCGTAGTCCACATTATCAGCTGAGTCTAGGCTGCAACATGTGGTGTTCAGTGTATGGGGCACTGCAGGCAAACACAAATGTTTAGGGCATACCTGTCATGCATCTGCATAAAAGCTGATGAGGGTGTCTCAGCATGAAACACCAGTGCACTGCAGCAGGGATCCTAAGGATGGTAGGAATGGCTCTATCTGCATATAGTCTGGTTCATGACCTGTGCCAGCTATAACCCTACCCACACTGCAATAGTAATGGCATTGTATGAACACCATGGGATGTGCACATGAGTAGACCTTGCAATTGTGCAGAATAGGGGGACATGTGTAGGGTAGGCTGAACATATACTGGCAATTTCAGAAGGCCCATGTTGGTATACCCCTTCCATGAGCAGTGAATGCTGTAGTACACACAAGAGGTGTGATAAACCGTCATGATAAGGGTGTGCACACATATGCCCACATGGTGTATATGCATTGCGGTCAGCAGCCGCACACCTAACACAATCTGTAGACACTGCATGTGAAAGTGCAGGACATATGTTACATACTGGGCATGTGTACTGCTAAGATATGCAATGCTGTGGTCCTATGGCAGATCATGGATGTGTGTGTAAAATCAATAAAGGTGTGTACACCCACCATAACCATGGTATGCTCTGATGGTTGTCAGTGTAAGCATTTCTGCAGTGGTCATACATGGTCTGTTGATGTTGACAGCTGAAAATCAGGCATCAGGCATTCACCAACGACAACAATCCACATATCATCCCAGGTATGTTTTGCTGAAACACATAGGGGCTGTGAGAGGTACAGCTGATGTAACTGACACAGTACTACACATTCCACAATGGGTTGTACACCTGTGCATTGTTGTGCACAGTACATGGTAGGGTACAGAACAGGTGCACAGCGATACTGTGTACATGGGTGCAGTGGTATCCAGGGGAAGGGGCATCACCTAGTCACAGTGCATACATCAAGCACATGTATACTGTTGCTAGCATGGATTGAGTATAGCTGAACTGCATGCTGTTTTGTACCATATGTTCTGCATGTTGGCAGATGGGTAATAGGAGGACTGTGTGTACGATCATTGTGCAACCTCACCTCTGTGTGTGTGTGTGTGTGTGTGTGTGTGTGTGTGTGTGTGTGTGTGTGTGTGTGTGTGTGTGTGTGTGCGCATCCTGGTGGTTAGATTGCCTGCAGGGTCACTCTGGTGAAGTGGTGGGAGGTACATGCATTTATGAGGCATGTCTGCATGTGTGTGTTTGTGTGTGTGGCCATGTATGCACATGTGTGATTGTGGAGTGTTCATACAGGTGTACCCCTGTTTGGGACTGTGCAGTACATGGACATGGAGTGCTACATTGCACACCAGGAATACCTGTCATGTACTCACAGGACAGCAAATAGTATAATATCGTCTGTAGAATGGAACAGGCATCCAGAAGGAAGGTAGACTCCAGGTAAACACTTAATATTGCAGTCAGCAGAGAGGTCACCGACAACCCATGTATGCAACTCTACAGATGCACTGGGGAACTGATAGTCAACACCAGGGAGTGTATCCAAATATTACAGCTGACACATGATGGGTTAATGGAGCAGCATATTTAGCATGTACTGAGCATTACATACACATGACACACCATTGGGAGCTATTATGGGTACAACATAATAGTTCACACATATAGGGGCCATGCACGTCATTCCAGCCATACAGAGGGTGCATACCGAATGACAGCACTGAGACCATGTAACTCCACTACACACAGGTCAGGCAGGTAATGTAGCAACCAGCCTTGTGTTGCACCCGCTTGTGTGGGCATTTAGAGGACTGTGATGTTAATGAGTGGTATCAATGTGTGTATGTTAACAAGTGTGATGCAGGATGGGATAACACATGGACATGTATGTAGGACTGTCTGTAAAGCCATGGACAGGTAGGTATTGTGGAGATGTGTATGTGTGTGTGTGTGTGTGTGTGTGTGTGTGTGTGTGTGTGTGTGTGTGTGTGTTCATGTACTGTTAAGCAATGCTGTACAGGTTTTAAAGTGTGGTTATTGTTTTCCCCCCACACGTGGCGAGGTGGGTCAGTGTCCCTCCTGCATCCAATCTGATGTAGGTGTCCATACAGACACCGATGATGATGATGATGATGAGGATAATGTTGAGGCACAGGTGGGGTTGTCAGGGGCCGACACTGCACCAACATTTGACATCCCCCTTTTAGCCACCTCACCTCCACACACAGTTACAGTGCCTATACACAGTCCATCACCAGTAGCCATAGCAGAGGGACAGCTGGAGTTCAGTGGCAGTGCACAGGAAAGTGTGGTAACCATGCCCACAGTGTCCAGTTGCAGCGGGCATAGCTGGTTGTCCGGCAGGCTGCTACATAGGTGGAAGTCCCAGGGTGCTCATGGTAGGGCCGCTGGACATCATAGCCCTGGCATAGGAGACATAGCTGCAACCAGCAGAAGCATGTTCCAGGCTGTAATGGTAGTGCAGGCAGGTACTGAGCATTACACCAGATAGGACCTTAGGCTGCAGAGGGCTGCTCTTGCATCTGTAAGCAACAACCTCCGTGAACTGTCGGGTGCCATACGTGTTTCTACCGAGCAAGTCGATAGACAGCATGATGAAATGATGGCCCTCATCAGCTGTGGTGTGTCCGTGTTTCAATGTGTGGTGGGGATGCGGTGACACCCACATGGATGTGGGCCAGTAATACCAACAGCTGGCAGTCAACATGGGCATGCTAGGACACCAAGGGGCTCCCGTAGTGGCAGTAGCATCCCCGGCAGTGCTAGGGTGTGCTGTCCACACCACACCGCAGCAGGCCATGTGCATGTGGTCCTGGCCAGTCCCAGGAGGGACGTAGTACAAGCAGACAAATGTCATCAGCAGGTGAGAGTAGCACTTCAACGCCTGTACCTGCAGGTGCCCGTGGAACCCCTGGCAGGCACATTCCACATATCCATGGCCAGAGACAGTGAACTGCACACCCTGGCAGAGATGGTCTGCAGCTGTCCATAAACACCTGTGTAGGGCAGCCACAAGGCAGAACTGTGTGCATGCATACCCACACACTATGCAAACACACCTAGGGCAACCTCATACCTACACTTACCACATCACCTCAGCCAGCTCCCCAGATTACACCCCTCACCTACTCACATGGTGTTAAATGTATAGCCCACCCTTGGCCTCTGGCAGATCAACACCACACCCTGTGCATATGATGATACCTGTGCTCCATCCCTGTCATCCATACCATCGATGCAGGGACAGGTTGATATGGTTCTGATGCACACGGTGACAGTAAACCAGTGTACCACACTCCTGCAGTGTAACATGTTGTAGGGAGTAGAGCATGAGGCATATTTGGCAGGTAGTGTAGCCATCCAGCAATGATTCCTTCTAGCTGTTCGTAATACTGCTTGGTTGTAGTCTCCAAAATGATATGCAATTGTGTTGTAGGTGTACATGTGTCAGCACGAGGATGGTGTGCAGTCATATTGCACAACGGGGTATGTCACTGTGCTGACACCATGGCAGTGACATATCTGGGGTACAGTCAAACACATTTCACAAGTTACTATATCGGGTATTGCCTGTGCCATATGGACACATGACTCACTGAGGTGGGTATAACCTGCAACCTGATGTAGACCCATCCACATACATGCACACTGTTACTTGCCAACACTGGGACTAGACCCCTACCTAGCAATGTTGTGATACTGATGTGTGTGGCTTACATTGCACAAACACTGCCTTAAACACTTTGTATCCAACAGAACTTGTTCTGCCTAGCAACAAAATGAGCAGCCCGTGAACACAGGACCCTTTACACTGAAGTCACAACACTTACCCACTATGCCATGACCACTGTGGTGACAGCTGTTGTTTTACCAGTACCAGAATAGCTGTCATTACACATATTGAGTAGTACTGAACAATTGCCTTTACTTCCTAGATTATGTAGTCCTTGTCATTAATATGACTGTTACATCACATATGTTGATTTATCATAATGCACTCATAGCAGATGCATACAGTGGGACACATCTGGGAGGGTATACACAACCATGATGTTTACTCATGACAGGTATATGGTTGTATACATATCATAGGTGTATATATGTCTACATGTGCATGCACAGGTATATATATATAAATATGTCTGTATACACATCTGTGTAGTGTTATATATGAATAAACCACAGTTCGTAGAGAAAAAACACCTTTATGAAACAGCAAACGGCAAAGCTTTCTGGTATAACCCTTTCTCAATGCTAATAAACAATTTAAAATCAATTGAGTTTAAATACACATCAAAGTATCACGTGACATGCAGCCCAAAGATCATGTGACAAATATAAATAAAACAACATAAAAAGGCCTTTGATTGAGACTAAGGAATATGAATTGATTCTCAGATTGGCTGCTGACCATTCTCCAGGACTAAATTCCATGGTTACATTAAAACCCATCCTCACTAAATTGCAACAAACTAAACTATACTGTTAGATTTAATACTGTTAGATTTATTATTGTTTGATATGTTCAATGTGCTATATGTTTTTGATGTAGTATATCTTTTTGATGTAGAATATCTTATTAGTCTTATATGTATTTTATCATTTGAAGGCCTTTTTATGTTGTTTTATTTATATTTGCCACCATAGGTTATGCATTCACACACCCTGTCTGGCCTGACACATAAGAACCACTGGTACAGGGGTGTCATGGCCACATACTACCCACTAGATATTGACATACATCTGTACAGCATCCCACTGCTCTGTCTGACATACATGACTATTAAGGGAGGGTTGGCAGCAGTACATCCGGCAAGTATCTGCACATGACATCTCACTGGGTAAGTACACTAAGCTGTTAGGCATGTAACAATGCACTGTGCAGGCTACAGGCAGACTGGCTCAACACTGGCCTACATCTCTTATGGAGAATGCACATGTATCTGCATATATAGCAGGCTCTGCAGGCATGCCACTGCACAGGGTAAGATACACTTGTGTGAAAGTGCATAACCACAACCAATGTGAACACAGCCACAGCCACATATGGTAAGCTAGTATAAAATTACAGTATATAGACTATCTGTTCAATACTATCCTCATATGTGCCACTCAGAGACTAACTCTGCATATACTAGGCTGCTACATGGTTTGGTCTGTTGGCTTTCTGTGGTATGGAACATGTGTGTATGACCCTCCAAACATGTAAGCCAATATGGTAACATACAGTGGAGCAGCATGTAACATCAGATAGGATGGGACCTATAACAATGACATCTACCACAGTCTGTACACAGACTAAAGAACATATTAACAATACACATACTGTTGACATTCAACATAGGTACACAGACTTCAGTACTGTACAAACAACCACAGAATGTCCAGGCTATGTCATCAAATATAACCCCTACTGTGCATAACATGTGCAGCATTCTGATATCTCACTGGCTATAAGATATGATGACACTAATGATGGTGTACAGCACATATGCACCTCTTAATGCACGACATATGTACAAAGGTTGACAGAGTTGTGGCTGAAAGCAAATAGACAGGGCCAGTATTGTCATGTTTCTGTGATAACCTCATACATTTACTGTTGTAACAGGGTTTGTTGCAACATTAGGGTGGCACAGTGGTGCAGTGGTTAACATTGTCACCTCACAGCAAAAGGCTCTCCGGTTCGATTCTCGGCTGGGGTACCTTCTGTGTGGAGTTTGCATGTTCTCCCTGTGTTCGCGTGGGTTTCCTCTGGCTACTCCAGTTTCCTCCCACATTCCGAAGACATGCATCTGGAGCATTTCTCCCCGGGCCTCTGCTGAAAACAGGCTCTGTGGAACCTAGTCGGACATTCTCGGTCAACAAATATTAAATAAATAAATAAATAAAAATATGTCCTATGAGGGATATGAAGTCAGTAACTGTCACGGCTTTCACCATCTACAGACTGCAATCCTCACACTACCTTCTGCAGTTCACAGATAAATGTCTGTGGGTAGCACATGAAACCAAGGGCACAATAAACTGCCCAGTCTGCAGATGACCCTGCAGATGCAGATTCCTCATAAACATAGAACTGACACGGCAGGTATTAAAACATGTAGGACAGCCATATCCACACACACACTGTTAAACCAACATTACTCCACATGCAGTATAGCAGCACTTACAGTCTGTAGTCAGGTCATGCACACCCCTCTGTTTCTACAGTGTATGTTGTTAGAGGTAAATCCCCAGTCAATCTGAGATGCTGTTTGCCAAACAACAGATCTAGTTCTTGCTCACAGTGAATGAAAAGGGCCAACACCAACATGATGTTCCTAGATATTGGAGTGTGTTTCCATGCAATTGGCTATGGGAATCTTACCACAGCTCTTCCACATGCAATCAGCTAGAGGGGGGCTGCAATTCATGCAGAGGCCATCAGGTGATCATGTGCATCACTGAAAATACACATGCTGCTGCCTAAGCAAAGCAGATGTAGGTCTCCACATCCACCAGAGAGGGAGTGAGAGAGGCAGACAGATGCAAAGACACATCAGGGAGGGGAGGGAGTGTAAAACCTAAGCATGCTTGTGTCACACACCTACCAGCACAGGGTATCAAACTCCTGCCAACTGTGTTGTGCTATCCTATTTCTATGCAGTTATTGGATGCACCACATAAGTTACATGTTTTGGAACCTGCAGAAATGATATGTGCTGGTGAGTGACATCTGCAACAGGGATATGGTAGCAATATGGTAGGTGTAGTACACATGCCTGTCTGTATGTATAGTTGCCAGCAACAACACAGCCACATTCTCACAGGGATGCACACACATTGACACACTTGGCAGGGCCAGGAATACAACCCATCACTAGTGAGATTGCCACAACATAATATTGTGCAGGTATCATATGCACCACAGGGGTCATACAGAGGTGATATGGGCAAAGGGTATGGGTAGGTGTCTGACATCAGAAAGCATGCTTCAGTATGCCAATGGGGGTTGTAGTGCATGTGGATGTGATCATATGCATCATACAACACACAAACACACAGGGTGCCAGTACTGACATGCATGGGTGCATTTCTGCATGGGTGTGTGGTGCCAACTGTGCCAGACAGTTATAAAAAGCTAGGTGATGGGTATAACTTGGGATCAGGCCATATGACGCTAATCAGCATTGTGGCTCAGGGCTGTGCTTTCTGCATTTGCCCACACAGATGGGTATTGTATCCCCCATCCTGTCACCTGGGTGACTAGTGTGTGCGGCCAATGCTGTGCACCACTTGCCTTGTATGTGTTCCTTAGTCCATTATATGGATGGTGTCTGGGATGTGCACACCTCCCACATGCATGTAGAGTGACATGTGGAACCGTACCTGGGGTGTCTGGCCCATGCTGTGTACACAGATTATCAGCAGATGTGCCAGTCTTGGCCACCTTTGGCAGAGACTGGTAATGGATGGAAGGTTTACCCTGCACCTACATTGATAGCATTCCTTGGTGTCAGTGGCATCTGTCTATACAGGGCATGTTTTCAGGCATGGTATGTCCTTTGTGGGTCACATGTGATGGCACCACAGGTGTTGCAGGTGTCCAGTGGGGAACATGGGGAAGGTGCACTGTCCGCATGTACATGCCTAATGGACAGGGCGCCATGCCCTCTGTAGGCCACTGCAATCACTCCATAGTTACTATCAGTGGCCAATATACAGTGTACTACCCACATATTGGCTGTTGCCTAGGCGTGTGTGTGTGTGTGTGTGTGTGTGTGTGTGTGTGTGTGTGTGTGTGTGTGTGTGTGTGTGTGCATGGGACATGGGTTGAGAGTATGCTCTGGGTAATACTGGGGTTGCCAACTGTGGTTGCCTGGCCTTGATGTCACATATTGGTATGGATTTGTACCCCAACCTCTCAGCTATTTCACATGTGTTATCCCTGTATGGTGGACATTGTGATAAATACTAGGACGACCATATAAGAAATTTGCAAAATCTTCTCCAAATTGGGCCCAGGTATCACACACTCACACCCAACTCCACACAGGATACAAGTTACACACATCACATCTGGGAGCAGAACCCCTACCTAACTAGTTTATTACACTACAGCACTACACAGGTATAGTGCACGCCACAGGGATTACTGGAGTACCTCTTCCCCAAAGGTGTATATCACATTGGATGACATTAGCAGGACTGACAAAGTAGGACATCCAACTTGTAGTGAGTGTGGCTAGACTAAAATGCCTTGTTCTCTACAGAGACAGTTACACACATACAAAACATCCACAACTGACATGTGTGGGTATATAACCCCTAACAGGGGGGTCTATATCACACTACAGCATGGAGCTGTTGTAGGATGCACCACATGGATTACTGGCAATTTTTTCCCCAAAGGTGTATTTCACAATGAATTACATCAGCAGGATTGCCAAAGTAGGGCATTAGAAATGTACTGAGTGTGACTAGCCTAAAATGCATTGTTCTCTGCACAGACATTGGAACACTCACAAAACATCGAATCGCCATGGGTGGGTAGAGAACCCTGCCAGAGATCTACATCATACTATAGCAGGATGCAGTTACAGAACATGCTATGGAGTTCACAGGGCTGCATGCTTCCCAGAGGTGTATTTCTAGGTGGATGACATCAGCAGCCTTGCCAAAGATGAGCATTTGAATTGTAGGGAGTGTGACTACCCTAAAATGCATTTTTTTCTACATAGACAGACACACACGCAAACTTGCCATGTTTGGGATTAGAACAGCTACCTAACTAATTTGTTACACTACAGCAGCATGCAGTTACAGGACATAGACATCTGTGGTAGTGCAGCGGTAGTGTTGTTGCCTCACAGCAAAAGGTTCTCTCATTCAGTTCTCGGCTGGAGTGTGGGGAGTGCCTTCTGTGTAGAGTCTGCATGTCCTCCCCGTGGTTGCGTGGGTGTTCCAAAGACATGCGTAAATGGGTGTGCCTTAGTTGAACAGCAAGCTGGCACCTCACTGTTCCTGAAAATAATCTACTTCCAATTATTAGCAGACCAGAGTTCCGCTGTGGCAACCCCTAACCAGGAAAAGCCGAAAGACAAACAGTATGCAGTTACAGGACATGCTACTGAGATTACTGTGCTGCATTTTTCCCAGGGGTGCATTTCTAGGTGGATGACATCAGCAGCCTTGGCTGTCTATACAGACAGATGCCATGTCTGGGAACAGAACTCCTACTTAACTATTTTATCAAAACACAGCAACATGGAGTTATGGTACACATCATGGAGATTACCAGGCTATAAATCTCCCAAGGGTGTATTTCACAGTGGATGACCTCAGCAGGCTTGTCATAGTAGGGCTATGGGGAGGGCAATGTGTGTGCATAGGCCATAACCCATTCATCAAGAAGTTGGCACGCCACATGCAGGCATGCACAGGGTGGCTAGTACCTACAGTGAGTGACATCTGAGCCTCATGTGTTTGGGGCCCTTTGGCTGTGTGCTGGGTGGAACAGGCCTGGATGGCTCCTTGTCACAACCCTCTTCCACACATCTGTGTACATCTACCTTTGGCTTATTATAGTGTGTTGTCCTCATATATATATGTCTGTATTCCTATCCACTGTGTGTGCAAGGCATGCGTGGTGCATACTGATGAGTGTCTGCCCTAACTGCAACTGCCAGATATATCTAGTCCACTGGTGTTTGCAGACATGGCCTTAATATATTTAAGTGTGTGGGCATGCCCAGTATGGCCTTCTGTATTTAATGTGTGGCTCAAGTCCAGTTGTTTGTACTGCAGTGCTGACCTTGGTGTTGTATACCAACAGGTGGCATACTGTTTCTGCAGGATATCCATCAAGCATTTGGCATTGACTGTTCATACATTTCTGCATAGGATGGGGGGGGGGGGGCAGCTGACTATTTCTTCATTTCTACATAGGGTTGGGGGGATGCACCTGACTGTTATTACATTACTATGTAGGGTTGGGGACTCACCTGACTATTTCTACATTCCTACACAGGATGGGAGGCACACCTGACTGTTATTACATTACTACATGGGGGGGCACACTGGTCTATTTCTATATTTCTACACACGGTTGGGGGGGCACACCTGACTGTTATTACATTACTATGTAGGATGTGGGGGGCACACGTGAAACTTGTACACATTTGCTATGACTCTACTGGTATGTCAGGTACTCCATTTCATTCTGTATTGTCAACTATCATGCTGACTAGAGGCATACCAGTGTACTACAGATCATGGCTTTGGTTGCCCTACATATTATTGTCTGACTTTCTACCCTTCAGAACTAACATCCCACTGCCTGCACTGCTGTAGTCTGTTTGTGGAAGCCTGGGGGGAAGGTGAACCATAGCCATCATTCAGGAGCCATGGCACAGGCTCTGTTTGGGTTTGTCTACACCTGGCCTGCTGGCTGAGACTGTTGTTGGGTATGTAAACCGCTCTGACTGGCATGTGTGGGTCATATGGACACACATGTCACTCAGCACATTTCCTGCAGTGGGTTTTGTCACCATGTGTAGTATTGGCCACTATGGTGACTCCAGTATGTGTTACAGATGTCATGGTGCCACTATGGGTGTCTACTGTCTGCTGCCATACCATTCAGCCACCCAATTCCCATGCATACTCACATCCATACCATAGATAGAGGTAACAACACATTCTACTTCATTCGGCAATTGATAGGTTGATTGACTTACCTTGAGGGTGTGCCAAATTTGTGGATGGTGCTGGAGGGCTGCCTATGTCGGATGCACATAGTATATTCCCTATACATGGTTGAGCACAGTTAGGGTCATGTTTGGCATCTCTTTTACTGTATGTGTGAGTCAGATAGAGGTGTCATTCCCTGGGTCCCTACTGTGTCAGTGTATGTGCTATGCGTTGTCTCTTTGCTGCAGCGTCAGCATACTGGGCACACCTCCATCTGCCTACTGGGGCAGGCTCATGTTGTTCCTCCTCCAAGTCACTCTGTGCCTGTGACTGTGCAGGCCTTGGCATTGGTGGGGGGCTATTTGGCCATGCCCCCTGCTGTTCCTGCTGCAGCTGTTTCTGCCGGATCATATTGTGTAGCATAGCACATACCATAATAATTTGGGTACATGTAGCTGGTGAGCACTGCAAGGCTCAACCGGATGTGTCCAGACACCGGAACAGTGACTTGAACATCCTAAACACATGCTTTATTATACATCTGGTCTGTGCGTGTGCCTCATTATGGCATTCTTGTTCAGGTGTGTGTGCATTTCTGATGGGTGACATCAGCCACGGCTCCAGTGTGTAACCAGCATCCCCCACTAGGTGACCATAGGGGATGTTCCTATTGGCAAATCTCTGGTACAACTATGTCAGACGCCATGTGTTGGAATCGTCATAGCTTTCAGGGCAGCCAGCACACACATTCATTATAATGCCCTGGGCATCACATACAACCTGGCAGTCAATGGTGGGTATGCCCCTGTGGTTGATGTAGCCCCTACCCTGATCACCGGGTGGTGCTTTTATGCATATGTGTGTGCAGTCTATAGCATCCACTACCTCAGGGTAATCTTCTTATTTGGTGGAAGAGACGCATATTGCTGGTCAGCACCTTATGGGTGTTAAGGAAATATATGTGCTCACTGGCATGTGCTGACATGGAATCCAGGAACTGGTGGAATACTCTGGATGCTGATGCCTGTGAGATCCCCATGATATCCCCAGTTGAGCATTGGGAGGTAGCTGTGGCTAGCATTCCTTGGCCTACACATACCTTGGTATCCACTGGGATGGGTTCCCCTCAGTCAGTTTGATGTGTCAGGTGTGGCCAGCACTGCTCAACAATCTGCTGTAGGAGGTCTCTGTCCACCCTATAGTGCTCCACCATCTCCAGCTTATGTAGCCCCTGGTAGGTTACCCTGTGTCTGTACACTCTTCTCAGTCTCCTCACTGTAGGTTGATTGGCAGCATTCACATCCTCACCACCCTCAGCATCTTGCACATGTTCTATGTTGCCTGCTGCAGCCCTTCTCATTGTGTAGGTTTGTTTGTTAAAATTTCCCCGCTTATATACACCGGTGGTGTAGAGTGTGGGAAAAAACAGAGGGGAGGTTTTGCTTAGTTTATAGTAGTGTTCTGGGCTGGGCTGGTCTGCTGCCTGTGTAATTCGCTGATTCTGATACATTTCACCTGCCAGCTAAGCTAGTTCTCCTTGATTACCTTCCTACTGCTGTTTTCCCTTCCCATTGCCTTCCTGTTTAAGCCCAGGGGTGCGCCACTCAAACAGAGTGCTAAATGTGCACAGAGCTGCTATTTCCAGGTTTAACCTCTTTTTTCTTCCTGTAAAACCTGGTGCACGGCTGCACACCCACTTAGGCTTTGTAAAGAGTGTTACGCAACTTTAGACACACCCCCTAGCTTAGCTCTGCTAAGCTAGGAGCAAACCTGAGCCACGGGCTCCAATCCGCTTACAGTATGCCCGACACACACCCCCATGATGTCACCTACCTCCTAGGCTTGCACCATGCTATTCCTACTCATTACACTGTTGGGACCTGACTCACATGCAGGGGAAAACTGGGATTTACTATCATTCCCCTCATTTGCATAGGATTGCCTGCTAATGCATTGTTACTTGTCTCACACTGAGCCTTTCCCCTTAGCAACCACTACTCACTGGCCAGGTTGTCTTCTGCCTGCCATTGACTTGCATGGCAGAATAGTGATTTTAGTTAGACTGCTTATTTTAGGTTTATTTTATTGTTTTCCCCCCAGTCCCATTTGCACACTGCTGCCCTATGCTTAAACAGCCGAGATAAGCAAAAAAAAAATAAAATTAAAATTGATTTTTGTATTTATTTTTATGTTTGCAATGCCACTGGCCTTATACTTGACCATTGGCATGCTTACTACATGATATGCAGCCTTTATTTGGAGCTGTCATAACTCTGTTTGGGATTTTACAGAAATGTACTTGGTTACTGTAGTGCTGTGGTAGCATTGTCGCCTCACAGTAAGACGTTGTCTGGTTCGATTCTCGGCTGGAGCATCTTCTGCGTGGCGACATGTGTGAATGGGCGTACCTTCATTGAAGGTTGTGCATCAGGCCTGGCAAGCCAGTTCGTAAAAGTCAACTGCCAATCATTAGTGGACTGGAGTTTCGCTGTGGCGACTCCTAACCGGGAAAAGCTGAAAGACACAAACAAACTTGGTTACTAACTGAGTACATTTCTGCAGATAACACTAGTCCTGCACGGACTGCTGCAAGCTTCCTGGATTGCAATATAACCTTATTTGAATACATTTCTCCTGCAAATGGGATGATTTGTATACCGGGGCTTAGTCCATGCAGGATTAGTGCAGGAGCACTCGTGCACACCCCTGCAGGCTATTCCTGGATCGCACAACAGACATATTGCCTGCTTGAAACTGTGCACTCTGTGCAAGCTTTTGAGAATCCGGGGGAAGGTTTGTGACATTATAACTATAGATAATTATATAAAAAATATTTTTTTCCTTGCCTACTTTGTGGTTGAATCCTTTGGTTAGAAGGCTCCCTGCTTGCCTTATATTTCATGTTGTTTCATAAATTTGATATTTTACTAAGTAATAAGTCCAGTTAATCATGAATTGTTTAACCTAACAGCATGAGTGTAAAAAATGAAATTTGTGTTTTATTTATCTCCTAGATTTTTTCTTTTTCATATTAGTTGTACTCCATTCACTTCTTTCTGCTTGATGCTTTAATGAATCCATTTCTTCCACTTTATCCAAGATCCTATTGGTTAATAAATAAGATACAGCTGCTTTTAATGTGTCAAAAGCTTTTGGATCTTCAATAAAGAAGATTTTATTTATTGCAGGATGCAAGTGTACTTTCAGCTGTCTTTTTTAGTTCCTTTATCAAAGGCAAGAATTATTTTCTTTTAGTTATTACTCCTGCTGAATAGTTATTATCAAATCTAATTATGATGTCCTTATACTTAACTGATGCATTTGACCATGCTGTTTTCAAAATAAGTTGTTTGTCCTGTGATGAAAAATATATAACTATTATTGACCTTGGGTTCTTCCTTATTCTACTGGATGATAAAGGAACTTTTAAAGATCTATGGGCTCTTTCTATCAAATATGAAAGAGATTCTGGCAGTTTTAAGACATCTTTTAATTAAGAAGTAAGGAAATCCACCATGTTATCTCCTTCTGTCCTTTCTGGTAGCCCATAGATATGGAGGTTATTTCTTCTAGACCTATTCTCTAGGTCATCCATTTTGTTTAGTAGTGAAGTATTTTGTTTAGAGAGAAAATCAAGTTGAAGTTCTTGTTTTGTAATTCTACACTCCAGATCATTCAGTGACTCCTCCATATCAGCTATTTCAGACTTCTGCTGTATCATTAGTTTTTGTAGTTGCTCTATTTGTTTTGTGCATTTTTCTTTAAAAGTGATCTAATTTATTGTCCATCTTGTCAAATATCATAGATAAGTCCTGCAGTTCCTTTTCCATTGTCTGGTCCTGTGAGGTATTCTTTGAGAAGCTCATTTTAAGTAGAAGTTGATGTTCCTTCTTCTTATTTTTTGACAGAAAAAAAAACAATCCCCCAGATTCTGTATGCCTTGCATGGCATACAGGATCAGTGCAGGAGTTCTAGCAGGCAATATGTCTGCCATGCGATCAGGAACGGCCTTAGGTCAACTGGTGCCCTAGGCAAAAGGGCTCCACGGCACCCCCCCATGACACCACCTGGTACCCCCATCCTGGTCTACCTACACCAGATAAATTCTGGAAAAGTGCTCCTGTTACAGCAGCGCCCTAGGGGGCTGCCTAGTTGGCCTATGCCTAAGGCTGGCTATGATGTGATCCAGGAACAGCCTGCAGGAGGCGTACACGAGTGCTCCTGCACCAGTCCTGCACGGACTAAGCCCCTGTATGCAAATCACCCCATTTGCAGGAGAAATCCATGTAAAGGTGGTGAATTTGCAATCCAGGAAGCTTGCAACCAGTCATGTATGACTAGTGCAATCTGCAGAAACGTACTCGGTTAGTAACCAAGTACATTTCTGCAAAATCCAAAACAGAGCCGTGACAGGTCCAAATAAAGGCTGCATATCAGTTAGGAAGCATGCCAATGGCCAAGTATAAGGCCATTGGCATTGCAAACAACATAAAAAATAAAAAAAATAAACTTTTATTTTTTTTTAGCCAATCTTGGCTGTTTAAGCAAATGGGAACAGGGGGAAAATAACAAAATAAACCAAAAATAAGCATTCTAACTAAAATCACTATTCTGCCATACATGTCAATGGCAGGCAGAAGACAACATGGCCAGTGAGTAGTGGTTGCTAAGGGGAGAGGCTCAGTGTAAGACATGTAACTATGCATTATAGAATCATAGGTAGGTACTAGGCTATTAGCCCTAGGGCCTATATAAGCCTAGCCAAAGAGGTACCTTGGCTTTCACCACTCAAGAAAATTATTTTCCTGTGCCCCTGTCGAGCAGAGCCACAGAAGTGACGCCTGGGGTGAATTTCCTATTTCTCATCCAATCATCAAGATTTTTCTTGAAGAGTGCTAATGAGGAGCTCTGTTTGACATAGATAGGCAGTCTGTTGTAGAGTATGGGAAGTCTCTGGGACAGGAATCTATCCCTCCAGCATGTTTTGTTTATTGTGGTGACAAGGTGTAGGTCCCTAGAGTGTGTAGCTTGTAGGGATTGGGATTTCTTTAAGTGGAGCATGTCCAAAGATCTGGGTTTGACATAGCTTTGTATGATAGGCAGAGATTACCTCTGAGTAGGCGATATGCAACGGAGTAAAGCTAGGGTTTTTTGAGACGGTCTGCATTGGGAATCTGTTTGAGGCCAGTAATCCTCTTTGTGAGGTATTTCTGTGGCCTTTCCAGTTGTTGATGTCTTGTGAGGTACATACCAAAAGGGCGTTGTATTCTATAATGGGTCTAATGATGAGTGATGAGTAGAGGGGTACAATGACCTTTTTTTTCTGGATGAGAAACCTTTTGTGATGAGGTAAGCCATGTAGAAGGATTTCCTGACCACGGTGGTGATGTGATTATCAAAGGAGAGACTACTCTCCACCTATGTCCCAAGGTCTCTTATCACACTTTCGACATTAAGTAGACTACCACTTATGTGGTAGTTAATGGGTACAGAGTTTTTACCAAAGGGGATGACAATACACTTTTTGGCATTGAGCTTCAGGCCATGGCTTTGATACCAGGCATCTGTCTAAGTGAAGCCCTTTTGTAGTATGTCCACATCGTTAGGAATTTTGATTATGGCTCCTAGTTTGCAGTTCTCTGCAAACTTTGTTAGCCAAAGACCTTCTGTGTTAGCCTGTACTTCAGAGAAGTAGATACCAAACAGGAGAGGACCCAGGACTGAACCCTGTGGTACTCCACTTGTCACTGGTCTGATGTCGGATTTGGAGTCTGTTACTTTTACAGTGTGGGTTATCTCCATGAGCCAGTTGGCAACCCATCTTGTGACATAGGGATTTATACCTAGTTTACTGAGCTTATCTATAATTCTAGAGTGGGGGATGGTGTTGAAAGCCTTGGCGAGATCTAGATAAGCTGTGTGAACCACCTTACCCTCATCTATGGCTTTGGTGACTGCTTCAAAGAAGTCAATCAGGTTTAGGAGACATGATCTGCCTTTTACAAACCTGAACTGGGTAGGGTCCAGAGTTTGGAGGTTACCAATGTCTTTGTTTATGAGTTCCATGATGATACGTTCCATGGCCTTGTAGACCAGGCTCGTCAGGCTAATGGGGCGGTAGTTCTTGGGGTCTGTCGTGGCTCCCCCTTTGTGGAGTGAGATAACTGTCATGGTGCACCATTCAGTGGGCACAAAGCCTAAGGTGAGGCTATGATTTAACATGGTACTTAGTTAGGGTGCCAGTTCATTCTGTAGTTCGTGTAGAACACAGCCTGGGATATTGTCAGGTCCCATGGATCCTGTGTTCTTGGCTTTGGAGGGTGTGTTTTTACCTGTGCAGCCGTGATTACAGGGACTTTGCATTCTTTTGTTATAGAGATGGGCTCTCTAGGGGGTGAGAGGGGGGTAAAATTAGCACTGAACCTATCTGTCAGTATGTTGGCAATATCAGCTGGTTCTATATATTTAGTGCCATTGTGCTGTAACTCAGAGCAGATCTGAGTGTTGCCATTGAGATTCTTGACATAGCTATAGAATGCTTTGTGGTTGTCTTTAGAGTCAGTGGCAATTTTGTTTTTGTAACTAGCTTTAGAGGATTTTATGAGGGATCTCAGCTTCTTACTGAGGTTGACCAGGGAGTTCCTCCAGTCATCGGATTTTACTCTTTTTGAAACAGTTTCTTTCTTCTGTTGTAGAGTTTGTTTATGGCAGATGACCACCAGATTGGCTTCCTTTTTTTGGAGGATAGCATCTTGGTTTTATTAGGGATAGCATGATTCATGCATGCATGTAAGTGCTTATAAAGTGCATTTGTTTAGGATTCAGCAGTCGTACATCTATTGTCCTTCCGCATGAGTGTCATGAAGTTTGCCACTTCTGTCTTAAGAAATGTGAAGTTGGCTTTGGAGAAGTTTTTTTATGGTGGTTTCCCTAATTGGGGCTGGGGGCGGGATGTGGATGTCCAGGGTGATTAGCTTGTGGTCAGATCTGACCAACGAGGAATGGACCTCTGTTGTGAAACACCGGTTGCCCATGCTGGTAATGACCAGGTCTAGGATATTGCTGCCCCTGGTGGGGGTGTGAATAAGTTGATCCAAGGTGTTGGAATTTATGAATTCCAGAAAACATTGAGGGAAAGAGTTGGTACATGAGTAGTTTTCCCAGTTAATGGTGGGGTAGTTGAAATTGCCCATTATTAGGGTGTTGGGTTGCACCCTAATACTTTCCAATGTATCAAGAAATGAGGAGTGGGAATCCTGGGGCATGGTTGGGGGTCTGTAGCAAGTTACAATTTGGATTGTGGTCTTGCCCAGAGTTAGTTGCACTTGGATAAAATCGGATGCATTATGCTGAGCAACTAGACTGGAGGTGTGGATATCCTTAATGCATATGGACATGCCTCCACCTTTAGTGCTTCGTTCTGGGTTAGGTGGCTGAAAGGTGTGGTATGAATTATAGCCTGGTAATGCAGGGGTGCTCTCTGGAGCTTTGAACCAGGTCTCTGTCACTGCACAGATGTAGATGTTCTCCATTTTAAGGAGTGCCTCGAGTGAGTGCATTTTGAGGTTTAGACTTCTAGCATTGAGTAGCATTACCCTCAGATTTTGCTTGCTTGTACCTGTTAGGTGGTGAATTTGTCATTTGAACCTTGCCTAAAAAGGTACTATAGGGGTGGCAAGAACCTTAGCCAGTATCCGGAATCTCAAGGGCGACAGGTGCAGGCCATCTCTGGCAAAGCATCATGGTCTGTTGATCATGTCTTCTCAGGCAGACAAATACTGGATCCCCTTAGAATGACACCAGAAGCTTAGCCAATTGTTGAAGTCAATCATTTTATCCTTGTACTGTGGTATCATTCTGGGTGATGGCAGGATGCTACTCAGGGCTAGGGTCATACCTGCCTGGGCCACAAGATCGAAGAGCTCTCCATGTCTCTTCTCATGTAGTCCAAGGAGGAACATTTCTGGTTATTCACACCAACATGGACAATGACAGTGTCATATTTGTACTTGTTGTGGAGTGACCTGAGTGCATGCATTACGTGGTGGAGCCTGGCACCTAACAGGCAGCTGACAGTAACTTTCGCCTTCTTTAGCCTGGTGAGGGGAACATCAGTGTGCCTGACTATAGCGTCACCTATGACTAGAGTGTTGGGTATGTTGTTATGCCTTATAGGCTGTGGTTGAGTGGCACACTGAGTTTGTGGGCTATGTGTTATTTGGGTTGTGTTGGGGGGTGGAGTTTGCTTCTGTTTCTGCTTTGGAGGTCCCTGATGATTGAGCAGGTTTTTATTGAGAGCCTCCATGAATGTAGGTGTGTGCTTTGTGTTTCTATGTGTGTGTTTTGGTGGTATAGGTTTTGAGGGACTATGTGATGAGTGTGGTGTGGTGCAAGTGTTTACCTTCTCCTCTTGACTGTCTAGTACAGTCTTGGGTGAAGAGAGCTTTGCTTCCAGTTTTGCTATATAAGTGCATCTCTAACAGGTTGTAGTGTTGGGTGATAGGAGGAGAGGGTTGTCTGTGTATATGAGGCAATTGCTGCATTGCCCTAAGATGCCCAGATTCATTAGGTAGACAGGCATTATCAGGCAATCCTATGGAAATGAGGGGAATGATAGTGAATCCCAGTTTTCCCCAGCATGCTAGTCAGGGCCCAACAGTGTAAGAGTAGGAATAGCTTGGTGCAAGCCTAGGAGTTAGCTGACATCATGGGGGGGGGGGTGTCAGGCATACTGTAAGTGGATTGGAGCTGTGTGGCTCAGGTTTGATCCTAGCTAAGCACAGCTAAGCAAGTAGGTGTGTCTGACTCTGCCTAGCACTCTGTACATTGCCTAAGCGGGTGTGCACACTGCGCACCTGGTTCTAAAACAAAAATTAAACCAGAAAATAGCAGCTCTGTGCATATTTGAGCACTCTGTTTGTGCGTCATGCCCCCAGGCTTAAACATTAAGGCAATGGGAAGGGAAAACAGCAGTAGGAAGGTAATCTAGGAGAACTAGCATAGCTGGCAGGTGAAATGTATCAGAATCAGCCAATTACACAGGCAGCAGACCAGCCCAGCCCAGAACACTAGTATAAACTATGAAATCCCCTTCCCCTCTGGTTTTTCCCACACTCTACATCACTGGTGTAAACAAACAGGGAACTTTTATCACTCACAACACAAAATGATAGGGGCTGCAATAGCTGTCTTACAACAACTTGTGGAAGAGGCTGAGGGTGGTGAGGATGTGAATGCTGTCAACCAGCCCACAGTGAGGAGATGGAGAAGAGTATACAGATCCAGGGTAACATACCAGGGGCTACACTAGCTGGAGATAGTGGAGTGCTATAGGGTGGACAGGGACTCCTACAGAAAATTGTTGAGCTGTGCCGGCCATGCCTCACACACAGAACTAACAGAGGGAAACCCTATACCAGTGGATACCAAGGTATGTGTAGGCCTAAGAATACTAGCTACAGGTACCTTCCAGAGGCCAACTGGGGATATGATGGAGATCTCACAGGTATCAGCATCCAGGGTACTCTACCAGTTCCTGGATGCCATGTCAGCACATGTCAGTGAGCATGTATATTTCTCCAACACCCGTGAGGCATTGGCCAGCAATATGCAACTGTTCCACAAAATAGCAGAATACCCTGAGTTAGTGGGTGCTATAGACTTCACACACATATGCATCAAAGCACGACCCGGTGAGTGGGATAGGGTCTACATCAACCACAATGGCTTCCCCTCCATGAACTACCAGGTCATGTGCAATGCCCAGGGCATAATAATGAATGTGTGTGCTGGCTGCCCTGGATGCTATCACAATTCCCACATCTGGCATCTGATGCAGCTGTACCAGAGATTTGCCAATGGGGACATCCCTCACGGTCACCTAGTGCGGGATGTTGGATACGCATTGTAGTCATGGCTGATGACACCTATCAGAAATGCACACACACCCGAACAAGAACTCCATAATGAGGCACATGCACAGACCAGATTTATTGTAGAGCATGTATTTAGGATGCTCAAGTCATGGTTCTGGTGCCTGGACACATCTGGTGGAGCCTTGCAATACTCACCAGCTACATGTACCCAAATTGTCCTTGCATGTGCCATGCCACACAATATTATCCTGTGGAATCAGCTGCAGCAGGAACAGCAAGGGGCAGGGCCCCACTGCCCCCCCCACCATTGCCAAATAGTCAGGTGTGCACAGGCACAGAGTGACTCAGAGGAAGAACAACCTGATCCTGCCCCAGGCAGAAGAAGGTGTGCTCAATATGCCCTGGCCTTGGCAAAGAGGCAACGCATAGCACATACACTGACACAGGAGGAACCCAGGGAATAATACCTCTCTCTGACTCTCACCTACAGTAAAAGGGATGCCAAACATTACACTACCTGTGCTCAATCATGTGTAGGGGAGTGTATTATGTGCATCCGACATAAGCAGCCCTGCAACACCACCCTCAATACAGGCACACCCAGAAGGTAAGTGACTCACACGTGCCATTTAGGGGGGTACACATACCCAACAACAGTCACAGCCAGCAGGACAGGTGTAGACAAACACAAACAAAAGCTGTGCTATGGCATCTGAATGATGCCTATGGGTAACCTCCCCCCCAGGCTTACACAAACAGACTACAGCAGGTCAGGCAGTGGGACATTAGTTCTGAAGTGTAGGAAGTCAGATACTAATATGTAGGTAAATCAAAGATAAGATCTGTAGTAGACTGGTATGCCTCTAGTCAGCATGATAGATAAGAATACAGAATGAAATGGAGTACCCGACATATTAGTGCAGTGGTAGCAAATGTGTACATGTGTCAGGTGTGCCCCCCCATCCTACGTAGATATGTAGTAACAGTAAGGTGTGCCCCCCAATCCTGTGTAGAAATGTAGAAATAGTCAGGTGTGCCCCCCATCCAACAAAGAAATGTAGTAATAGTCAGGTGTGCCCCCCAATCCTGTGTAGAAATGTAGAAATAGTCAGGTGTGCCCCCCATCCAACGAAGAAATGTAGTAATAGTCAGGTGTGCCCCCCAATCCTGTGTTGAAATGTAGAAATAGTCAGGTGTGCCCCCCATCCTATGTAGAAATGTAGTAACGGTCAGGTGTGCCCCCCCGACAATCATGTGTAGAATTGTAGATATAGTCAGGTGTGCCCCCCCATTCTGTGTAAAAATGTAGTAACAGTCAATGCCAAATGATCGAAGGATACCCTGCATTAACAGTATGCTACCTGTAGGTGTACAACACAAAGGTCAGCACTGCAGTACAAACTACCTGGACTTGATCTATACATTCAATACAGACGTGCATACAGGGCATGCTCACACACTTAAAGAAATGAAGGCAATGCCAGTCAACAACTTAGAGAAATGAAGGCAATGTCAGTCAACAACATACTGAAAGGTCCTACTGGGCATGTTCACACACTTAAACACATGAAGGCCATGTCTGCGCAAACACCAGTGGACCAGACATATCTTGCAGTCACAGATGTTAGTGCAGACACTCCTCAGTATGCACCATACATGCTTTGCACGCACAGTGGATAGGAATACAGACATATATCTAAAGACAACACACTATAATAAGCCAAAGATAGACGTATATAGATGTATGGAAGAGAGTGACTGTGACAAGAGGCCATCCAGGCCTGTCCCACCCAGCACACAGCCAAAGGACCACAGCCACATGAGGTTCAGATGTCACTCACTGTAGATACTAGCCACCAACTATCTGTCAGAATTACAGATTATGTGGTGCACGTGCTAGCTGTGCAACATGACTGTACAATGAAGGAGTCATCTACCAGCTGTTTACACGTACCTGAGAAATTTTACCCTGTGTGTGCCCGCATGTGGTGTGCAAACCTCTAGATGAATGGGTTATGGCCCATGCACACACACTGCATTCCCCACAGCCCTACTATGACAAGCCTGTTGAGGTCATCCACTATGAAATACACCTTTGGGCGAGTTGTAGCCCAATACTCTCCATGGCCCATCCCATATCTGTGTACTGCTGTAGTGTGATAAACTAGTTAGGTAGGAGTTACAATCCCAGACATGGCAACTGTGTGTGTTTGTGTGTGTGTCTGTCTGTGTAGAGAGCAATGCTTTTTAGGGTAGTCACACTCCCTACAACTGAAATGCTCTTCTTTGGTAAGGTGTCTGATGTCATACACCTAGAAATACATCTCTGGGAAGGTTGTAGCCCAGTAAATTTTGTAGTGCTTGTTGTAAATGCGTGCTGCTGTAGTGTGATAAAATAGTTAGGTAGGAGTTCTAATCCCAGACTGGGCAAGTGTGTGCGAGTCTGTCTAATTCTGTCTGTGTAGAGAGCAATGCTTTTTAGGGTAGTCACACTCCCTACAAGTCAAATGCACTACTTTGGCAAGGCTGCTGATGTCATCCACTTAGAAATACACCTCTGGGAAGGTTGCAACCCAGTAATCTCTGTAGAGTGTGCTATATCTGCGTACTGATGTAGTGTGATAAAATAGTTAGGTAGAAGTTCTAATCCCAAACTTGGAAGTGTGTCTCTGTCTGTGTAGAGTGCAATGCTTTTTAGGGTAGTCGCATACCTGCAATTCAAATGCTCTACTTTGGTAAGGCTGCTGATGTCATCCACCTAAAAATACACCTCTGGGAAGGCTGTAACTCAGTAATCTCAAAAGCATGTCTTATAACTGTGTACTGCTGGAGTGTGCCAAATTAGTTACATAGCAGTTCTAATCCCAGACTTTGCAATTGTGTGTGTGTGTGTGTGTGTGTGTGTGTGTGTGTGTGTGTGTGTGTGTGTGTGTGTGTGTGTGTGTATGTGTGTAGAGAGCACTGCATTTTAGGCTAGTCACAGTCACTAATGCCCTACTTTGGCAATCCTGCTGATGTCATTCACTGTGAAATACACCTTTGGAGAAGGAGCACTCCAGTAATCTCTGGGGTGTGTCCTATAACAGCATCATGCTATAGTGTGATATATAACTCTGATAGGGGTTCTACCCCCACAGATGGCAGTTGTGGATGTTTTGTGTGTGTTTCTATGTTTGTGTGGGGCACAATGCATTTTAGGCTAGTCACACTCACTACAAGTCAAATACCCTACTTTGGCAATCCTGCTGATGTCATTCACTGTGAAATACACCTTTGGGGAAAGGGCACTCCAGTAGTCACCGTGGTGCATCCTATAATGGCGTACTGCTATAGTATAATATACCTAGTTAGGTAGGACTTCTAATCCCATACATGACAGGTGAGTGTGTGTCTGTTTTTGTCATTTGTATTCTTTGTATTGGTGGTTTTAAGTGTGTAACAACTAGAATCAATGTGGAGTGGGTTTTGCAAACTTCTTATATGGTGGGTCAAGTATATGTCACAATGTCCACCATACAGATGTGAAATAGCCAAGAGGTTGGGGTGCAAATCCATACCCCTAAATGTAACATCAATGTCATCTGTACAACATTAGCAACCCTTGTATTACCCAGGGTACACTCTCAACCCATGTCTCATATACACATACACTTGCCTAGGCAACAGCCGCTATGTTGGCAGTACTCTGAATATTGCCCACTGATCATAACCATGGTGTGATTGCAGTGGGCTACAGAGGGCATGGTACCCTGTCTGTCAGTCCAATAGGCATGTACATGCTGACAGTGAACCTCCCCCATGTTCCCCACTGGACATCTGCAACACCTGTGGTGCCATCAAATGTGACCCACAAATGACATAACATGCCTGAAACACAAGCCCTGTATGGACAGATAACACTGGCATCAGGGAATACTGATATCATGCTATCAATGTAGGTGCAGGGGAAACCTGCTGTCCATGAACAGTCCGTGCCACATGAGGCCAGGACTGGCACATCTGATGATAACGATCTGTGAACACAACATGGGCTAGACACCCCAGGTACAGTTCCACATGTCACAGTACATGTATGTGGGAGGTGTGCACATCCCAGACACTGTCCATATTATGGAATAAGGAACATATACATGGCAAGAAATGCACAGTGTTGGCCACATGCAATAGTCACCCAGGTGACTGGATGTTGAATACAATACCCACCTGTGTGGACAACTCCAGACACAACACCCCTGAGCCACAATGCAGATCATTGTCATGTGGCCTGATGCCAAGGTATACCCATCACCTAGCCTTGTATAGCTATCTAGCACAGTCAACCACAACACACCCGTGAAGCAGTGCACACATGCATGTCAGTACTGGCACCCGTGTCTGTGTGTGTGTGGTGTATGATGCGTATGACCACATTCACACTCACTATAACCCCATTGCATACTGAAGCATGCTGTCTGATGTCAGACACCTCTACATACCCTTTGCACATATAACCTCTGTATGATCCCTGTGGTGTATGTGATACTTGCACAGTACTGTGTTGTGGCAATCCCATTAGTGAACAGTTGTATTCCTGGCCCTGCCAAGTGTGGCAATGTGTGTGCATCCCTGTGCGAGTGTAGCTGTGTTGATGCTGACACCTGCTCATGCAGGCAGGCACGTGTACTACACCTACCACATAGCTACCATATCCCTGTTGCAGATGTCACTCACCATCACATATACATTCTGAGGACTCCCCAACATGTAACGTATGAGGCACATTCAATCACTACATAGACATGTGATAGCAATGCAAAGTTGTTGGGGGTTGGATACCTTCTACTGGTAGGTGTGTGACACAAGTATGCATACATTTTACTCTCCCACCCCTCCCTTTTCTGTGCATCTGTCTGCCTCTCTTACTCCCTCTCTGGTAGATGTTGAGACTTACATCTGCTTTGCTTAGGCAGCAGCATGTGTATTTTAAGTTATGCTTAGGATCAGCTGATGGTTTCTGCACGAATTGCAGCCCTCCTCTAGCTGATTGCATGTGAAACAGCTGTGGTAGCATTCCCATAGCCAATATCTAGGAACATCATGTAGGTGGCGGGCCGTTCATTCACTGTGAGCAGCAACTCAATCTGTTGTTTTGGAAACAGCATCTCAGATGGATTGGGGTTTACCTCTAACAACATACACTGTGGAAACAGACCAGCACACAGGAGGGGGATGTGCCTGACTTGACTACAGACTGTAAGTGCTGCTATACTGCATTTGGAGTAATGTTGGTTTACCAGGGTGTGTGTGGATATGGCTGTCCTACATGTTTACATACCTGCCATGTCAGTGCTATGTTAATGAGGGAACACCCATCTTTAGGGTCATCTGCAGACTGCCCAGTGTGTGGTGCCTTTTGATTCAGGTGTTACCCACCGAGCACCAATCTGTGAACTGCAGAAGGTAGTGTGAGGATTGCAGTCTGCAGATGGCAAAAGCTGTAAGAGTTACTGACTTCATATCCCTCATAGGACATATGGTGCAACAAACCCTGTTACAACAGTAAATGTATGGGTTATCACAGCAACATGTCAATATTGGCCCTGTGTATGTGCCTCCAGCCTCAACCCTGACAACCTTTGTACATATGTCATGCAGTAAAGGGTGCATATGTACTGTACACCATAATTAGTGACATCATATCTGATAACAAGCCATGAAGATATCAGACTGCTGCACATGTAATGTATAGTAGGGGTTATATTTAATGACATAACCTGGAAATTCTGTGGTTGTGTGTACAGTACTGAGGTATGTGTACTTATGGTGATTGTCGGCAGTGTGTGTATTGTTAATATGTACCTTGGCCTGTGTTCAGACTGTGGTAGATGTCATTGTTCTTGGTCCTGTTCTATCTGATGTTACATGCTGCTCCACTGTATGTTACCCTATCGGCTTACATGATGGTAGGGCCATACACACACATGTCCCATACCACAGACAGGCAGAGGACCACACTGTGTAGAGGCCCAGTATATGTAGGCTAGTGTGTGGATGGCACATGTGAGGTTGGTGTTGAACAGATAGTCCATATACTGTAATAATACACTGGCATGCCATATGTAGCTGTGGCTGTGTTCACATTGGTTGTGGTGATGCACTTACACATAGGTGTATGTCACTCTGTGTTGTGGCATGCCTGTAGAGCCTGCTATCTATGTGCAGGTACGTATGCATTTCCCCATATGGAATGTAGGCCAGTGTTGAGCCGGTCTGCCTGTAGCCTGCACAGTCCTTTGTTACATGCCTAGAAGATTAGTGTACTTACCCAGTGAGATGTAATGTCCAGCTACTTGTTAGATGTACTGATGCTGGGCCACCATAACAGTCATCTATGTCAGACAGAGCAGTGGTATGCTGTACAGATGTATGTCAATATCTAGTGGGTGGTATGTGGCCATGGCACCTCCTTACCAGCAGTTATTATGTGGCAGGACAGACAGAGATGTGTGAATGCATAACCTATGGGGGCAAATGTATACCAGTAGTTATGTGTTATACCCATCTACATGGCTGTTAACATCCACATTGTCAGGATTGGTCCACATGTATTGCACTGAGGGGTTATGCGTATACCTCTGTACTGTCCATAATATGTCAAACTGTCCACATATATTGGCCATTATCTCTGCTGTAGTCTACAGGAGCATTACGTGCTGGCAGTGGTACTGTACTATGATGTCCTTTGGATGTCTGTCATTAGCCAATGGTGCACATGTTAAAAGCAGATGTGACCTTCCAGACACACCATGTCTGTGAAGACAATCCCTATTACAGTAGCAATACTCTACAAGTATACCTGCTATACATACCTGACATCACCTTGCACTATGATGTTGGGACTTCTGGGACTGAGGTAGGGCTACACTCCATGTTCAGGACATATGGTGATGATATATGTACATATACTTATCCAGATATCTATATAGACATACAGATATACATATCGACATACATAGATGGATATGTATATGTACATAGATATCTAAACAAACACCTAGATATATATACATATACAGAGCAATATATGTCTACACATATACAGATAGAGATACATATGTACATATATGTATGGATATCTACATATATATTGACAATAGTAGTTATATCAGAATATTTATGTATGCACATATAGTTAGTGATATCTACATATATACAAACATAACTAGGCATATCTGTATACATAGGGTGTGCATACATACATGGCTATATATACATATATCAATATATACATATATGCATATGGGAGTGCTACAGAATACAGACCATCAGGGGTGAGCTGCCTTAAGGTATATAGATGTACATTACCATAAAATCCACCTTGGTTAAATGCAAGCCTACTGCCACCTGCCATACAGACTGTTCTGTTTGTCAGTGTGCTTGTGATGGTGTCAGTTGTGCCTTGTTATGTAATAGTTACATCCCATTGTGTCAACTGAGGTCTTTACCCCCTAGGGATTGTCTACAGAGTGTAGATAGAGGCTGCTGAACTATACACCTGAATTATTTACTGTTGATTGTTTGGTATCCCGTGACCCAGTCTGTCTTTACTATTGTACTACTTGATGGCCTTGGCCTGGACAGCAACATTTTTTAACTTTTCCAGACTACTATATTAGTATAACTTTTTCACAGTTGCATTACTCAGTTTATATGGATGTCCATGTCTAAACAGCTATATGACATAGCATATACAACTGTAATAGTGCACAAATAAAGCTTTCCTATTTATGCACACCAGTGTGTGGTATTATATCATTTGATATCTCTGTGGGTATATGTTGCAGGCAATGAATGTCATTTGTATGGGTGGCTCATACAATCTCCAGTTGGTAAGATGGTAACTGTAGGAATAGTGGCTATTCCATACTGTGTGCCCATACTACATATGTAACTTACTGTACATATCTCTGCATGTGTACGTGTAGTTACATATATATTCATATATATATCTATATATATATATATATATATATATATATATATATATATATATGTATATATATTTATATGTATATATATATATATATATATATATATATATATATATATATATTATATATATATATATATATATATATATATATATATATATATATATATATGTATAGATATATGTGTGTGTATATCTGTATCTGCATATATGTGTCTGTGTATATGTATTCTAGGGATGACCATGTCGTGTCTTGTCCTGATTATGGGATCTGCAACACTTGGTAGTGTATTGCAGGGGGGGACATGTTTGGCTGTGGGGGGGAATTATACCCATTTGTACAAGACATATGTTGTTTGGGGCCTCTCAACCCCATTAACATTGCATGTGGACATATATGTTTTTGTTATTTCCCCATTGTTATCTACAGATGTATGTCCATATATAAACCTATATATATATATATATATATATATATATATATATATATATATATATATATATATCTCTGCTGACATATATATAACCTGCCGTATATATTTAGACATATAGATGTAGACATACATATCTATAGATGTAGGTATTTGCATGCATGTATATTTGTTCATATATAGTTTTATATATATATATATATATATATATATATATATATATATATATATATATATATGTTGAGTCTTTCGGCTTTTCCCGGTTAGGGGTCGCCACAGTGTAACTCCGGTCCGCTAATGATTGGCAGTTTATTTTTACGTGCTGAGTTACGAGCCCTGATGCACAACCTTCAATGAAGGTATGTCCATTCACGCATGTCTCCACGTAGAAGACGCTCTAGCTGAAAATCGAACCGGACAGCGTCTTATATATATATATATATATATATATATATATATATATATATATATATATGTGTGTGTGTGTGTGTGTGTGTGTATATCTACATATATAGATATGTTGTATGTGTTTAGATTTTAATATATTTACACAAACACAAACATCTAAATGTTGGAATACATTCTCTGTACTGTTGAATGACTGGGTTGGATGATATGTTTTTGAAAACATCAGGGTTGGATATATCTGATATGGCTTAGTGGTAAATCACTTTGGCTATGATGTGGAGAGTTCTGGTTTCGAGCCTTGCAGAGGCTGTTTATTTTGTTGCTGGGCAGAACACGGGCCATTGGATACAGAGTGATTAAGGCACTTTAAAGCAGTTGTAAGCGGGTTTGCGTGGGTTTGTACGGAGGTAAGCACTGTTAACCTCCAGTTACAGTTTCTCATACTCAGTTAGCTTCTAAATTGGTTACCCTGTGTAGGCCTTGCTTACACCCACACAAACGGGCTTAAACCCGCTTACTGCTACTTAAAAGTTCTTACTTCCGCTTACCCCCATGCTGATTTTTTAAAAGAAAAGAAAAAGGGGTTGATAGGAAATTGGTGAAAAAGAGGGGCACAAAGAGGGAAAGACAGTAGGGAAAAAAGCTAGCGATGTGCAGGAAGGGTGTAGGGAAGGTCCATAGTTCCCCATTTCTTTGACAGCAACATCTGTGCATATACACTGAATTTGGAGGTAGATTTGGACACTCAAACCCCTGAGATGGGGTGAGGACAACAAAAATAAGTTGTGATGCCAATTAGACTGGATTACCTGTGTCCAGCGGACACATGTGTGAAATGGACAGCTATGTAAGCTTGCTAGCTGCTACAATAATATAGCCAGATTTGCTTCAGGTTCAGCTTATAGAACCCATCACTGCCTAAACCGTAAATTCATGGACTGGCTAGAATTACCCTATCAACTTCAATATAACCAACTTATAGTCGTTCACAAAATTCTCTTCCAACCAGACAGTACACCCATACTGAAAAATGTTATCACTCCCTACAATAACCTAAAAGCCCTCCGCTCTTCCAGCAGATTGCTAGTACAAGCTACTAGAGCTCACAACACAGCTGGAGACTCACTGTTCTCCAACTCTGCTGGCAAAAATTGATACTTACTTCCTACAAAACTTACTATTCTGTCCTCCCTACTGCAATTCAAAATATCCCTAAAGAAACATCTCAGAACTCACTGGCTTTGTCCATGCAGAAATCCTGACTAACCCCACTCAAACAGAAACAATATGTGATAATCTAACTACATGTATAAACATTTCTGATCCTTATGTTGCTCTGAATTAATTTGTCTCTCTCCTGCTGGTATGATTTGTAATAAGACTCTTAGCAGATATGTTAGCCACCTTAAAGCTATGTGTTTCCCCTTTCTAGATATAACCTCTTCCCAGATGCATTATCCATCTATTTCCTCCTTACCTATTGACTTCTTCTACTCCCTACCTGTACTTTAGAATAGCATGTAATTTTGTGTATCTAGCAATAAACACATATCTATGCCGTTATAATGCAAAATAAGAACTTCACTGTAATTACACTACTTTATGTATATTTGGAGCTTTTCTCCCCGGTTCTCTGCTGAAAATGGATATGTATCCATTCGGATTTTCCTGGTTAACAAACGTAAAATGAAATAAAATAAAAATAATAAATGTATAGGGTGAGATATTTTTGTGGGAACAGATTGCCCTTTTTTTTCAAGTGAGAGTGGGATGTTCGGGAAGGGTAGTAGGTATATTTGGGGAGTTAGTTTGGGTAGGTTAACAGACAAGATAAACAAGATGCATACAGCGGCAGTATATGACACATGTGGGGGGTAAACACCTTGATGGGGAGGGGTGTTGGGAAATCGGAAGCCCATGAGCCTCCTAGTGGAAACAGTGGGACTGAGGTCCCCACCCATGGGCAGTCACCACTGCACCTTCACAGCCCCAAAGTTGGCTGTGCTGGGGGCTGAGTTGCAGAGCCAGGCTGACTCTCAAATTGTGACATGTGGCCCTTGAGCTAGCAAAGAAGATCACCAAACCTGCTAGTTGATCTCTCTACGCATCATGACCCTGACCTGGCAATGGGTAACAGGTGCCTGTCTGCACCCATGCCCAGGGGGGTGAGCCCCATCCCCTGAGGCATTTCCACCCAAAGATGGTGCAGAACCAATGGACAGGGAGGTCCCGGGTTGGGCCCCAGACATGCTGGTGCCCAGTGCCATGGCCAGCTAAGGAGGGACAGGTGGGTCCGCTGGGACCGGCCTTCCCAAGCGTGCTATAGTGTTTAGATTTCATCGTCATATGTGGGTTAGTAATACTCAACACATTCAAGGGTTAGTTATAACAGCATGCATAGATATTCCCATTAACCCAGACACCAGATATGGAACAGTTGCATAGCAAACAGAACACATGCATATATGGGACCACATTCGTAATAAGAACAGCATGCAGGTACATTGATAGCACCATGCCACCAATGTTGGAATAATTCAATATAACATATGCATGTGAACCATTAATATATTTATCAAACAATTGGACAGTATCAGAACATAGGTGACATTACATACCAGTTGGGGTGGGTATGTTGATTATTGTTGTAGATATGGTGGGGGGGAGAGAAATATGTAAATTAACGGCTAGTATATTCCTGCAGTCCACATTACTTTCCTAGTCAGTACTGTTATCTGTACCTTACAAGTCTTACTACATTATCCTATAGCCTTAGTTTGGACAGTGATATGGCTGTCGTCATCATTACACATGATCTGGTTTTACCTGCAGTATACACCTCTTACCTGGTATACCTGTGGAGGAAATGTTTGTTAACACTAACTAACTGCTTCTACACATACTCCCATATTCCGAGATGATGTTGTACATAGCTATCCAAATCTTTCTGCACAGACTCTGGCCATGTTTTGACCACATGCAGGTGTACCGGGACATATCTAGAATATTGCCCTCTTCCACCTTTAGTGACCTCACACACATATATACATGCTTTCCTACACAGTTATATTCTATAGCACAGTGTGGGTGACAGTGATCAGTGATACTTTATTATTCAGATAAACTGCAACACTCACAATTTCCTACAATACCAGAATGAACAGTACCAGTACAGGTTATAATGGTCTGTATTTCTCAGCACAGTGTTCATATCCGATGTACCTGTGGGAGCAATGTTTGTTAGGACTACCTGACTGTTGCCACACAAACTTCCAGATTACACATTAGTATTATGCACATGTATCTTACTCTGTTACTGTACACACTCTGGTCACAACTTGACAACATGGGAGTGTAGATAGGACATACTTGAAATATTACTCCCTAAGCAGTTTCAGGGATTGCTACAGTGACATGTTTGTTCTCATAGGTGTTTGACAATCACTTGTATTCCCTTTTTGCTGGCTAAACATCTGGGATCATCCCACAGACTCAGCAGGGGGACAGGGGGGACAGGCAGCAAATATGGGCCCATATACTGGACATTCTGGCCTCATCTGTACAGTTGTGGGGTATGATTCTGAATGCAGTCTACATCCACTCCCAGGATTCAGACCATGGCTGTGTCTGCTACAACTTAAACACTTTCCATCACAGTTGTGTCTGATGAATCTGGGCATCTTGAGGCAATGTAGAAACTGCCTCATGTACACAGACAACCCTCTCTTCCTACCACCCAACACTACAAGCTGTGAGAGATGCACTTATCTAGCCAAATTGGAGGTAAAGCTCTCACCAACCAAGACTGAACCTGACAGTCATGAGAAGAAGGTAAACATTTGCACAACACCACACTTATCACAGTCTCACTACGTCTACACCACCAAAATCCACACATATAAACTCAAAAACATTCGCGGAGGCTGTCAATAATAATCTGCCTAAGCAACAGAGACCTCCAAAGCAGAAACACAGGCAACCTCCATCCCCCAACACAACCCAAATGACACATAGCCCATGGATTCAGTGTGTTACTCATACACAGCCAATAAGGCAAAACAACATACCCAACACACTAGTCATAGGTGACTCTATAGTCAGGCACACTGATGTCCCACTCACCAGGCTAAACAAGGAAAAGGTTACTGTCAGCTGCCTGTTGGGTGCCATGATCCGCCACATAACCCACGCACTCAGGTCACTCCACAACAAGTACAAATATGACTCTGTCATTGTCCATGTTGGTGTGAATGACCTGAGACGTACCTCCCTGGACTATATGAAAAGAGACATGGAACAGCTCTGTGATCTTGTAGCCCAGGCAAGTATGACCCTAGCCCTGAGTAGCATTCTACCATCACCCAGAATGATACCTCAGTACAAGGACAAAATGATTGATTTCAACAATTGGCTAAGCTTCTGGTGTCATTCAAAGGGGATCCAGTATCTGTCTGCTTGGGATGACATGGTCGACAGACCACGATGCTTTGCCAGAGATGGCCTGCACCTGTCGACCTAGGATTCTAGATACTGGCTAAGACTCTTGCTGCCCCTATAGTGCCTTTTTTAGGCAGGGTTCAAGTAACAAATTCATCACCATAAAAGGAACAGGTAAGCAAAAACTGAGGGTAATGCTACTCAATGCTAGAAGTTTAAATTTCAAAATGCACTCACTCGAGGCACTCCTTAAAATGGAGAACATCGATAGCTGTGCAGTGACTGAGACATAGTTCAAGGCTCCAGAGAGCACCCCTGCACTACCAGGCTATAACTCATACCACACTTTTCGGCCATCTAACCTGGACCAAAACACCAAAGGTGGGGGTGTGTCCATATTCATTAAGGATATCCACACCTCCAGGCTAGTTGCTCAGCATAATGCATCCGAGGTTATCCAAGTGCAACTAACTCTTGGCAAAACTGCAATCTAAATTGTAGCTTGCTACAGATCCCCCACTATGCCCCAGGATTCCCACTCCTCTTTTCTTGATGTACTGGAAAATATTAGGGTTCAAACAAACACCCTAATAATGGGCGACTTCAACTACCCCACCATTAACTGGGAAAACTACTCATATACTAACTCCTTAGTGCAACGCTTTCTGGAATTCATAAACTCCAATGCCCTAGATCAACTTATCCACACCCCCACCAAGAGCAACAATATCCTAGACCTAGTCATTACCAACATGAGTGACCGATGTTCCACACCTGAAGTCAACTCCTCGTTGGTCCGATCCGACCATAAGCTAATCACCCTTGATATCCACATCCCACCCTCATTAAGGAAACCACAGTAAGAAATTTCTCGAAAGCCAACTTCATGCTTCTTAAGACAGAAGTAGTGAACTTCCTGACACCCATGCAGATGGACAATACAGTAACGATTACTGAATCCTACACAATTGCACTTTATAAGCACTTACATGAGTGCATGGATCATGCTATCCCAAACAGAACCAAGATGCTATCCTCCAAAAAAAGGAAGCCAATATGGTGGTCCCCTGCCATAAACAAACTGTACAACAGAAGGAAGAAACTGTTGCAAAAGAGAGTAAAATCCCATGAGTGGAGGAGCTCCCTGGTCAGCCTCAGTAAGAAGCTGACATCCCTTATAAGATCCTCCAAAGCTAGCTATGAAAATAAAATTGCCACTAATTCCAAGGACAACCACAAAGCATTCTATAGCTATGTCAAGAATCTCAATGGCAACACCCAGATCTGCTCTGAGTTAACAGCACAAAGGCATGAAAATTACAGAACCAAGTGATATTGCCAACATCCTGGCAGATAGGTTCAGTGCTAACTTTGCCCCCCCTCACCCCCTAAAGGGCCCATATCTATACAGGAAGAATGCAGAGTCCCTGTAATCACAACTACGCAGGTGAAAGCTGCACTCTCTAAAGCCAAAAACACAGCATCCATGGGACCGGACAACATCCCAGGCTGTGTTTTACATGAACTTCAGAATGAACTGGCTCCCCCCTTAAGCACCATGTTCAATAATAGCCTCACATCAGGCTTTGTGCCCACTAAATGGCACACAGAAACAGTTATCCCACTCCACAAAGGGGGAGCCACCACTGATCTCGGGAACTATAGTCCTATTAGCCTGATGAGCCTGGTCTGCAAAGCCATGGAACGTATCATCATGGAACTGATAAACAAAGACATTGGTAACCTCCAAACTCTGGATCCCACCCAGTTCGGGTTTCTGAAAGGCAGATCATGCCTCCTGAACCTGATAGACTTCTTTGAGGCAGTCAACAAAGCCGCAGATGAGGGTAAAGTGGTTCACACAGCCTATCTTGACCTCGCCAAGGCTTTCGACACCATCCCCCATTCTGGAATTATAGCTAAACTCAATAAACTAGGCATAAATCCCTATGTCACAAGATCGGTGGACAACTGGCTCACTGACAGAACCCACACTGTAAAAGTTGCAGACTCCAAGTCTGACCTCAAACCAGTGACAAGTGGAGTACCACAGGGTTCCATCCTGGGACCGCTCCTGTTTGGTATCTACTTCTCTGAAGTACAGGCTAACACAGAAGGCCTCTGGCTAATGAAGTTTGCAGATGACTGCAAACTAGGAGCCATAGTCAAGTCCCCAAATGATGTGAACATCCTACAGAAGGGCGTCTCTGAGACAGATGCCTGGTGTCAGAGCCATGGCCTCAAGCTCAATGCCAAAACGTGCAGTGTCATCCCCTTTGGTAAAAACTCTGTACCCATGAACTACTACATAGGCAGCAATCTACTTAACACCGAATGCATGATAAGAGACCTTGGGACCCAGGTGGACAGTAGTCTCTCCTTTGATAGTCACATCACCACAGTAGTCAGGAAGTCCTTCTACATGGCACACCTCATCATAAAAGGGTTCTTGTCCAGGAAAAAAGAGGTCATCACTCATTAGACCCATTATAGAGTACAACGGCCCCTTTTGGAATGTACCTCACAAGACATCTGCAGCAGCTGGAAAGGCCACAGAAGTACCTCACAAAGAGGATTACTGGACTCAAACAAATGCCCTACACTGACCGCCTCAAAAAACTCCAGCTTTACTCCGTAGCATATCGCCTACTCAGAGGTGATCTCTGCCTAACATATAAAGCTATGTCAAGCCCAGAGCTGTTGGACATGCTACACCTAAAGAAATCCCAATCCCTCTGAGCTACACGCTCTAGGGACCTAAACCTTGTCACCACAATAAACAGTACATGCTGGAGTGATAGATTCCTGTCCCAGAGACTTCCCATACTCTGGAACAGGCTACCCATCTATGTCAAGCAAAGTTCTTCATTAGCACTCTTCAAGAAAAATCTTGATGAGTGGATGGGAAATGGGAAATACACCCCAGGGATCACTTCTGTGTCTCTGCTCGTCAGTGGCACAGGAAAATAACTTTCTTGGGTGGCGTAAGCCAGGGAACCTTGTTGGCTAGGCTTGCATAGGCCCTTGGGCCGATAGCCTAGTACCTACCTATGAACCTATATAGATGTTGCTGTATTTCTCCTATCTGCTTTCTGTCGTATTAATCCCGTGCTTTTGCATTCTGACCTTGTATTACAACACTCGTATACAGATTTCCTAGGCAGTTATATGCTGTAGGACAGTGTGGGTGACAGTGATGTGTAATACCTCATTATTCAGAGCAACTGCATCAGTCACACTGCCATACAATACCAATGTAAACAGTACCAGTACAGGGTATCATTCTTGTATTTCTGTGCACAGTGTTGGTATCTGATAGACCTGAGGAGAAATGTTTATTAGCACTACCTGAATGTTCCCACACACAGTACCAGATTCCACATTACTATTATGCACATACATCTCACTCTGTTACTGTACACACTCTGCCCACAGCTTGACAAGTGGGAGTGTAAATGGGACATACGTGGCTTCTTAGTCTCATAAGGTATAGTGGAGTTGATAGTGTGTCAGCTTTGTTCTCAGAAGATGTGTCAATCAGTTGTATTTCCTGTTTGATGCCTATACGTCTGGGATCATCCCACTGATTTCCCAGGGGGACAGGTTGATAGGCAACAGATATGGGCCACTTTACTGGACATTCTCTACAGTTGTGGGGTATGATTCTGTATGCAGAGTACTACCACTGGCAGGAAATCGAACCATGGCTGTGTGTTCGAAAAAACAACAGTTCACATCTCAGTTGCATGTGCTATTGGGGTTTTGTTGTCTGCATTTTCCATGTTTTCTGTCTATGTGTCTCTCAGTTGTACTAAATGGCCTCTCGGGATTACATCTGTCATATACAGGCATTCTTACACATTCAATTTATGGTGCACAGTGTGGGTAACAGTGCTTAATACTACAGTACTATTACATAATCGATAATCTACATAACCATACGATACCAGAGTATACACATGCAGTCCAGCAGTTAGACCTTTATTGTCAGACTGTTACACTTTTTTTGACATACAAACGATATGAGACGCTTTCTGCCATAATCTCTAGTGTATGCAGTACTTGCCTTGAACTATACAGGTTTTATACAGGTAATTAATTTACTACTACTTTTAATTTTATTT
>NC_056727.1:415393434-415413434 GCF_019279795.1 Protopterus annectens | reverse complement strand
CCTTAACACTGGAGTTCCACAAGGATGTGTACTAAGTTCACTCTGTTAACACACTATTGTACAGCCAGGTACAATACAAATCACATCATCAAGTTTGCTGATGACAGACACAATGGTGGTGGGCCTCATTAGTGACGACGATGAAACAGCATATAGAGATGAGGTGGAACAACTGATTACCTGGTAATTAACAACTTAGCACTAAACATAAACAAGACAAAAGAGGTAATTGTGGACTACAGGAAAAATCACAAGGAATATTCTCCCCTCACCATCAACGGGGAAACCGTGGACAGCGTGAGAAGCACAAAGTTTCTGGGAGTGCACATTGACGATGACTTGTCCCGGAGCATCAATACAAATGCCATAGTCACAAAAGCACACCAGAGGCTGCACTTTTTAAGAAGGCTGAGGATAGCGAATCTCCCATCGGCAGTTCTCAATACCTTCTACAGAGGTACGATAGAAAGCATCTTGATGAACAACCTCATAGTATGGTATGGAAGCTGCTCTACCTCTGAGGACAAATCCCTCCAGAGAGTGGTGAATATAGCTGAGAGGATCATTAAGACCACCTTACCACCTATCCATGACTTGTACTTATCCAGATGTCTCAGCAGGCCCAGAGGAATCATTAAAGACTGCACTCACCCTGCTTACAGACTGTTCCTGTATCTATCATCTGGAAAGCACTTACGAAGCATACGTTGCAAAACTATGACATTCAGGAACAGCTTCTTCTGTAATGTCATCAGGCTGCTAAACTCTAGTAACTATACTCCATGATGGCCATCTGGGTCAATAGAAGCTGTAGTAGTGTGCTTCAAATTGTACATTAACCTGGTTTTCAGTCTCATCTAATACTTAGTGCAATATTAGCCATAACTGTTAACTCATAGGTGATCTAGAGCAGTAGCAGTTCAGTAAAATATCTATTTTCTCAGTGCAATTCATGTTAAGAATTCAGAAACTAACCATAGTGCAATATTCTAATGTTCACAGTGCAATACTCAAATGTCTCTTTCTGTGCAAGGATCAATGCAATGTCTTAACCAAGTACCTGTGCAATACTAAAGTCTCAAGCAATTAAGTGTTCAGTGTGAAAAGTGTTAAAATGTGTTTCTAATTAAGTGCAGTATTAGTCTGTCTACCTGTATGTCCGTGATGTAATAGCTAGTTGTTATATCTGTAAATGTCTGTGAAAATAGTCTATATGTTATCTGCACATTGAGTCTGAAGACACGGAATTTCACTCAGTTCTTGCACTTGTGTGATTTCTAAATGACAATAACATTTACTTTGACTTTGACTTTGATTTGGCTTTATATTAAACTGACTGTATATATTCACGCTTTGCCTTGCAGCCCAGAACATGTCTAAACAATGTCTGAGGACCAGTTCTTGTATCCAGTTAGAAATTAATATGTTAAAATAAAAAAAATAGTGTTGTGCAGAAAATGCAAGCTGTACTGATCATTACTAAACTCATAAGCCATTCTTAAAAAGTAAAACATTTACTGTTTTTAAATAGTAATGCCCATCTATGAATGCAGTTCAATGTGTCCTCTGTATCGTTTGACAGAAAATGGAAGACATCGGTTCATTAACCTCCCAGATGATGCTAAAAGGCCTCTGTCAAAGGATTTGCCTGTTTACTGATTATAGTTAATATTTACTTTCACTCATGATAGCCACAGTATCAGATGTAAGAATTATTTTAAGAATGCATTAACATACTCAGTTATTACCGACTGGTACTTTCACAAATTTGTTGACAAAATGAGATAATTCAGTTACTGCCCCTTGGTGGATATATTGCAATAACTATGCAAGTCATGTCAGAGCCTGATTTGGTAGGATGTGTGAAGAAATAGCCAGACATTGTGGAATGTGAAAGGTGTCTTTATGGATTTATTGGCCTTTAATCATTGATGGCTAACAGGCTGCTTAAAACCCAGATTAAATGAATAATAGATGTATAATATTAAACTGTGCCATCATAATAGGTTAGTCATCTCAGAAAGACGTGGTTGGTAATACTTCATAAAGATAACAGGCAGTATTTACAGACATCCAGCAAAGTGCTATATTAGTCATTGCATTTAGGAACATTGGCTTAAAGGAACAAAAATTTGGCAACAGGGGAATGAGTGTCATAAAGGAGAGAAGCAGGATTCAATATAAGCTTATAAGAATGAACACTGGAGTCAAACTTTGGTCCATTTTTGGCTACTTCACTGCCTCATGTCTGCATAGTACAGCAATGGGGACACATGCTATATGCACAGCCATGTAGCAGCTTAAAAGAAAAATATTAAAATGTGTACCACAAAAGGTGCTGGTGAAGAGGTATGGGGCAGCACTTTGATTCCCAGGCAAAGGAATATATATGCAAATATTTGTGCATTGGAGTGCCATGCAGTAGAGATGAAAAACCTGTAAGACCAGTGAAAGAAAGAACAACAACAATAATAGTAGAACTACCCCAACAGGTAGACACAGGGGTAGAACACATCCACAAGGGGGTAGCCACCATGGACCCCAGGAACTACCGCCCCAATAGCCTGATAAGCCTGGTCTGCAAGGCCATGGAATGTATCATCATGGAACTTATAAACAAAGACATTGGTAATCTCCAAACTCTGGACCCCACCCAGTTCAGGTATGTAAAAGGCAGATCATGTCTCCTAAACCTGATAGTCTTCTTTGAAGCAGTCACCAAAGCTGTAGACGAGGGTAAGGTGGTCCACACAGCCTATCTAGATCTTTCCAAGGCTTTCAACACCATGCCCCACTCTGGAATTATAGATAAACTCACTAAACTAGGTATAAATCCCTATGTCACAAGATGGGTTGCCAACTGGCTCACTGCCAGAACCCACACTGTGAAAGTAGCAGACTCCAAATCTGACTTCAGACCAGTGACAAGTGGAGTACCACAGGGTTCAGTCCTGGGTACTCTCCTGTTTGGTTATCTACTTCTCTGAAGTACAGGCTAACACAGAAGGTCTTTGGCTAATGAAGTTCGCAGATGACTGCAAACTAGGAGCCATAATCGAAACTTCCTAATGATGTGGACATCCTACAAAATGGCCTCACTGAGACAGATGCCTGGTGTCAAAGCCATGGCCTCAAGCTTAATGCCATATACTTAACACCGAAAATGTGATAACGGACCTTGGGACACAGGTGGGCAGTAGTCTCTCCTTTGATAATCACATCGCCACAGTAGTCAGGAAATCCTTCTGCGTGGCACACTTCATCACAAAAGGTTTCTCATCCAGAAAAAAAGAGGTAATTGTTCCCCTCTAGTCATCACTCATTAGACCCATTATAGAGTACAACGCCCCTTTTGGTATGTACTTCACAAGACATCTACAACAACTGGAAAGGCCACAGAAATACCTCACAAAGAGGGTTACCAGCCTCAAACAGATGCCCTACACAGACCATCTCAAAAAACTTCAGCTTTACTCCATCACATATCGTCTACTCAGAGGTGATCTCTGCCTAACATACAAAGCTATGTCAAACCCAGAGCTGTTGGACATGCTCCACTTAAAGAAGTCCCAATCCCTCCAAGCTACATGCTCTAGGGACCTAAACCTTGTCACCACAATAAACAGAACATGCTGGAGGGATAGATTCCTATCCCAGAGACTTCCCATATTCTGGAATAAACTACCTATCTATATCAAACAAAGCTCCTCATTAGCACTCTTCAAGAAAAATCTTGATGATTGAATGGGAGATAGGAAATTCACCCCAGGGATCACTTCTCTGGCTGTGCTCGACAGTGGCACAGGAAAATAATTTTCTTGGGTGGCAAAAGCCAGGGTACCTTTATGGCTGGGCTTGTATAGGCCCTAGGGCTGATAGCCTAGTACCTACTTATGAACCTATGAACCTATGATGCTGGGTGAGCCAAGAAAAGAATATTAACTGTAGACAGGTAAAAAAAAAGATATGCAGCTGTCTAAAGACATATCTGAAGTAAAGGAGAAAACTGAGCAGGTAACGTTTGAGATGAATGGCTATTGCTTCCTGACCTCATTGATGTGTCCACTTGCACATATGTTTAGTTTTCTATAAGTGGTGAGGCAACATAAAACCTCCAACTTAGAATGCAACTATTTCTTCTTAGGATGCGAAAGCAGCACCATCCTCTCACAACACCATTGTTTGTGTTTCTAATGAACACCAGTAAGGGAGTAAGTTTCTAAGCAATCATTTCCTTACCAAAGTGTAATAACCACTGCCACCAGCTGAAAACTCCTAACAAGAAATTCTCTGTGCATAAATATCCACTGAAATCTGTAGGCAGTATACCTTTCTATGTGATATACACCAATGTTTTCCATAGGTTCATAGGTTCATATGAGTATACAAGGCTAATGACCACTAGGGTCATTAGAAGCCTGGCCATGCAACCCAGATGTGACCCACAAATGGTATTTATATGGGGAAGATTTACTGACTGTCTCTGTCCATCACATACATAGGTACCAGACAGGGTGAATTTCTGATCGCCCATACATTGGTCCACATTTTGCTTAAATAGGGATGGGGAAGAACCTGTTTCAGATGTATGGGAATTCTTTGAGAAGGATATCTGTCACTCCAAAATGTCCTATGTATGTTGCAAGCAAACTTTAGGTCTTTTTATCTGGTATTTTTGATGCTGTTTGCTTTGAGAATGTGCAAAAAGTTCATCAAAACAGGGTCCAGGGAGTTGTATACCAGGCAAAGTTCACCTCTCAGAAGTCTGTATACACCAAGTAAACAGATAGGGCTTTGAGGCAATCAGCATAGGACATTGCGTTTACTGCTCTTTTTATAAGGATTCTTTGTGGACATTCCAGTTGCTGCATGTGTTTGGTCAGGTACAAACTGAACAGTGCATTATACTCTATAATGGGTCTGATGAGGGCCGAATATAGTTGTATGATGATCTCTCTCAACCTAGATGCCATACCCTTGCTTATAAGTTGAGCAACATAGAAGTATTTCTTACTACCTTGGACAAATGCTGATAGAAGTCCTTATCTACATTATTATCTACATGCTTTCCCAGATCACTTACTAGTGAAACAACTTATAAGGGTGTTTTATTGATGATGTAGTTACCTGGGGTGGCAGGCTTCCAAAAAGGTACCATAATGCATTTCTTGGTATTGAGTTTTAAGCCATGGCTTTTACAACAAGTGTTGTCTCTGTTAGACCTTCTGAAGGGTGTTTTCATTTTGAGGTCATTCAGTGACTGCTCCCAGTTTGCAATCATCTGCAAACTTTGTTTGCCAGAAGCCCTTGACATTGGCTTTGACATCTGAGAAGTAGATGACAAAGAGAAGTTGGCGTAGCACAGAGCCCTGGGGACTCCTCTGGTGACTGGACTGTTTGTGGAGGTGGCCTTACTGATTCTAACGTCCTGGGTCCTATCAGTGAACCGGCTTGCTGTTCAGCATCCTATAAAGGGGTTTATACCAAGTTCTGCAAGTTTGTTGACAATGCCCAAGTGGGTATTGTCTCAAATGCTTTAATGCTTTAGCCAGATCTAGGTAGGCAATATGCACCATTTTCCCCTTATTCATTGCCTTATTGACATTTTCAAAGAAGTGTAACATGTTCAGTAAGCATGACCTTCCTTTAACAAAGCCAGACTGGGATGGATCTAGTGCCTGGAAGTTTCCTATGTCCTTGTTGATAAATTCCATGATAATTCTTTCCATGGTTTGCAAATAACACTAGTTAGACTAATGGGTATACTTTTCCAGGATCTGTTAATGGTTCCCCCTTATGAATGGGGTTGAACATCACAGTCTTCCATTCACATGGGGCAAAACCTGTTTGAAAACTGTAGTTAAATAATGACTAAAGGGCTCCTGATAAATTGTATATTAGATTGTTCAGTAGGCATCCTGGGATGTTATTGGGACTGACTGAGGCATATCCTTGGCTTTACTGAGTGCAGCTGGTACTTGCTCCCCAGTTATAGTTGGAGTGGTTATTTGTGAGTATATTTTTTGGGGGGATGGTTGTGGGTGAAAGGGGGTAATGTTGCAACTGAATTTGTCCAGTAACAAGTTCACTATATCACCTGGCTCGGTCAATGTGGTACTATTAACCACCAGTTCAGTACATTGCTGTATGCTATCCTTCAGGTTTCTGACATAGGTGTAGACGGCCTTATGGTTATCTTTCACCTTGGAGGTTATCTTAACCTCAGAATTGGCTTTGCCTGACCTAATTGGCCATCTCAGTTACCTATTTAGTTTAAGAAGAGAGTTTTCTATCTTTACAGGAATTAGTCTTCCTCATATTAGCATTATTTTTCCTTTTGTAGTATATCTTGTTTAATTTCAGATGCAACTAGTGCGGTTTGTTTCTGTGGCTAGTCCTGAGCTTATTTCTGGTAGGCACAGCAGCCTCTATGCAGCCATTTTCATGGTTGTAGAGAGTCTCTAAGGGCAATTTAGCATAGCCTGCTGTGTTCTCGGGTTTGGAGGAGCATTAATTTTTAACAAACCAGCACTTAATCAAACGTAAGTTGCCTTAGAATAGTTACTGTTACTGGTTTTAAGGGAATTATGTAGTTGATTTGGATTTTGAAGGAGACAGCTTTATGGTTAGATCTTAATAGGGAGGATGAGATATGGGTGGGGGTAGGGGTGCAGCATTCTCCCATATTTGTGAGCATGAGGTCCAGTATGCTGGGCGTATTCACCATTTTGTCAAGGTTGTTTGTATTTCCAAAGTACAGGAATCTCTGTACCTGTAGACTTGAGGCTGTGTAGAATTCCCAATCTACAGAGAGGTAATTAAAGTCTCCCCATGAATAGAGTGTTATGTTAGATGATAAGTGTCTCCAGCAGGTCCAAGTATGCTTTGTGAGATTTTAGGGACATGGAGGATGACCTATAGCAGGCTAGGATATGGTATGGGATTTTGTCTATGGTGATCTGCATGTGGAGAACTCTAACACATCATGCTGTTTGACCACCCGATTGGTATGCTTGTTACTGATACATACTGGGACATCTCCACCTTTAGCCATTATCTATGCAGGTACTGATTTAAAGTGTGGATGGCACGGAAACCTCGCACTACTGGCTAAGGCTCTCAACTTTAAACCATGTCTCCGCAACAGCACAGATGTCTATATTCTCAAGTGTGAGGAGAGTTTGAAGGGAGTATAGTTTTTTATTTAGGCTCCTGGCATTGAGAGGTAATACCCTGAAGTTGAGTTGATTTGATTTTTCTATATCAGTATTTATTTTTCAATTCAGCATTGCCTAAAAAAGGCACTATGGAGGTGGATAAAGTTTTCAAAAGCCTAGAGGGGACAGGTATAGACCATCCTTGGCAAAGCAATGTAGTCTGTTAACCATGTTCTCCTAAGATGATAAACATTGGATCCCACTAGAATGACACCAGAAAGACAGCTAGATGTTGAAATCAATAATTGTTTGCTCAATTTGTGGCATCATCGTCGGTGATGGTAAAATGCTGCTCAGTGCTAAGCTCATACCAGCCTGAGACATACAGTCTGAAAGTCCCATAATGTCTGTCTTCATATAGTCCAGAGAGGCAAATCTCAGGTCATTTACATCTACATGGACTATGATGGAATCATACTGGTACCTGTTGCATAGTGACTTGAGTGTGTCCATGACTTGGTGGATCCTGTTCTAGTCAAGCAAATAACGGTTATCATCTTCTCCTTGTTCAGCCTGGTTAGAGAGGCATCATAATATTGTACAATGCTGCCCCCTATGATAAGAATGCTGGGAAATGTATTTGCTCACCTTAGGAGCTTAATGTTTGGGGCTCCATTAAGAGTAACAGTACATGTGGTGTAGTTGTTGACAATGGGTGATCTAGACAATCGTTGTTGTTTAGGAAGATCACTTTTAAGTACCTCAGCATACATTAGTCTGTGTGCGTGTTGTGTGATGTGTGAGGTGGGTGTTGCGTGTGTGGTTCTGACAACCTGATGTGCACTTGTGGGTGTGAGAGATTAACCTCTAGTGTCATTGTATAAGTCCACATCTCACATACTGTGTCTGCTTCTTTAAGGATTAAATGGTTGTCAGCAAACATGAGACAATTGCTACATTGTATCAAGATTCCTATATCCACCAAGCTGCCTACAGAGAATTTAGGAAATTGCATATCCATACCGTCCAGTCCTTTGATTGGTGAGCTACAACAGGTGGTGTATTGGGGTTAAAAAGTTATTAAGGGTGCTTTTTTGGTGCAGACTAATAAGGATGCTTTATGGGGAAGATTATGCAAAACAGCACTAAATTCTACTAACTTTAATATTTACACAATAATGAATTCTGCTAAATCAGTAGGTATTGTCACTCAGTGCCCAACTAGCTGCTTTAAGCTTGTTGTTGCACAATGTATTTAGCCTATATTGCTGCTTTATAGGGTACAGTTTAATGGACTGTTCTAAAGGGAAAATTTGTTTTCTAGGTGTTTGTTATGTACAGGGCACTGCTAACCCACCGTTAACCCACACAAATGCGCAAATTTTATAGCAGCACAGAAAAACAGAAAACTAACTAATGAGTCCTTTGGCCAATAAAATGACTACACTATGAGTCCTTTTGTATATTTCCCAACTCAGAGCAGGCAAACATCTCCTGCCACAAGATGAATAAATGCAGTCCTCTTTATGTAAAAACACAGTAGAAGAGACCCACAAATGTATTGCTACTATAAACAATTTAAACATCTGGAAATTCCATGCTGGAGGCAATTTCAAGACAGTCTTACAGTAGTAACAGTGAGAGGAGCAACAATTGTTTTACAAAATAAAAAAAAAATCAGCGAAATGCACACACAAAAGCAGGAAACAGTAGCACTCACTAAAAAATAAAGTAAGTATGATTTAGCAATCTCAGGAGCTTACCTTTGTCTGGATGGTACTGGATACATGTAAAAAATTTCTGGAACATATCCCGACAATATCCCTGGATGTGTTCTACATGAACTACAACATGAACTGGCACTGCATCTGTGTGCCCAGTTCAATCACAGCCTCACTTTAGCCTTTGTCCCTACCGAATGGTGCACTGTTACAGTCATCCCTCTCCATACAGACCCTGGGAATTATCGCCCAGTTAGCTGATGAGTCTGATATGTAAGGCTATGGAGCGCATCATCATGGACCTAATTAACAAAGATAAAGGGAATCACCAAACTCGAGATCCCATGCAATTTGGTTTTGAGAAAGATAGATCATGACTGCTCAACCTGGTTGTCTTCTTTGAGTCAGTCACCAGAGCTGTGAAGGAGGACACGACAGTTCATACAGCTTACCTCAATCTGGTCATGGCCTTTGATACCATTCCCCACTCAGGAGTTATTGATAAACTCACCAAACTATGCATCAACCCCTATATAACTAGGTGGGTTGCAGATTTGCTCACAGATAGAACCCACAGTGTGAAAGCAGCAGACTCCAAGTCAGACTGCTGACCAGTCACGAGTGGAGTCCCACAGGGATCAGTCCTGGATCCTCTCCTGTTTGGTATCTACTTCTCAGAACTCCAGGCCAACACGGATGGATTTTGGCTGACCAAGTTCACAGATGACTGTAAGCTGGGCGCCATTATTAACTCCTCAAGTGATGTAGACATCCTACAAAAAGGCCTCACTGAGACCAATGGCTGGTGTCAAAACCATGGCCTTAAGCTTAATGCCAAAAAATGCATCATCATCATCCCCTTTGGGAAAAACTCAGTTCCCACTAATTACCACATCAATGGGAGCCCACTGAACACCGAAGGTGTTATAAGAGATCTGGGGACACAGGTTGACAGCCACCTCTCCTTCGACCACCACATTGCCACTGTGGTCAGAAAGTCCTTCTCTGTGGCACATCTCATTACCAAGGGTTTTGTATCCAGGTAGAAAGAGGTCACCATCTCTCTCTACTATTCCCTCATTAGACCAATTATCGAGTATAATGCCCCATTTGGCATGTACCTCACTAGACACATGCAACAGCTGGAAAGGCCACAAAGGTACTTCACAAAGAAGATCCTAGGCCTTAAACACATCTCCTACGTGGACAGACTCAAAAAACTCCAGCTGTTCTCTGTCTTATATCATCTACTAAGAAGCAATCTCTGCTTGACTTATAAAGCCATGTTTGACCCAGCTCTGTTAAAAATGCTACATCTAAAGAAATCCAATAAATAAAGGAGAACTTAATAATATGAAGGACAGGTTCCTACAGAGAGGATATAATGAGGGTGAGATTCTTAAGGCCCTTGTTGGCCTGTCAGAGATGAAGGAAAAAGAAGGGAGACCTTATTTTTCAGATGCTTTTACTCCATCAGTATCAGGGAATAATGTCTGGAAACCAATGAGAATACCTGTAACATACTCCAGTAATGTCAAGTTACTGCAAGATGTATATCGTAGGAACTAGAATATACTCTGTGCAGATGATCATGTTAGACAACTAGTAGGGGAAAATCTGAAATATGCCTTTAAGAACAAGAAATCTTTGAAAAGACTGCTCTTTGGACCCTGAATGATATTGGGGAGCACAGAAGTTGTAGAGGATGATAAATCTGGCATGGTTCCATGTGGAAAATGTAACTTTTGCATGTATATAGATACCAAGGGGAAATTTGTTCACCCAGACACAAAAAGAATCTTTACATTTAGGTTGGCTGCCAGTTGTAATAGTATGAATATTGTCTATTTAGCTCATTGCTCAGTTTGTACTTCATTTTATGTGGGTATGACAACATGCAGATTGAGAGATCATATGAAGGAGCACTTGTATGATATTGCCAGAGGGGCAGATACCAATGCCCTAGCAAGACATGTTAGAGAAGTTGGGGATACACACACGTGTACATGTTTAATAATAGATAGGGAGCACATTAACAGCAGAGGGGGAGATGTTAAAATGAAAACAGAAACTAAGGAATTTGAATGGATCATAAGGCTATGGGCTAATATGGGAAAAGGCCTGAATGACAAAATTAATATCAAACCAATATTGATGAATAGGGACCTACGAAAGTAATTATGTTGAGTATTGTTGAGTTTGGATTTATATTTGACTTCAGTATGGTAACTTGGAAGTATTCTGTGTAGGTTAATAATTTAGGTATTATTTAATTTGGCTCCCTGCATTGCTAGACTATTGATTGTAAATAATTTATATTATGGGTGTATGTATTTGTGTTTGTATGTATGTATGTAGGAATATGTATTCAAGACAGTTAGTTATTTTTACTTGTGCATTTTTTATATGTTCTATATATGTATTTGAGATAGTTATTATCATTTATTTATTTTTTATATGTTCTATGAATATGAATTTATGTGGAGTGTATATGTATGTCAACATCATGGGTCTATATTTTATGGGGCATGTAGAAATGTTTTTATAGCTTAGTGTGTAAATATGAAAGGACTGATTTGCTTTTCATGTCATGGTTTTTATTTATTACTGTGTGGCTTTAAATCTGTTCAAAGGAGGATGATTTGCATAATTAATTGTATAATTGATTGTAGCACTGATTATAAAACCTGTAGAGTAGTATTCTTGTGTTGTTTGATGAAGTGGCTTGGGCCACGAAAGCGCTCACCTGGTACCTGACTGTTATTTTATTAAACTGTTTTATGTGCTGTACAGCCATGGTCTGGAGCCTCCTTTACCTGCTTTTTAACATGTAAAACTAAATACATGGGTTCTTTTCAGGATGAGTCAGGAACATTTGCCTGAACTCATTGCATCCAAGTGATGCTTCTGCAGTTAACTCTTACTGACGCCTCTAGGCATTAAATATTTATTGTTCATATTTGCATCAATAATTCCAAAATCATGCTATGTGCAAAGTTTTAAAGGATTTCATTGTAAAGCTTACGCAATGGCAAACTCAACTGCATTAATATTTGGCCTCTGTCTAGTGCAGGTAAATAGATATAACTGTTGATTTTATATTAATTTATATAGATATAATTTTCACATTTTCTAAATATGTCAAGAACGAAGAAACACAGACAGAAATTCTTACCCTCACATGAAAGCTTTCAGCTGGATGAATACAATTTTGATGACAGTATGTGTGTAACTTGAGTGGTTGCTGAGATATTGTAAGTTGTTTACAAAATATTACAAATGTAATAGTTAACTGTGTTTACTGTGACTTATAAAATTCAGTTTAAGATCTAGAACATAAAGAATACTGCCACTATAAAATAGTTTGTGCTGATGAGATTGCCATTTATACTTCTTTCATAATCCTTGTGGTTCAAAAGATATCAACATTTGTTTGAAATGTAATAACATAATTTGATTCTGTCAAAAGGCTTAGGCTCCACCCATTGGAAGTTACAGTGCATATTGAAAGAGCATGGCCCATGTTTATGACTGCATAGTGATTTGGTGTCCAGGAAGGAAATTTCTTTAACATAAAGGCTGTGTCTAATAGATTCTCAGGTTCATAGGTTGTTATAGACAATTGATCGAGGACATCATTTGTAGCCCAGCCAGTGAGTTGCACTTCACATCACTTGCATGGGGGCAGGCACACAAACGCTGTATTTAAGGTTTCTTGCGCATTCATAAAAGTTTTTGTTTGAAGAGGGTTAAGAAGCTACTTTGTGAGATGTATTAATCCCATCAGTAGGGGCAATTCATGTTGTGTTGGTGCTTTAGGTCTCATGTACTTGTGCTCATGACTTTAACACAGAGGGCATTATGTAGGACAGTGTCATGTGAGTCCTTGTAAGAGCCTCTACAACATGGACAAGAATGTCAGGAGCTTTCTGGCATTCAACATAGGCCATGAAACTCAGAACTTGGATTTTCATGATGAGGAAATACTGGGGTCTCTCAATTTGGATCATATGACTAGTCAGTTACATGAAACTATATAAAATAAATAAACTGTTTATTTTCAGGGTGAGTCAGGAGCATTTGACTGACTAACTTGCTCAAAATCATAGAGTATAAAATGGGAAGCAGAGGGAATCAAACCTACCACTACAGCACGAAGCTCTTTGGTATTACATGCCTATCCTGCCATACTAAATTGCCAGATTTTGATCATTGTGAGATAAGCAGCCATCGCATTGCTGGTATGCCATTTGTGAAACAATATTGAAAGAGCATGGATTATGCTTATGACTGCACAAAGGAATTTGGTGGCCAGGAAGAAAATTTCTCTAAAATAAGGGCCGTTTGTCATAGGTTCATAGGTTGTTAGGTAATTCATTAAGAAAATCATTTGAAGCCTAGCCAGCGCCTCATATAGACAAGGAAGCACTGTGACTTATATTAGGCCCCATGGAGTTGGTACTTTGTAGCTTAGAAAGAGCTTCTAGGATTTGTTCTGAAGTGATTTCTTTAGTGGGTATAGATGTTATGCATAAAGAGAAGAAGCTTCGGGAGTCAGTGGAGAAATTAATATACTGACTAAATCTGTGGAAGCAGAATGGGTTTTATTATTTTTGTACCAGGCTGATGCAAAGCTGACTACTACTCCTTAGGTTTCTGATATTGTTGATGAAGGACATATGGTTGCACTGGAATGACTTGGTAATTTTCAGTTCATACCTGTCTTTGGTAGATTTGATTTTATTTTGAAGTACTTTTTTATCTTAATGTCTTCATTTTATTTTTGGAGAAGATTGGAATTTCAATGTATTCATAAACGTGAGGATTTTCTTGTGTTGTTTTATTTATACCAGAATTCCAGCGTACGGGTTTATTCATGAATCTGGCACTGTATTTTTGTCACATTGGAATGCAAGCATTGAGATAAGACTACAGAATTTCAGCAAGTTCAGCAATGTTTGAGAGAGGGTTCTGGGGTGGTAATGGGGTGCACATAATCTACTCTAGGTCTTCAACTAGCTTAAGTAAGTGTGGTTAGTGAAAACCCTACTTATAGTTGGGAGAGTGGGAATTTTAGGTTGGGACCTTGTGGTGAAAGCCACAGAATGGGGATCAGATTTGTCCAATGAAGGATCAGTTATGGATGTAGAGCATAATGGTGCCATATTTATAATGACCAAGTCCTGTAAATGCGGGTCCTCTATAGGGAAGTGCACTATTTATTATAGAATGCTAGCTAAGACTGGTAAACTCTGGGAAGCATTGTACATGATTATTTGCAAAACATACAGATATTCCAGTTTATACACTGATAGTTCAAATCCACAAGAATGATAATGACAGGCTCAATAGTGAGAGAGTTGGGCTTTTCTAGATATACTTTGTGAGTTCTAGGCAACATAGAAGGGCATCTGTAGTTTGTTAGATGTTAAGGGTCTTATACAGGGTACTAGGATATGAAGGAGTTTGAGGTCATTATAATATGGATACATTAAGCTGTGATTGTCTTAAGAAGGAATCCAAACACACTACCACCATCAGTAACAGATTCACTTTCAGCAGAGGGCTGAAAGAGTGGTAGGTATTGAATCCTGACAGGGATAGTTTGCAATCACTTCACTGGAACTGTGTTTTAAAGATATTGAAGCATTGGTAATTTCCAGGGGGAATAGGGCTTTTAGGGGGAGCAATTTCTGATTGAGGCTTCTAGCATTGAAAATTACTAGTTTCATACCGTTCTATTTTGGTTTCCCAGAAAGAGGTACTCCGAGGGTGGAGATATGGTCCAACATATGAAATCCTGCAGACTTTAAGGCCATACCTTACCAAGGAGTTAGGAGTGTTGACCATCCCCCATGCAGTGCAAACATTTTGTAATCACAAAATCAACACTTTTTTCCTGATACTATTATTGTCAGCAGACCTTGGTGGCAAAACTTATCATTTTGTTGTTTACTAGTAACAAATCACACAGTATAGTTGTGAAGATGTAAACAGTTACACACTGAGACACCTTTCTTTAAAACCTCATGTTCTGCATCTGTCTTCATCTGTATTTTCTGGGGGATCCAGCTGTCTCACACATCCCAAACACACATGTCAGGCAAACTCGAGATATGGGTAAAACATGGCTCCCTATAGAAACACAGTGCTCAGAGTACAAACTCCCAATACACTGAAAATAATAGAATATTAAAAATAATTCTCCTTTAAATATGCTTTTTGCAGGATCAAATCCCCCACCCCCAAACTTATATATATATATATATATATATATATATATATATATATATATATATATATACCAACTTTGACATTATCATGGATCAGAGAAAAGGGAATAGTCCAAGAAAAGACAATCTCAAATTTTGACATGTCAGTCAAATTTGCAACCATTCATTCTCTACATCTCATCAAGGTAGGTCCCAAGATTTTAACTGATTACCACAAAAAGTGTGTGCATGACTGGATGTGTCTTGCAATGCACTAGCATGTCATGCCTCACCAGTTCCTGTTTTTGCTTCTTGGTCGTTGTAATAAGATCTGGCTCCCTACAACCCTAAAATGGATAAAAGTAGGTTCTGAAAAATGGGTGAAAGGGATAATTCAGAGAGTATCATGCATGTGAAAAAGTGGACATTTACATGTTGATCTTCTGGCCATCTTTAAAGTGGATCATATTTATCTCTTTCTAAACAAAGTCTTTTAGTAAGAGTCTTCTTTTGGAGTTTAAATAAACCAGTAGTAGTAGAGCTGCAGTGAAACCAGTGATTGTAGTTCTGTACCTAACTAGGGAACTGACGTAAAGGCTTTCATAACAGAAGACTACTTCAGGTCAATATATGACATTTCAGACTCATCAAAAGAAAGACTAAATGTTTTTTCACCATGAAAGGAAAAGGCACAAGGGTTTGTCTTAATGCTCACATTTTTCATTACTATCAGTTTTGCTGCCACATGCCACAATGTTTTGATAATTTCAGTGACCATTTTTCATTTCTGCTTTAGCAGTGAATCTCTTAAGCTTCATTGTATCTGCATTCCTCATATCATCAAGCAGTGACAGGAAAATGTGATTAGCTGGTAATAGTTTCAAGGATTCACTGAGCACACAAAGAGCAGGTTGTGTCATAAATGCTAATCTAGATGACTGAAAAAAATAGAATGCCTGACACTCTTAACAAGGGATTTATCTTTTTTTTACTTTCTGTACAGCATACATAGATAAAAAAGATTTATTCTACACTCCCAGGTGACCAGTTTCAATATATATATATATATATATATATATATATATATATATATATATATATACATAAATATATATATATATATATATATATATATATATATATATATATATATATATATATATATATATATATATATATATATATATATATATATATATATATATATATTCTGAGCATAATGAAATGTTTTTTAATGAGACTGAAGCTGTGTGGATGGCCTTGAAACAGCTGCAGTAATGAACAGCAACCACATGGTTGTCAATATGATTTAACAGCATTAATAAAAAAATCTGATAATCCCATATGGTAACATACCCAAAGGATCCTTGTCCTTAAGGAAAATGGAAATGTGTTGCAAAAGTGTTTTGTTCAAAACAGTGTTCATATCTCTATAGCCTACTGTATTCTTTTTGGAAGTACTAATAGCAAAACCTATCACCTTTTGGTTAGTGAAGTTATATTTATATAACTGAAACCCTTCTATGAATGTTGTCATAAAAAACAAACTCCTTATAGATAAGTGACTATTATTACATTTCTGTGACTGTAGCAGCAAAATTAATGAGACCAGGAGAGTTATCAGAATACCTGATGGCAAATAGTAGTCGACAAATAGCCGAGTTTACAGAATTATTTTCACCATTAGAAAGTAAGCTTTAAGGAAGTTGCCGAAAAGAACATAATTAAAATGTCAGCTTCCATGCTTCTACATTCATGTTTACATATAGCATAAGATAGTAGTACAAATGAAATGTCCCTTCCCTTAGAAATCTCTACAATTTTAGGAATCAGCTGACAGACAACATATGGTCTTACACAAAAGAATATTCATCAAGATACTGTCAGAATGTAGAATATAAGGATTTAGAAATTTTATGTCTATAGTAAATATTCTGACTCATTAACCAGTTTGGTTTATTTCAGGTTTTTTTTGCCCAGGCCGTATGTTTACTTGTCATATCTCTGGCATAAAAAACAAATAATAGATCCCAGTTTTGTCTCAAGTTTTTAATTTTCAATGTGTATGCCGCAGAACAGAAAATAGAGTGCATAACTATGCATACCGTGCTTATATGATTTGTGATCTGAACTAGAAAACAATTACTTTAACCAAGAGGAAAGCAAACAAGACATGGAACAACATACAATGATGTACCATGTAATGCCATGGAACAACATACCAGAACAATGTGCCATGTAATGCCATGGAACAACATACCACCACAATGTACCACGGAATGCCATGGAACAAAAAACTACCACAATATGCCATGTAATGCCATGGAACAACATACCACCACAATGTAGCATATAATGCCATGGAGCAACATGTTAGAATGTACAATGTAATGCCATGGAAAAACAACAGACTACGGTTTACATTGCAATGATTTAAATCCATAATAGTTTTCAACACATCCACACAATTAATCTAAAACACATAATAAATAAAAAAAAGAGAGCTATAAAACAGCAAGGAATGTGAGTGCATGTGTGTGTGTGTGTGTGTGTGTGTGTGTGTGTGTGTGTGTGTGTGTGTGTGTGTGTGTGTGTGTGTGCGTGTGTACGTGTGTGCGTGTGTGTGTGTGTGTGTGTGTGTGTACATGTGTGTGCTTATGCTATGCATATGTGTGTGCGCGCGCACGTGTGTGTGTGTGTGTGTGTGTGTGTGTGTGTGTGTATGTGTGCATGCATGCATGTGTGTTTATGTGTGCATGCATGTGTGTGTGTGTGTGTGTGTGTGTGTGTGTGTGTGTGTGTGTGTATGTCTGTGTATGTGCACATGTGCGTGTATGTTTGTATGTGTTTTTGTTTTGGTTTGTGTCTCTATATCTCTGTGAGTGTATGTGGGAGTATGTGCATACTGGTGTATTGAATAAGAACTAGTAAAAAATAGCTTATGCAAGTTTTTTTTTTAACATTCATCTTTCAGAAAATGTGTTGTAGTTAGTCAAAATAAAATCAGATCACCATCTTAGGTTCACAAGTCATTTTCTAACTTCAAATGATGACTTGCTGGTGCTGACTGGAACCTATTTAATTGGTTTAATGTCATGTCTAGACTTTAATACGCATTTCAGTTTTATGGTAATCACTAATAAATCTCTTGCCAGCAACATGCACACTCTAGCAGAGAAATATAAATTAAATGCTTGTCAACCTATTTGCCTTAGAATCAGGACATAATATAAACAAGACCTGATTTACTTAGTTACTACAACATAGTCATATTTATTGCAATAAAACATTAAATTTATAAATATAGCTGTAGCATGCAAGCTTTGAATTTCACTGGTAATTCTTTTTTTGATTACAAACCTCACAAAGTTTGCCAACTGCCTGTATTCACATGAGGCTGGCAAAATACAGTTTAAGGTGTCATTTCAAAGACTTTGTAAAAATAAGTTGCAGCTCAGCTAAAATCAACCCCCACATCAAAAGAGACCTCACCAAGATGGATTCTTAGAAAACACAAAACAAAACATAGAAATATGATTGAAGTCAAAGCACACTGCCAGTGCTTGAGTGCCTATCAAAAACTTATGAATATTCCTGATATACTATTTTAACTACTACATTTTATGTCTAGCCACCCAAAATGACAACTGCTACATGACCCTCCTCCATTACTTCTTTAGCCAAATCTATTCATAATATTCATAATTCCTGTGTAGGGGTCTCTGCAGCTCACTTACTGGTTTCTGATAAGAAAATGTGCATTATGCAAATGGGAATAGTACAGGTTATTGGTGCCGGAATAAATATATATATATATATATATATATATATATATATATATATATATATATATACATATATATATATTATATATATAGCGTTGTCGCCATGAATGAAGGAGCTGCTGCTTTTATATATAACTATATGTATATATATATATATGTACCTATATGTATTTATATACACACCACCCACACACAAACATATGCACACACATACAAACACTTGCATGCACACACTTAGGCATACATGTTCATGTTAAGTTTTCTGAAAAACATCTCATTGCTAAATTGACTAATGTTATATCCCAAAAGAATTGAATATGTACTGTGTTATTCTTTAGATTGCAGCTAACAGAATAAAGAAAAATGTCATATTTTAGCAGCAGACAGTATCAGGCTTGATACACATTTCGGCTGCATATTATTGTAGAGCGAAAAAAGAGTCTCTGGGTTCTGGATACTGCTGGGGAGTTTTTAAAACTGAACTAAGATGAGCTGCTATGCATACCTTACTGACTCAACAATCAGTACTAGTTGGCTTTATTAGTGGACAGACAGACATACCATTGCTTTGACATCTAGTCAAAGGAACATTTCTTGGAAGTTATTACTTATACTCAATCGATTGTGGGTCAATGTACAAATAAAGTTCAGTTGCGTAACTTGGCAATATCTCTTACGTTTGCCTTTTACTATTCCATGACACAGTGCAGAGGGAACATTCATATATATATATATATATATATATATGTATATATATAGATATATATATATATATATATATATATATAGATATATGTATAGATAGTCATAGATCTCAATCTATGTATATCAATAGTCCAGCACCTGCTTTTATTCAGTCTGGTGGCAAATAAACCACAAAAGCAGAATTAAAGTATTTAATCCAACATTACACCAACGTACCAATGTACAAACAAGGACACGCCTCTGACTAGCATCCCCGTGCTGCAGTTCAGAGGTTTGTCCTTGCTTGTACATTGGTACGTTGGTGTAATGTTGGATTAAATACTTCAATGCTGCCTTGTGTGGTTTATTTGCCACCGGACCAAATACTAGCAGGTACTGGACTATTGTAGTGATGTTGTATTGAATTACGTCCATACACTC
>NC_056727.1:415193434-415390934 GCF_019279795.1 Protopterus annectens | reverse complement strand
CCATTATTTACTAACAAAATTCTTGATTATGTTGCTGTAATTACAGATGCTGTGTGGTGTGCTCAGTATAAGTAACAGTCTTCTGTTTCTTTTGGCACTTGCACTACTGCAAGTTCCGTCTGCTTTGAGCATAGATAGGAACGGAAATGCCTGTTTTCTTCTTTGCACAAGTGTTAAACTGTTAAGAAGCTTATTCTTGTTTATGTTGTTTTGTGGTAATTTTCTGAGACGTCACAGAGGTCCACTGGTGAGGACCATTTTAAGTTATCATTCTTAAAGTGTTGTACATGGCTGACTCTGAATCACAAGTGTTTGGCATTGTACACTACAGTAATTTTACATGTGAACTAATTCTACGTTCCTTCTGAATTCAATAATTAGATTACACCACAGAAGCAACATGTGTTTGCTTACGTGTTCTGTAAAGTAACTAAACAGGCATCCCCCACACCTGAGGCTATACGCATTCAAACGAGATTCTTGTAAACTTGTTAAGGGAATGTCTTGTGATGTACTGCTTGCTAGACTAATGCCAAAAATATTTGTGTTTACAAAGAAACATGCAAAGTAGACGTGCAGTCATCTTCTTTCCTGAGGCTGAGACTTCTGCCCCTTCTGCTTGGTGCTCATGAATTAAAACAAAAACGTGATTCATTGTTATTGTCATCAGCTGAAGAAGAGTTAAGGAATGTCAAGGGCGGAATCTTCCTTAAATTAGACTGTGAGAATTTTGTAAATGAAATAAAGCTTACATTGTCAGCTGATTAAAAGACAAGCTGCCTTTTTGTTTATTTATAGAAAAGCCCTTAACAATAATGAATTAGGAAACGAACAAACACAAAAAAAATACCTAACCTTGTGAACATCTATACCTGAGATATGATTATTCACCTTGGAAGTTTCTTTTGCCTCTCTGCGGGAAAGAAATCTTATTGTTCTTGTTTTTTCACAATACCAAACTAAACTGAATTATGCATTCTGTCATTTGAATGGCATGAAATACTGTAGACTAGCTACTAGACCTATCTGCAGCAGCTATAACCTGGAGATGTTTATGGCTTTGGTGACTGCTGTCCTACTGAACTGCTTAGGAATCTTCCCATCTGTACTAACAACCATGTGAAAAACTAGCATTTTGAATACCATGTTCCAGTCTCTTGAAATTAGAAATGATGGCTCATTTTGTCACAGATGTGCTGGTTGTATGACCTCTCCTTATATATATGTATATGACTGATAGTGGACAAGTTGTTACAGTATGTAGACTTTGGTTAGCCAAACAACATAGTGGTTAACAGCTCTGAATACCCTGCATCATTTAAAATCACAGTGATTTTTGACTCACTGATCATTTATAGTGAATTGCACAACTCTGAACAGGAAATGCAAGCAAATATATGTTTTACTTGTATGAATTCCAGAACATTTTTAAATAGGGAGTAGAATACATGACTGAGGTTTATTCACCAGCTCACCCCTTTCTCCTGATCTGCAGAGCCTAGGAGAACGTATCTCCTATTCCATTTTTTCTGTATGGAGTCTGTTGTGGGATGAAAAATTGAATTAATGACTACTTGGCCCTACAAGTGTTGAATTTTCAAAAGGCATTCAAATATTGAAAGCTGGTGTGGGCTCACTTTTAAAATTCATTGCTAGCATGTAATGATGCCTGACTTTGGCACAGTCTGTTACTGACACCAGGACACTGATGAAAAACAGTCAAAAGTGTGCCCCTTGGAACTAGAAACAGCCATGTGTTTTAAATTTAAACTTTGAAGAAAACTGAATTCATAACATTCATTTTCTTTTCTGAGCAGTAAGCAAGGCTGTTTCCTTAAATCAAAGTAATGTAACAACCTCTCAATATAAGGTGCCATCAATCTGCTTTCTAATTTGGGTCAAAACAAAGTTCAGGGCATTAGTTTCTATAGGCTGGACGTCCAATGTTGTACTTATTCTGATGATTGATTGATTGCTTGATTGATTTATTGCAAGCAGTCACAATAGCTGAAATACCTAATAAATATTTGTAATGTACACAGCACTGTACAGATTTTTCCACAGAGCTGACAGTTGCAATTCATGTTCATTATGCATTACTGCTGCTTTCATATTATTTTGCTTGTGTGTGTCTGTCTGTGTTTGTCTGTCTTTATGTGTAAGTGAGGTGTGCACAGTGAAGCTGCAAGTTATACTGAGTTCTGATGTCAAGAACTATTGCAGCTGGTGCCAGGATGCATAGTAGCACCTGACATGATATTACTACCCTTTTATGTGTCATATAGAAAGCATACCGACATCGTCTCATCCCTTTAACAAATTAGTTTATCACATGGGTTTAGATAATTGCATATAGTCTCTATTACTTAATTTTAGTTTCAAACCTACATGTGTTCCTCTTAATTTTAGATCTCCCTGTCCAGATTCTGTGCATACATTTTGTACAGAAACTATCTGGACAGGAGAGGTGTTGATCTCATGTTAATGTCTAGGATTATTACCTGCTCCACCTTTCATAGGGCAGTTCTGATTTGGACAGTTTTGTCATGTGGGGGAAAACAAACCACAAAGATGGAAAATGTCCATACTTTACTCCAAAAAAATATTTTTGACTTTCTTCTAAATATTGTTAAAAAACTGTAATACTGCAATTAAAATGTCCTTTGTACCATATAAAATAGAATAAACAACTAACATTATATATCACAGAGTCTCTGTTTTGCTGGTAAAATGAAAATAAATCTTTTTACTTACATAAATCTTTTTACTTTATCTCGTGCTTCAATAAGAAATGGCCCATTTGGGTATCTGAAAAGGTGGCCACCCTAGTTAATGGTGTAATGTAGTCAGGTGTCTTGGAACAGTCTTACTTGTCAATGAGGAGACGCCTTTTTTTTTTTTTGGAGAAAAAAAGTAAACATGCAGATGACCTTCAGACTTACACGAATGGATGAGTTCAGTGTTAACTGAAGGAGACCAGAACCAAAGCTGTAATGTCCAGAGTCCCCCCTCCAAAATAAATAAACAAATAAAATAAGCCCGGCAAAGACCGTGATGGAATTCCCTTGATTATTTTGATTGATTATGTAATTTGTTTGTTGAATTTTCTGACTAATTAGAATCCTGGAATTGTTCTAAACTGATTTGACAATGGTTTGCAAAGGTAAATAATTTACTTGCCTAGGTACATTTGGGGGAAGCATTCTAGGTCAATGTTCTTATACAGTAGTCATTCATTCTGTATGTGACAGAGCATAATGTGGAATATTAAGGGATTTAAGTGGAGCATAAAGATTTCAGAATTTGCTTGGAGGTTTTAACAGCTACGATGTGCTTTAAGGAACTGTACTATTCTAGATAAAATATTCTGAAAAGCAGGGAATGGGGAGGAGACTTTTTTGGTTAATGGCCCGCTATCTTACTTTACCAGTGATGTGGCAATGTTTTTTTCTTTTTAGGTGCTCCAATACAAATTTCAGATTTTATTCTAGATGGTTTAGAGCTTCTTTACCTCCACTAACAGGGATACTATATTCAAGTACAGGAAATAGCCCTCTTCTCCAAATGGACTGTTTCATTTTTTACTGAGTAGGCTGTTGAAAATGTAATAGGTTTCTGCAATCCTGAGACTTTACTGTTCACTTTCTGACTCTGAATGGTATATTCTCCAAAACATTTGTATATGGACCATAGATTGTCCTTTTTTATTATGATGTGGTACATCTGAATTAAAAAAAAATTGTAGGTGTAATTTTGTTAAGGTTGACACTTTGGCCTAGATGTTATAGAACATTACATAACTGTTGATAGTGTATTTGCAATTGTAGCTGCAATTGGGTGAAATTTCTGGAAGCCCAGATGATCATACTGTCATTGCATAATGACATATTTCTGATGCGTTTGAAAGTGTGAGTTCCTTTATGTATAAAGTAAATAGTACTCAGGGAGAAAAAGTATACCTCTGAATGGGCCAAATTAGTAATTATTTTAAAGTACCAATTTTGATGAAGTCCAAGAACCTTTTTATGGGTGAAGGGCAGTAATCAAAGACAGAGGTTAACTGAATCAAAGTTCTTAAGATAAACTAATGAAAAATATGCTTGTGAAATGCTTCACTTCCATTAAGTGAAATATGTTCTTTTGAAGTTCCAAAGTGTAAAAATAGTATTGTGGTCTTTCCTAAATCATTGCTGTTGACTGAAAAACAGGCCATAAGATCTGGCATTTGATTTTCAAATGTGTCGAAATTGCTCTTTCCAGGATTGAGCCCTCAGTGACAGCAGAGCAATGTTGTAAAGGAATTTACTTTGTTGCTTGAGACAGGCTTTGGGATGCGTACTTGATTTGCCTTTTTCCAAGGCTCAGTGAGGGTAGTTTTTGAAAGGAACTGTTATATCTAAATGGAATGCAAAGACGGTGTTACGTGATTAGAGAAAACTGGGATAGAGGTAATCAGGTCCAGGAAACCTATAACTCTTGTCTTATAGACAGTTGTTTACTTTTGATAGAGATGTTTATATATGTATGTATGTATTCATTTATATGTTTCTGGTTAACCAGATAAGTAATTTAGTATTAAACACTGGCCAGTTTCCATTCCCTACCTGAACCAAATGGCAACAAGAAGCATTCAGCCCAGCAGTATATACCCAAACAAAAACAAATGATATAAACATGCTGAAGTGAACTAGTCACATATATAGTCTCATTCCAAATAGACTAAACACAGTCCAGGGTCAAGCCTTTAATTCTGTATGCATCTATATAGCACTATACCAAATCACTTCATTAAACCCACACTACAAATTTCCCAAATTAAAATAACAAGAACATTTCTGTACTTTGTGACTCCAATTACATTATTAGAAGACCATCACCTGGAGTTATGAAGCCCTTTATAGCGTGCGGGATTAGTCTAAGAGCTATATTTGGCTATATGGCCGACGTGCGATCCCGAAACGAGCTCCTGGGCCGTGCACGTGAGCTCTTAGGCTAATCCTGCATGGACCGAGCTACTGTATGCAAATTACCTTCATCTGCAAGTGAAAACCATGCAAATGAGAGTAATTTGCGATCCAGGAAGCTGGCAGCTGGCAGTGCAGGACGAGTACAGTCTGCAGAAATGTAACCGAGTACATTTCTGCAAACTACAAAACGGAGCTATGACAGCTCAAAATAAAGGCTACATATCATTGAGGAAGTATGCCAGTGGCCTAGTAAAAGGCCATTGGCATTGCAAACTATTTAAAAAATAAAATAAATAACTTTTATTATTTTTTTTTACCGATCTTTCCTTTTTAAGCATAGGGCAGCAGCGCGCAAACAGGATTGGAGGGAAAATCATAAAATAAACCTAAAAGAAGCATTCTAACTAAAATCAGTATTCTGCCATGCAAGTCAATGGCAGGCAGAAGACAACCTGGCCAGTGAGTAATGGTTGCTAAGGAGGGAGGCTTAGTGTGGGACATGTAACCATGCATTAGCAGGCAATCCTATGCAAATGAGGGAAAGGTTAGTGAATCCCAGATATTCCCAGGGTGTGAGGCAGGTCCCAAGAGTGTAAGAGTATAAATAGCTGGGCGCTAGACTAGGATATAGGTGACATCATGGGTGTGCATATCAGGCATACTGTAAGTGGATTGGAGATCTGTGGCTCGGGATTGCTCCTAGCTTAGCACAGCTAAGCTAGGCATGTGTCTAAACCTGCCTAGCACTCTTTACAAAGTGTACGTGGGTGTGCGCGCCACACTCCGGGTTTTAAAGGAAGAAAAAGAAAGTTAAACCAGGAAAAAGCAGCTCTGCGCACATTTGAGCACTCCATTTGCGTGGCGCGCACACGGGCTTAAACAGGGAGGCAATGGGAAGGGAAAACAGCAGTAGGAAGGTAATCAAGAAGAACTACCTTAGCTGATAGGCGAAATGTATCAGAATCAGCAAATTACACAGGCAGCAGACCAGCCCAGCCCACCACTCTAAACTATGCAAACACCTTTCCCCCTTGTTTTTCCCAAAAAATCTGCACCACCAGTGTATACAGACAGGGAAATTTTACAAAACGAAAGCAAGAGAAAAAATGTTAGGGGCTGCTTTTGCTATCATATAAACCAGCATGTGCAAGAGGCTGAGGGTGGTGAGTATGTGAATGCTGCTGAGCAAACCACAGTGAGGAGATGGAGAAGAGTGTACAGACCCAGGGTAACCTACCAAGGGCTACATGAGCTGGAAATAGTGGGCCAGTATAGGGTGGACAGGGATTCCTACAACAAATTGTTGAGCTGTGTCAGCCATGCCTGGCACACAGAACTAACAGACGAGAACCCATCCCAGTGGATACCAAGGTATGTGTAGGCCTAAGAATACTAGCTACAGGTACCTTCCAAAGTCCAATTTGGGATATGATTGGGATTTCACAGGCATCAGAATCCAGGGTACTCCACCAGTTCCTGGATGCTATGTCAGCACATGTCAGTGAGCGCATATATTTTCCCATCGCCAGTGAGGCGTTGGCCAGTAATATGCATCTCTTCCACCAAACAGCAGAATACCCTGAGGTAGTGAGTGCAATAGACTGCATGCACATATGCATGAAAGCACCACCAGGTGAGCGGGGTAGGGTCTGCATCAACTGCCAGGTCATGTGTGATGCCCAGGGCATAATAATAAATGTGTTTGCTGGCTGCCCTAGAAGCTACCACGATTCCCACATCTGGCATCTGACGCAGCTGTACCAGACATTTGCCAATGGGGATATCCCACATGGTCATCTAGTGAAGGATGCTGGATACGCACTGGAGCCATGGCTGATGACACCCATCAGAAATACTCACACACACGAACAAGAACTCCATAATGAGGCACATGCACAAATACGAATCATGTGTTTGGGATGCTCAAGTCATGGTTCCAGTGCATGACACATCTGGTGGAGCCTTGCAGTACTCACCAAATTGTACCCAAATTGTCCTTGTATGTGCCATGCTACACAATATGATCCTGCAGAAACAGCTGAAGCAGGAACCGCATGGGGCAGGGCCACACAGCCCACCACCAGTGCCAAGGCCTATACAGGTGCAGAGTGACTTGGAGGAGGAAAAACCTGAGCCTACCACAGTAGGCAGAAGGAGGCATGCCCAGTATGCCCTGGCCTTGGCAAAGAGGCAATGCATAGCACATGCACTGACACAGTAGGGACCGAGGGAATGACACCTCTCTCCAACTCACACATACAGTAAAAGGGATGCCAAACATGACACTACCTGTGCTCAACCATATATAGGAAGTATACTATGTCCATCCGACATACACAGCTCTGCAGCACCACCCTCAATACTGGGACACCCGCAAGGTAAGTGACTCATACATGCCAGTTGGGGGGGGCAAATACCCAACAACAGTCACAGTCAGCAGGATAGGTGTAGACAAAAACAAACAAATGCTGTACTATGGTCTCTGAATGAGCCCTATGGGGAACCCCTTCCCCAGGCCTACACAGACAGACTACAGCAGGCCAGCCAGTTGGATGTAAGCTGTGAAGGCTAGGAAGTCAAAAACTAATATGTAGGTAGTTAAAGCTAAAATCTGTAGTACACTGGTATGCCTCTAGCCAGCATGATAGGTAAGACTACAGACTGAAATGGTGTACCCAACATACCAGTACAGTCCTAGCAAATGAGTAAAAGTGTAAGTTGTGCTCCACCATCCTACGTACACTTATAGTAACAGTCAGGAGTGCCCCTCACCCCTGTGTAGAAATATAGAAACAGTCAGATGTCATCCCCCCCGCTATGCAGAAATGTAGCAACAATCAATACCAAATGAGCAATGTATACCTTGCAGACCCAGCATGCTACCTATCGGTGTACAACACAAAGGTCAGCACCGCAGTACAAACTACCTGGATTTGATCCACACATGCAATATAGATGGCCATACTGGGCATGCTCACACACTTAAAGGAATGAAGGCAATGTCAGTCAACAACATACTGAAAGGTCATACTGGGCATGCTCACACACTTAAACACATGAAGGCCATGTCAGCAAACACCAGTGGACCAGACATATCTGGCAGTTGCAGTTCTTAGTGCAGACACATGTCAGTATGCACCACTCCTGCTTTGTACACACAGTGGATAGGAATACAGACATATATGTAAGGACAACACACTATAATAAACCAAAGGTAGATGGACATAGATGTGTGGAAGACGGAGACCATGACAAGGAGCCATCTGGGCCTGTCCCACCCAGCACACAGCTAAAGGGCCCCAAACACTTGAGGTGCAGGTATCATTCACTGCAGATACTAGCCACCAGTATCTGTCAGCATGACACCATGTTGCATATGCCAGCTGTGCAACATGACTGTACAAGGAATTAATCACCTAGTAGCTGTATACAGGTACCTGTGGCATATAACCCTGTGTGTGCCCGCATGCGGCATGTCAACCCCTACATGAGTGGGTTACAGACCATGCACACACTGCCCTCCCCATAGCAGTATCATGAAAAGCCTGCTGAAGTCATCCAATGTGAAATACACCTTTTGGAGAGCTGTAGCTCAGTAATCCCCATGGCACGTCCCATAACTGCATTCTGCTGTAGTGATAAACTAGTTAGGTAGTAGTCCTAACCCCAGACTTGGCAACTGTGTGAGTGTATATTTGTGCGTGTGTCTCTCTGTCTCTGGCTGTGTAGAGATAAATGCTTTTTATGCTACTTACACTCTGTACAGTTCATATACACAACTTTGGCAAGGCTGCTGATGTCACTCACCTAGAAATACACCTCTGGGAAAATAATAGCCCAGTAATCTCTGTAGTGCGACCTGTAACTGAATACTGCTGTAATGTGATAAAGTAGTAAGTTAGGTGTTCTAACTGCCGACCTGGCAACTGTATGCTGGTGTGTGAATCTGTGTGTGTCTGACTGAGTAGAGAACAATGCATTTTAGGCCACTCACACCCCGCCCCTAACAATTCATATACTAACTTTGGCAAGGCTGCTGATGTCACTCACCTAGAAATACACCTCTGGGGAAAGCATAGCCCAGTAATCTCTGTAGCATGTTCTGTAACTGCATACTGCTGTAGTGTGATAAAGTAATTATGTAGGTGTTCTAACCCCAGACTTGGTAACTGTGTGTGTGTGAATTGTTGTGTCTCTGAATGACTGACGAGCAATGCTTTTTAGGTCACACACACTCCTTAAAATTCATATACCCAATGTTGGCAAGGCTGCTGATGTCACTCACCTACAAATATGCCCTTTGGGAAAGTCATAGCCCAATAATATCTGTAGCGCATCCTGTAACTGTGTACTGCTGTAGTGTGATTTAGAACTGTGGTAGGGTTCCATCACCACCCATGGCAGTTCTGGATGTTTTTCATGTGTTTCAATGTCTGTGTATGGAGCAATGCATCATATAGTACTCACTCGCAGTACATTTCAAATGCCCTAATATGCCAATCCTGCTGATGTCATTCATTGTGAAATACAACTTTGGGGAGAAAGTTCCCTGTAATCCCTGTGGTGCGACCTATAACTGCTCCATGCTGTAGTGTGATGTAGGTCTTGGTCAGGAGTTCTATGCCCACACATGCCAGTTGTGGATGTTTTGTGCATGTCTCACTGTCTGTGTAGGGAGCAATGCACTTTAGGATAGTCACTTGCAGTACAGGTGAAATGTGCTACTCTGGTAATCCTGCTGATGCCAGTCACTGTGAAATACACCTTTAGGTAAAAAGTACTCCAATAATGTCCATGGCATGTACTATAACTGCGTAGTGCTGTAGTGTAATAAACTACTTAGGTAGTGATTCAACTCCCAGACATTATATGTGTGTGTGTGTGTGTGCATGTAACACGTATCCTGTGTAGAGGTGAGTGTGTGACACCTGTGGCCAATGTGAAGGGGTTTTGCTGATTACTTTTTTGGTGGCCTTACTATATATCATAATATCAACCATACAGGGATAACAGATGTAAATGAACTGGAAGGCTGGGGTGCAAAGCCATACCCATACATGTGACATCAAGGCCAGCCGATCAACATTAGCACACACTCAACCCATATGTCATATGCACACACATGCCTATGCAACAGACAATATGTGGGTAGTACACTGCATATTGGCCACTGATAGTAACTATGCAGTGATAGCAGTGGGCTACAGAGGCATGTCACCCTGCCCATCTGTCCAATATGCACGTACGTGCAGACAGTGCACCTCCACCATGTTCCCCAATGGACACCTGCACCACCTGTGGTGTCTTCACATGTAACTCATAACGGACATACCATGCTGACAACATGCCCTGTATAGACAGATGACACTGACATCAGGGAATGCTGTTGGCATGTTATCAGTGTAGGTAAAGGGTAAACCTGCTGCCTATTACCAGTTCCTGCCACAGGTGGGCAAGATTGGCACATCTGATAATAATCTGTGTTCACAACATGGGCCAGACACCCCAGGTACAGTTCCACATGTCACTGTACATGCATGTGGGAGGTGTGCACATCCCAAACACCATCCATGTCATGGACTAAGGAACACATACATGGCATGTGGTGTACAGCATTGGCCACACAAAAAAGTTACCCAGCTGATTGCATGGGGGATGCAATACCCACCTGTGTGGGCAAATGCAGTAACTGCAGGCCTGAGCCACAATGGAGACCATTGTCATGTGGCCTGATGCCAAGGTATACCCATTGCCTACCCCTGTACAGCTTGCTGGCACAGTTGACCACCACACACCCATGTAAACATGCACCCATGAATGTCGGAACTTGCACCCTGTGTGTTTGTGTGTGTGTGTGTGTGTGTGTGTGTGTGTGTGTGTGTGTTGTATGTTACGTATGTCCACATCCACACTCACTACAACCCCCCAGGTCATAGTGAAGCATGCTGTCTGATGCATGACATCTCCTCATACCCCTTGCCCATATGGCCTCCGTATGACCCATATGGTGCATGTGATACCTGCACATTGATGTGATGTGGCAATCCCACTAGTGATGAGTTGCACTCCTGGCCCTGCCAAGTGTGTCAATGTGTTTGCATCCCTGTGTGAGTATGCCTGTGTTGATGCTGGCACCTGTTCATGCAGACAGGGATATGTATGACACCTACTGTATATCTACCATATCCTTGCTGCAGATGTCACTCACATATATGTTCTGAGTGCTCCACATCAGGTAACCCATGTGGTGCATCCAGTAACTGCATCGAACTGTGATAGCACTACATAGTTATCGGGGGTTTGATACCCTGTGCTGGTAGGTGTGTGACACAAACATGATTCACTTTTACTCTCCCACCCCTCCTGGTCATGTATCTGCCTCTGTCTGCCTCCCCCACTTCCTCTCTGGTGGATGTGGACACCCACACCTGCCTTGCTTAGGCAATAGCATGTGTATTTTACGTGATACTCATGATCAGCTGATGGTCTCTGCATGAATTGTAGCCCTCCCCTAGCTGATTGCATGTGGAAGAGCTGTGGTAACAATCCCATAGCCAATTGCATGGAAACACACTCCAATACCTAGGAACATCATGGTGGTGTGGGGCCTTTGCAGTCACTGTGAGCAGGAACTGGGTCTGATGTTTGGCAAACAGCATCCCAGATGGATTGGGGATTTACCTCTAACAACAGACACTGTGGAAAGAGGGCAACAAACAGGAGGGAGATGTGCCTGACCTGACTACAGACTGTAAGTGCTGCTATACTGCATTTGGAGTAATGTTGGTTTAACAGTGTTTGTCTGGATATGCCTGCCATACTTGTCGCAGTACCACCCATGTCAGTTCCGGTTAAAAAAACTCCAGCTCTACTCAGTGGCATACCACCTGCTCAGAGGCGATCTGTGCCTGACGTATAAAGCCATGTCCAACCCGGAATTAATGGACATGCTGCACCTCAGAAAATCCAAATCCCATCAAGCTACGCGCTCGAGGGACTTGAACCTCAGCACTGAAATAAATAGGACATGCTGGAGGGACAGATTCATAACCCAGAGGCTCCCTTCACTCTGGAATAAAATCCCGGTCCAGGTTAGGCAGAGTCCCTCATTGACTCTCTTCAAGAGGAATCTTGATGAGTCGATGGGAGATCGTAGGTTTACCCCGGGTATCACTTCTGTGTCACTGTTAGACAGAGGCACAGTATGCTAACCTCTAAAAAGGGCATAGCAAAATTAATTTAAAATGGGTGGCGAAAGCCATACACACTCTGGCTAGGCTTATAAATGCCCTAGGGCAGATAGCCTAGTATGAACCTATGAACCTATGAACCTATGTATATGAGGAATCCCCATCTGCAGGGTCATCTGCAGACTGGGCAGTGATTTGCCTATGGTTTCATGTGTTAGCCACAGTGCATCAATCTGTGGAATGCAGAAGGTAGTGTGAGGATTGCAGTCTGTAGATGGTGTAGGCCATGACTGTTACTGACTTCATATCGCTAATAGGATATATGTTGCAACAAACCCCATTACAATGGAAAATATATGAGGTTATGACAGCAACATGTCTATACTGAACCTGTGTATGTGCTGTCAGCCACACCTCTGTCAACCTTTGTACATATGGCTTGCATGAAGTGGTGCATATGTGCTGTACACCATAAATACGGTCATCATATCTGATAACAAGCCAGTGATATATCAGATTTCTACACATGTCATGTACAGTAGTGGCTATATTTCATGACATAAGCTGGACATTCTGTGGATGTTTGTACAGTACTGAGGTCTGCGTAGTGATGGTGAATGTCGGCAGTGTGTGTATTGTTAATATGTACTTCAGCCTGTGTACAGACTGTAGTAGATGCCATTGTTCTAGCTCCAATTCTATCAGATGTTACATGCTGCCCCACTGTATGGTACCATTTTGCCATACATGTCTGTAGGGCCATACACACACATGTCCCATATCACAGACAGCCATCATACCAAGCTGTGTAGCAGCCCAGTATATGTAGGGTCATTCTGTGAGTGGGACATATGAGGATGGTGTAGAACAGTCCATATACTGTAATATTATTCTAGCTTACCATATGTGGCTGTGGCTGTGTTCACATTGGTTGTGGTTATGCACTGTCACATAGGTGTATCTTACCCTGTGCTGTTACACTGCTGTCAAGCCTGCTATATATGCAGGTACATGTACATTCCCCCATACGAGATGTAGGCCAGTATTGAGCCAGTCTGCCTGTAGCCTGCACAGTGCATTGTTACATGCCTAGCAGCTTAGTGTACTTAACTAGTGGGATGTTATGTGCAGATACTTGCCAGACGTACTACTGCTGGGTCTCCCTTAAATGGCATGTATGTCAGACAGAGCAGTGGGATGCGGTAGAGATGTATGTCAATATCAAGGGGGTGGTATGTGTCCACGGCACCCCTGTAACAGCAGTCATTATGTGTCAGGCCAGACAGGAGTGTGTGAATCCAACACATAAGGGATTATGTATATACCTCTGGACTGTAAAGGGTGTGTCCAAAGTTCCACATATAGTGGCCAAAACTCTGCTGCACTCCACAGGGCCATTACATGCTAGCAGTGGTACATTACAATGATGTCCTTAGGATGTCTGTCAGTAGCCAATGGCACACATGTTATAAGCAGATGTCAGCATCCACACACACCATGTCTATGAAGACAATCCCAATGACAGTAGCAACAGTCTAGTAATATACCTGCTATACATACCTGTCACCCCCTTGCACAACATCTTTGGGACTGTAGGGTCTGGTGTACGGCTACATTCCATGTCCAGGACATATGGTGGAAATATATGTACATATACTTATCCAGATAGCCACATATTTTTATTTTTTATTTATTTATTTATTTATTTAAAATTTGTTGACCGGGAGTGTCCGACTGGACGTGGGTCCATTTTCAGTGGATGCCCGGGGAGAAAAGCTCCACAGTAAAATAAACAGACAGTAGTTACATTGGATTACATAGTGATTAACAATTTAACATAGAAATTACTTACAACATATTTACAGATGAAGAGGATAGTACATCAGTAGACAACTGGAATCTTTATCTGTGAAGTACATAACAGGCATTAACAAATGTAACAATGAGAAGTTCCTGCTGTATAATAAGTACTAGGCTTATGAGCATCTGAGCTTGCTATCATCAAGGTAGTTAGTGGAGGTGAAAGAAAGGTAGTAGTCTGTAGTAGTAGTAGTAGTAATATGTATATCTACATATATATATATATATATATATATATATATATATATATATATATATATATATATAATTACACATGTGTACTACATTGAATTACCACTGCCATTGCAACCACCCACTATAAATCCCCACAGCATGTGGGTGTGGTACCTTTACATTCCCTGTGTGATGGACATCCTTCATGTGTGTGGGCATCAGTGATACTGACAGCAGGTAGCAATACCTCTTACAGGAGAACCTGCACACTCAGAGCGGCCACATATTCGTAGGAGGATCAGGAACTACAGACAGACTATGGGTAGAGTTGTGTAATGCTTTGCATATTACTGGTGTTACAGGGTGTGTCTATGTACATACTAGTGTACCATGGAATGCAGTCTGTCTGCATAGCTCACTACTGTGGGCCTAACCTCTTGCTGGATGGAGGTATGCCTATCATGTGTTGTCTGTCCACCACACATGCCTGTGTCAGATATTACACTGGCAGTGTGTGTGTTGTGTGCTGTCAGTACATGGCTACATCCATATCTATTTCTAACCTCAATCCCCTGACTAAGGGTATGTTGCAGACTATCCTGCAACACCAGCACCTTGCTTAGTGTATGGCAACAGTGTTCCACATATGTGCCTGTGTTCCAGCCTCTGTCCTCCATCTACATACCAAGCTTTGCACATATGTCATGCTGTTGGGAGTTGTTCTGTAGTGGGCTGTGTGTATATCACACTGCCATTGCTGCCATTAGGCCACTGCTGTTGTATCCCCCACACATACAGTGGGCCTGGGACCATATATGTGTGGGTATCACCTACATAACACATGTGCGCCCTTATGCATTGTAGAGGCCAGTGTATGTAACAGTGGTATATGGGCCTGTATTATTGAGTCTAGGTGGGGAGCACCATAAATGACCTAGGCTGTTACAAATTGTTGGGGTATCAGGGGTGAGCTGCCACAAGGTATGTGGATGTACAGTACTGTATACTCCACCTATATGGACATTACTTACATTACTTGGGGTACTGCAAGCCTACTTCCTCCTGCCATACAGACAGTTCTGTGCGTTATGCCTTGTTATGTACTGGGTACAACTCCTTTGATCACAAAATGTCATTACCTCCTATGGAGTTTGTACAGAGTGTAGGTTGAGGCTGCTAAACTACACACCTGCAGTACATAGTGTCGATTGTGTGGTAGCCTGTGGACCAGTCTATCTGCACTATTGTACATTCGGAAGGGCTTGGCCTGGACTGCACCAGTTGTCAACCTTTCCAGACTACTGTATTAATGTAACTGTGTCACAGTTGCAATACTCAGTTAATATGGTTGTCAGTATTTGAATAGCTATATGATATGGCATATAGAACTGTTATAGCACACAATTAAAGGATTCCCATTTCTGCAAACCTGTGTGTGGTGTCTTTGCTATGACCTTTCTATGGGTATATGTTGCAGGAAACAATTGACATTAGTATGTGTCGGCCATACAGTGTCCAGTTGTTCAGGTGTTAACTGTAGCCATAGTGGCTGTTCCATATTGTTTGCACCTCCTACATATGTATCTTACTGTACATATATCTGTGCGTGTATGTGTAGTCCCATATATATATATGTATATATATATATATATATATATATATATATATATATATATATATATATATATATATATATCTGTATCTGCATATATGTGTATGTGTATCTGTATCCTGGGGATGTTGATGGCTTCCACATATTATATGTCCAATGGAAGGCAGACTGTACTTGGTAGTGTATTGTAGGGCGTATGTGTTTGGCTGTGGGGTGATGCCTATTTGTACAAGATGTATAGTGCAGTGTATGGGGCCTCAAAACCCCATTAACGGTGCATGTGGACATAGGTGTATCTGTTAATCTGCAATTGCTGTCTATAGATGTATGGCCATATATACCTATATAGATATATTTATCTGCTAACAGATATATAACTATATGTGCATAGATAGTGATAAATATGTATATAGAGTTAGTAAAACAACATATATATTTATACACCTGTCTGTGTTGGGCAGGCTTCTTCAGACCAATGCTGTTTGCTACTTTTGTTGTCATGGAGTGCTGGAGTTGATTTGGGGGTTTGTTATTTATATATATGTATATCTATACATATAAGGACATGTTGTATCTGTTAAGGTTGCATTATAGTTACACACGCAGACATCTAGATGTTGGCATACATTCTCTGTACTGTTACATGACAGGACTGGCTGATATGTTTCTGAAACATTGAATATCTCTGTATCTGTCATGGCTTAGTGGTACATCACTTTGTGTATGGTGTGCAGTGTCCTTGGTGTGAGCCTTGAAAGAGCTGTTTATTTTGTTGCTGAGCAGAACACAGCCTGTTGTATACAGAGTGATTAAGGCACCTTAAAGCAGTTGTAAGCAGGTTTGCATGGGTTTGCACAAAGCTAAGCACTGCCTACACAGATGAAGCAATTTAGAGGCTTACTGGGTGTTGGACACTGTAACCGGAAATTAGCAGTGCTTATCTTCAATCAAACCCGTGCACATGGCCTTATACTCACTTACGAGGGCTGACTACCGCTTCTTGCTGCTTAATCTGACTACTGCTTTATGCATAATGATACTGACACCTCACATGTGCATTTCCTGCAAGAGTCTATATATATATATATATATATATATATATATATATATATATATATATATGTGTGTGTGTTCTTTCATGGCATCTGTACTCCAGTTCATATATATATGTTATTCCATGGGTTATGCAACATACATATTACTTGTACTGTGCTTTGCCAAGGGAAATGGTATGTCTCAGTTACCTTTCTGTCCCCCCCTCCTTTCTTGCTTACATCCATGGGGTGGTCCCATTAGAACATGTCCATCCAACCCCGGCATGCCTCGGCCCATAATGTCTTACCCATCATTCCCTCCACCCCCTGCCTCCTCCACATCAATCATCCTTCCTACAGGTTCCATCCAAATCTCACCACACCACTACGTATTACCCACTCTCCACTTCTCGGGACCCATCATGTATGTTGTCTCACCCCATGGATCTTCAGGGTTCCCACACATTCAGTCAGTGAACATACATATCCTTCTTTGCTTATCTGTAAGTCATGGTATGTTACCCTGAGGACTCTTTTTAGCAGAACTTTTGGGGTTGTCCTACTAGGGGCGAACATGCGTTTGTTTAAGATTATATTTTGCAGGTTGATACTGTTTCTCCCACTGGTAGAATCCTGCCAGTAGTCTGGGTAGCAGTGCTGTGCAACACTTAGCGGTGCTTAATATTCGATTTGCATGATATTTGCCTTTTGGCATTGATGTCTTCTTCGTAACATGTTATATATGTGTCTTGTATGCTTGATTCATGCGTACGTACGCTGTATGGGGTCCTGAGAACTTCAACACTTTATAGCAATAACACCTCACATCTGGCCTTACTGCAGTACTCCAGTTCACATATTTATGTTAAGTAGCAGGTTATACCACTTCACACTGTACATATATTCAGTTCACATGTTTGGTTTGATTTTCCTGTGGTGAGAATTAGTTTGATGATACCTCATGCACATTTGTTGCTATGATGGCTTAGTGGTTAACTACTGTGACTATAGTGTACAGGGTCCTGAGTTTGAGCCTTGCAGAGGCAGTTTATTTTGTTGCTGGTCAAAACATGGGCCATTGGATCCAGAGTGATTAAGGCACTTTAAAGCAATCGTAAGCAGGTAAGGGCGGGTTTGCGCGATGGTAAGCACTGCTAACCTCCGATTACAGTTTCTTACACTCAGTTAGCTTCTACTTTGCTTAATCTGTGTAGGCAATGCTTACCCCACACAAACGCACTTAAACACGCTTACTAGTGCTTATATATGCTTACTATTGCTTATTTGTGCTTAAACCTGCTTACTAGTGCCTTATTCATTATGACACTGACACTTCAAATGTGTATTTAATGCAGTACTCCAGTTCACATTTAAATGATATTTAGTAGGATATACAGCAAAAAGATGTAAAAATATGTTCATATACAGATTTCACATGGAAAATGGTATGTTGTTATGTGCTGCAGTGGGACTCGATCTGGGAATGCCTGTTCATTAGGTGGATGATCTAATCACTACACTATTGCTGTGCTGCTTCATATGCATATATATTCCTTGTTATTCTCTTCAGCCTTTTAAGCTGCTTTAACCATAGCTAAGCGATGGGCAACCCTATGCACCTATGGTTAGCTGTACTCGGGATTAAAAAAAAAATAAATACAAAGGTTTCTTCATTTTATTTCACTGTACTGTTGCTGTTGAAAACATGGGGACTGTTGGTATGGATATGTGGACTGGACACCTTTGAGCGGTCTCGCTCATTTAGGTACACTGTCTTCTGTTCTACTTTGCAGGGGTGTGTTTATTCTTAGAGCTCTGCTCTCAGACATGCCCCCTGCACTCATCCACATTCAGTGTAGGATTTGGAGCTCAGGCAGCACACTTTCATTAATATGCATGGTGCGCTGCCGTCTTCCTCTTAAACTGCCGCTTACGTGCAGGACTAGTTTAGTCCTGCATGCCAGATTAGTAAATCCGGGGGCATGTCCTCTCTCCTAAAGGATAGAAAATTAGTGTGTAAATGTTTTATTCTTCTCTTTCCATTTAACTTCCATTCTGCATCTTGTTTCTTCATATATATGCATTTTAAGCAACTGTGAATTGAATGCTTTATTTAGATAGCATTAAAATGTTATCTTTGTTATTATTTCTCTCCTTTGCTTTACTGCTGTATGCGATATTGTAATTTAAGCAACTGTGAGCTGAATGCTTTATTCATATAGCATTCTGGCTCCTTTTTCTGGGCTATGTACCTGAATGTTTACACTTTCTGCAGCTGACTAAGCTATTGTTTTTCTTCTTAACTGGTTTCCAAACCTGCAACGAGTAATGCAACTACGCCACCCACGTGGACCCTACATATGTTGCTGTTGCTCAGCCACCTCCCTACAAGCCTGAATCGGCTGCCTTAAACTGCTGTTGCTCCTATTATCCCTTTTACAAGTGAAACAACTGCTATTAATATCTTATTTTTTGTGTTATGTTTGGAACTATTTGGTAGCAGTATTCTACTCTCGTGGAGCTACTTATCGATGTACTTCATATCCCATTAGTCCGTTCTACTCCTGGAATGGACTATTTTTAATCAGCGACTCCCACTTTGAACTGATCTGGGAGCACTAACATTGTAAAAGTCCATTCTCTGCCTGGAACGGCTTTATATAGCTGTGCCACCCACGTGGAGCAAGTCTCGGCGTTCTTATAATATCAGTTGTCTGTGTTTAGTCAGGAACGTCTTATTTTGAGTGCCCCACCCTCAAGGAGTTAATCTAAGCATACTAATGGTAGTATTCCCCCTCCAGCTATTTACTATATGTGATTTAATGAACCGAGTGTTTCTTTCTTTATTTTACCTTCTCGGCTTTCAAACTACGCCATACACTTGGCTCCTTTGCTTTAATGGTGCGAGTTTAAAGCATGTAAGGCTGGTCTTTATTGCCCCAGTGAACAGATATACAAATTGGCTTAAGATTGAATTAATTATATATTACACTCCAACAACTGCAGTCTATGTATGTACTATACCTTTTTTTCCCATTTTATGTATTTACTATAACTTAAAGTCAACATATGGATAGCTGTCCTAACAGTGCCTTTGCTACTTTATAACTCTTACAGTACTACTGCCTTACAATTGAGTTCTACAACCTGTCTCTGAAATAAGTGAATGCATAGAAGCTATTTTTATTAATTATGTCTTTTTGCAAGCTAATTATTTATTTATTGCCATTACTGAGTAACATGTGCTAACCTTTTTACTCCTCTACATTTATCTTCTATTTCTCCAAAGTTCCTCTGTCCTGTTCCTGAGATAGTCTCTAACTGCCTACCTACCTGGTGACAAAGGACCCTATCCAATTCTGCGGCCTCATCTAAACTGCCTTTTTTTTGCCCTGCACCCTCTCTCAAGGAAGCAAGGAAGTATGTGGTTGACCAAATCCTGTTTTTAAAACTGACTACTGTCTACTACTTGCTTCAGGGGTTATAAAGTAAGCTACGAGCCTGAACAGCCAGCAGCCTTAACTACCCCCTCCTATCTACCCTGAATCTAACTAACCTCCTCTACTTCATGTACACCCCCTCTGACCTGCTATTCACTCCATCCCTGGTTCTAAACCAGCCAGCTCCCTACATATCTACCTGCAATACTGGATCTGCCCAATAGGTGGCACCCTCTTTCCCTATAATTATCTCAAGCTTTAATCACTCTGTAGTTTTCCTCTGTTTCACACAAAATCCCCCTTAGGTCATAGACCTGCTACTATTTTTCCCCTTACCCCTTACTTCAACTGCATAGTCTTACCTTTTCTTTCTCTAATCTCACAGACTACTAATATACCTCTGATCTTTCCCACGCCTGACTCACCTACTTACCTTCAGTTATCAGCATTGCTGATAATTTATTCTCCACTCTCTCCTTCACTTGTCTCTACTGCTCCGTTTGCCCTGCAGGCTCACTCCGCTCCTCTCTCTATCCCCAAATTCCATCAACCCCCAGGGGTCCTACTCTTATACCAGCTAACCACACCCTCTCCCTCTCACACTAATCATATCCCCTCCCATTGCTAATTACCACCTTTCTTCCTTACTTTCAATTACCTCTACCAATTTCTCCTACCACACCCTACACCTATTTTCCTTCCACACTTAGCATACCTCCAAACAAATAAGTACAACCTAACAACTTACCCTCCCAGATACATTTGTCAACTACTCAACCCTCTTACAGAGGCTACTCATACTCATACTTCTACCACCCCTAACTTTAGCTTACCTGCTAACCTCCTATGAACACCCAATATATCCACAAACTCTCCACCCCAACACACTATCTTCCTCTCCTACTCTACCTACTCTCAATAACCATATTATCATAACAGCCATCCCTAGCTATCTACCAGCAAAATTCCATGGGATTACCCACATTAGATATGACTCTCCCAAGCCAAGAAAATCTCTCACTCTATATACTAAATTCCCAGATCATAGACTTCAATCTCTACGACTCTTATTGAAAGATGGTGACATTCATCCCAACCCAGGCCCTATTACTACTACTACTCAACTCCATAACCCCAACCTCCATCCTATCCACTCCTTTACTAAACCACTTAACTCACTGCTATTAGCTCACCTCAACATACGTAGCCTTAACAACAAAGTTACACAACTCCAAGCTCTTCTAGATGTCTACTCCTTCAACATTCTTTGTTTAACAGAAACTTGGTTAAAACCTTCAACTAAAGACAATGAAATCATCCCACCTGGTTATAATATTTTGCGACCTGGCTGTACAACCAAAAAGGGTGGCGGTGTAGCAATCCTTTTTAAATCCAGCCTACAGATTACTACCTACAACTTGTTACCACCTCAAGTCTCCAACGCTGAAATTCTTATTACCAAGCTCCAATTAACAAAGTCAAATCCATTTTTATTATCTGTACCTATCTCCCTCCTGGTAATATTGCAACAATAGAAAATATCCTCTGTTGCCTATCTCATAATTTACCTCACGTAACCATCATCCTAGGTGATTTTAACAATGATTGGAAATGTTTTAGCAGTCTAAACCCTACAAGCCATATAAACCTTTTTGTTTTTTCACAAACCATTACCGCCACTACCAGGATACACAAGCCTAATAATAAAGAAAGTATCTTAAACTGGATACTCACAAATAGTCATCTCCAGACATATGAATCTGGTACCCTCCCAGATGATGTAAGTGACCACTCACTAGCCTACATCATCAGGCATAAAACCAACCTACCCAACCCAACCATATCTAGAACAATTAGAACCAAGAAAAACTTTAACCCCAATCTCTTCCAAAGGGAATTAAGAACATGCAAATGGTCTCCCTTAAAATACCTTCCACTGGAGGAAGCTGTCAATTACTTTCACTCTAACTTCTTATCCATTTTAGACCACCATGCCCCAATGCGCTCTATAAGAATGAGAACTAAATCTGCCCCATGGCTTTCAAAAGAAACCAGGCAAAAAATCAGAAATAAATACTGGAACAAATCAAGATCAACTAAAAACCCAGTAGATCAACAAAACTTTGGGCAACTAAGAAACGAAACTAAAAAGGCAGTGCAGTCTGACAAAAGAAACTACTACTTACAATTCCAACAGACCCACCATAATCAACCACAAAAGTTCTGGGCAAGTATTAATCAATTATTACACCCAGGTCAATCCATCACACCACACCCACAAGACACAGACCAAGAGAATCCTAAACAGACTGCTAATACCATTAATACCTATTTCACTGAGGCCATACAAAATCTTACTAATCAGCTATCTATTCAGGACGTACCTATATCCAACTACACCACTAACCCACCCCCTCATTTTCTCTTCCAACCAGTACCAACTACATACATTCCAGCCCTCATCCAAAAGCTCAAACCATGTACTCCTTCAGCTGACATGATTCCCGCTGAATACTTACAAAAGGCACCCAAATCAATTGCATACCCCATTTCCATTCTTATTAATAGAACTATCACTGAAGGACACATCCCAAGCATATGGAAGGTCTCCCATATTATTCCTCTTCATAAGGGAGGTAACTCCACTGAACTCTCCAACTACCGACCCATTGCCCTTCTGTCTCCCCTAGCTAAGATCATGGAAAAATGCATCCATAAACAATTGCTAGACCACCTAATCCAATATAACTTACTTTCCAATTCACAACATGGTTTCAGACCTTCACACAGCACTACTACTGCCCTTCTTTCCTTCACTCACTGTTTCAACAAAAACCGTAACCTTAATAGGCTTTCCTCTGCACTGTTTATAGATCTGTCTAAGGTGTTCGATATGGTAAATCACCAAATACTTATAAATATCCTCAAATCTCTGCCATTAGATGCATTTGCTATAAAATGGTTCCAATCCTAACTAGAAAACAGATAACAGGCCATGCTTTGGCACAATATTCTATCTACCCATCAACATAGGGGTCCCTCAAGGGTCCATATTAGGACCTCTCCTATTTTCTATATTTATCAACAACCTTCACCTAGCAATCCCCCAAGCTACATGCATACAATATGCAGATGATTCGACACTCATATGCTCAGCCACATCCATACCTGAGATTCACTCCCTCACCCAAAAGGTCTTTAACACAGTCAAACTATGGTTTACTCAATGCTGTCTCCTACTAAACCCCAAAAAAACTAAACTCCTTTTCACTCCTACTAGTAAGTTCCCCCCAATAAACCTCACAGTAACATCCAATAACAGCACTCTTATATCCCCAGACTCAACTACCAAAGTACTTGGTATCACCATAGATAACAACCTTAACTCTGACACCCATATTAATAATACCTTAAAATCTGTTAATAGAAAACTGGGCTCTCTCTACAAAATCAAACCCTTTCTCTCTCCTGCAGCTAGAATAACTATTGCTCATACCCACCTAATTTCTCCTCTCCTCTGTGCCTCACCCATATACACTAACCTTTCTAAAATCAACCTTAATAAAATGGAAAGTGCCTACAATAGTATAGCCAGATTTGCCACAGGAAACCCTTTCAGAACCCACCACTGTATCAACCTAAAGCAACTAGGATGGCTTGAATTACAAAATCAGCTTAAATTCCACCAACTTACCATTGCCCACAAGACCCTCTACCATCCTATGGATACCCCTATACTATCTACCCTCACTGTCCCCTACAACAATCTTAAGACCTTACATTCGTCACAAAGACTGCTGGTAAATATTTGTAAATCTAACAACAGGGCTGGAGACTCTCTCTTCTGTAATACTGCTGGAAAATCCTGGAACCTTCTTCCTACTGAACTTTCCTCTGTTCCCTCAATATCACTCTTCAAAAACAAACTGAAACTTTTTCTTAGAACACAGTGGTTATGCCCCTGTACTAAACCTGACTGATCTATTACCTTTCCTCCTTGGATCTACCTACTCTCCTCTTTTCTATATTCTTGTTCCTTTTCTTAGTAACACCAAACTTATTCCTTTCTGGATCTTTTCTTATTATCTCCTCATAACTCCTTTAATTAAACCTGTTTTAACACATATTCTGAATATTGCAGCTCATACTTTTGTCTCCTTCTTTATGACAACCTGCTTACTAATAACTTATCTAACTCAGCTGCTATCCTTTACATGTTGTATTGCAACTACAGCTGTATTATGTTACGTGTTTTTTACTTAGCACTACACTAAGAACAAACGGCCACTGAGATTATTCCTTGTCTTTTTTTCTAGCGATGTTTAACATGAAATTAATCTTGTATATGTTATTATATTCGTGCTTCCTCAGAGCTTATCTCCCTGGAACTCTGAGATTATTCCTGGTCTTTCTTTCTAACAATGTTTAACATGGAATTAATCTTTGTATATGTGATTATATTTTTGTGCTTCCTCGGAGCTTATCTCCCTGGGCCTTTACTGAAAATGGACATATATCCAGTTAGATGAGCCCGGTCAACACGTAAAACAAAATAAATAAATAAGTAAAATAATAATATATCACAGTGATTTGATTCCTTAATTTATCTCATCATTTATTATATTTTCTTACATATTTGTTTATTAAATACAGTACCATTAAAAAGTATACCATAATTTTTGAATAATAGTTCTCAACTCCATGTTTTCTCTTAACCCAATTATAAGAAAAGGAAATATAATACAAAGGGAAGTAAATACTGTGGGAAGAAATATCCAGGGAATTGTTATGGCTATGCTTGTATAGGCCCTAGGGCCGATAGCCTAGTACCAACCTATGAACCTAATTACAAATTACAAGCTCAGCTGAGGTTTAGGATATCTACTTCAGCAAAGATCTGCAGCTAATCAGTTTTGCAGCCATAATGGCAAAAGGTGTAAAAGGAGGTTAATTAACTTTCATATGGGATCCTGAGAAAATAGTAGCTGATGTGTAATTTAAACCAAATCTTCTTGATTTGTGGTCTGTTGTTTATGTAATAGACCAGAATCCATTGCATGTAGCTGGCGGCTAGCTTTATATTATCAGTATAGTGCCTACTGTGGTGGTGGTGCTGCGGTAGCATTGTCGCCTCATAGCAAGACGTTGTCCCATTCGATTCTCAGCTAGAGCATCTTCTGTGTGGAGGCATACGTGAATGGGGCGTGCCTTCGTTGAAGGTTATGCATCAGGGTTGGTAATCCGGTACGTAAAAATCCACTACCAATCATCAGCGGACCGGAGTTCCACTGTGGCGATCCCTAACCGGGAAAAGCCGAAAGACACAAACAAGTGCCTATATGATACACAAATCCATGGTTGAGGGATATTTTACAAACTTCTCAACAATCAGGAAAATAAGCAACAAGGTATCCAGCAAATGGTTTATTATTAAAGCATAACATTCTAGTGCTTCAGTGATAGCCTTCAAAGGAGCTCCTTTAACAGCTGTTTGCTGATATGCTAAAATCCTATGGCTTAATAATAAAGTATTTGCAGGACATTTTATTATTTACATTAATTTTATTTTATGGTTTGTTTGTTATTTATTTAATCAATATTATATCTATAGTTAAGCATGCTAAAGTAACTACAGAATTCCTTAATCGTATTGCTCTCCTGTTTTTTCTCTCTAACATAATTCCATTTGTGTGCTGCCTTGTACACTGGAAAAAGTGTTGTAATTTTTGCTATGAGATTTCTAAAATAAGTTAGTTTGACTTGGAGTCCACTACTTTCACACTGTGTGTTCTATCTGTGAGCCAATTTGCAACCCACCTAGTGATATAGGGGTTGATGCCTAGTTTGGTGAGTTTATCAATAATTCCTGAGTGACGAATGGTATCCAAGGCCTTGGCCAGATTGAGGTAGGCTGTATGCACTGTCATACCTTCATCCACAGCCCTGGTGACTGACTAAAAGAAGTCAACTAGGTTGAGCAGGCATGACCTCCCTTTCACAAAGCCAAATTGTGTGGGGTCTAGAGTTTGGAGAGTTCCTATATCTTTGTTAATCAGGTCCATGATGATGTGCTCCATAGCTGTACATATCAGAGTCATCAGGCTAATGGGGCAATAAATCCCAGGGTCTGTAGTAGCTCCCCCTTTATGGAGCAGGATGACTGTAGCAGTGCACCATTCGGAAGGGACAAAACCTGAGGTGAGGCTGTGACTGAACAAGGCACACGGATGTGGTGCTATTTCACTTTGTAGTTCATGTAGACCACAGCCAAAGATATTATTGGGCCCCATGGAAGCTGTATTCTTGGCCATGGACAATGCAGCTTTAACCTGTGCTGCAGTAATCCTGGGTGCCTGGCATTCTTCCGGTATTGTGATTGGTCCTTTAGGGGGGAAGAGAAGGGTAAAGTTGGAACTGAATCTGTCAGCCAGTGTGTTGGCAATATCTGTTGACTCAGTATAGGAGGTACCATTGTGCAGTAACTAAGAACAAATCTGGGTATTGCCATGAAGGTTCTTGATATAACTATAGAAGGCTTTGTGATTGTTTTTAGTGTCTGCCACAATTCTGCCTTCAAAGCTGGCTTTGAAGGATTTGATAAGAGATCAAGTGTGTGTGTGTGTGTGTGTGTGTGTGTGTGTGTGTGTGTGTGTGTGTATATATATATATATATATATATATATATATATATATCTATATATATATATATGTATATCAATAACCACATTGCCACAACAGTCAGGAAACCCTTCTATGTGGCACACCTCTTACTACGGGCTTTTCATCCAGAAAAAAGGTCATTGTCCCACTGTAGTCATCCCTCATTAGACCCATTATAGAATACAACGCCCCGTTTGGTATGTACCTCTCAAGACATCTGCAACAACTGGAAAGGCCACAGAAATACCTAACTAAAAGAATCACAGGCCTAAAGCAGATGCCCTATGCTGACTGTCTAAAAAAACTCCACCTATACTCTCTCGCATATTGTCTACTCAGAGGCGATCTCAGCTTAACATACAAGGCCATGTCAAACCCAAAGCTGTTGGGCATGCTACACTTAAAGAAATCCCAATTGCTCAGAGATACACGCTCCAGGGATCTAAACCTTGTCATCACAATGAACAAAACATGCTGAAGGGATAGATTCCTGACCCAGAGACTCCCCAGACTCTGGAATAGCCTGCCCATGCATGTCAAGCAGAGCGACTCTTTGGCCCTTTTCAAAAGGAACCTTGATGATTGGATGGGAAATAGGAAATTCACTCTGGGGATCACGTCAGTTGCCCTGCTAGACATGGGTCCAGGGAAGTAAATACTGTGGGTAAAAATAGCCAGGGAATTTTTATGGCTAGGCTTGATAAGGCCCTAGGGCTGATAGCCTAGTACCAACCTATGAACTTATGAAAGGTAGAAAACTCTGCAGATGATCTGATTGGCTTAACCACTGTATAAAAATAGGTGTGTTTTTATTGAATAGGATCTGATTAAGGCATACCCTAAACCACTTTCCTGTTTGTTCTGAAGACTGAGATTTTATATTTGTTGTTTTATTCATTTATCTGCACTGGATTTTATTTGAAGTAAAGCTTTTCTTGTGGTTGTATATTTGTTTTGGATTACTACACGTCCCTCCTTCCATAGTGAAACTGCAGTTTGTTTTCACATAATTTTGTTTTTGACATAGCAGTCCTTGGCGAGCTAGTATAGTGTTCTATTTCCTTTTAATCTTTGGTGATGCATTTTTAAATTTTCTATTCTTCACCGTTAACCTTGCACTTCTTGAATTTCTTTTCTTAACATTCTTTACATTCTCTTCACCAACATCTGACTGAGCACTTTCAATTTCTTAATTTTCTCCTCTAATACAGTTACTTTCATCTTTCTGAAATATACCATTTTTATTTAAGTCATCTTTTATTACTTCATCCTCTTCTTCAATAACGTCTTTTTTTCTATTTTCTCTAATTCTTCGTTAATTTCAGACATCACAGTACTTCACTCATCATTCTGTTCACCATTATATTTCTTGTTCTTTTTACAATCAAACTAAAAATGCCCTTCACTTTTACCTTTTCAGTGTATTTTTTTGTACTTATTCATCATATGACTTTTTCTCCTGCATTGATTAGATCTTATTTTATACAAGCATTATCTGATGATTGAAATTCCTACAAAAAACAAGCTTTTAGCTCTGCCATATACTTAATTGTTCCTTTATTACATCCGCATATATAACTCTTGATAAATACTTTACCACTTCTTGTACATATTTTAAAATAACATCCATTTTCCACCCCCATTCCAAATGCCTTCTCATCTTTATCTTTCACAATATTACAAATTAAACAATGCATTAGTGAAAAACAAATCTTAACATCTTTCAACTCTGAAATGTTAAGTCACAAAATATCTCTTTCTCATGGTTCTAATATTTTGCTTCAAAACCAAAAGGTAGCACTAAAGCATCTCAGAAAATATAACCGTTCATTATGTCTTCTAATTTCTTACCCAGAAAACAAAACTTTTTTCTTTGTAATTAAGGTTACATAACCTTTTATTTTTCCAACTGCATCAGCATATGATTTTCCAGATTGCATCCAACCTGTAACCCCTTATCTCCATCAAACTCACAACTTATTTCCTTTTCACCTAACTCACTGTCCATTCTGAAAATGTTCCACCATATCCAACCACAAAATTTGAGACTCTTCTCCAGGATCACCTTTGTTCAATAAACCAACCAGTTTTCCATCAGGGAAAACTGCAGAAGCAGTTCCAGTCACAATGCCTTCTTCAAAATCCTGAGGCTTAAAGTAATCTACATTCTGACTATTCGTACTATTTACTCCTTTTCAACAATTTTCTGTCAGAACCATACTGCTATCAGCAGCAGAACAACTCTCATCTCCTAGATGTATCCTCGCCATGAACAGAAGCAGGAACTGCAGCAGCAAAAATGTCCCCCCTCACAATGAAAATAGTAGAGTCCTTTATTTGTATACAAAATAACTCTTATTTACAAAATATTTACATATTTTCAAATAGTCACATATGTACAAATATATAAATATACAAATCTGTTTACAAATTTTCATAATTTTCTTTACAATCATACTAAATTTCCATCCCCTTAGATTTCTAACCTCTTAGACTCCCACTCCTTTTTCAATAACCCCCATCTGATTTTACTTAATACTGTCAATACAATCTGGACTGTGGTGGCGGTGTTGCGGTAGACGTTGCCCATTCAATTCTCAGTTAGAGCGTCTTCTGTGTGGTGACATGCGTGAATGGGCATTCCTTCGTTGAAGGTTGTGCATTAGGCCCGGCAAGCCAGCACGTAAAAATCTACTGCCAATTATGAGCGGACCGGAGTTCCGCTGTGACGACCCCTAACCGGGAAAAGCCGAAAGACACAACAACTGTCACTACAATCCAATTACCATTAAACATTATTTAATTTATTCTTTCATTCTATATAATCCACATAACATAAAATAATTTTTTATCTACTCTTTTAACATATTCCTTACTTCTATTCTTATAATATCCTTACTTAATCACATGTATGTTTATTTTATCCACTTATTTTATATCTTCAAAAAATCTTCTTTTCATAGTTTTCCCTACTCTTTTACATTTCAAAAACACGTCTTCCTTAGTTTCTTCTTCTTGACAATGTAAACCTATTTTATCCCCTTTCTTTTTATATGGCATATTTCCTTTTATTGGGAATTTATTTATTACCAGTCTCCACAAAAAAAGTCTTGACTTTCTATTTTGATTACAGCAGTTGCTTCTTATTTTTATTGATTTTTTTTCTTCTATTATATTTTCCAATGGTTTTACATTGTAATGTTTTATCATTGTATTCTTATACCATACTTTTCTATCTTTTCTATATCATCGATTTTTATTTTCTATAAATTATTTCTTTATTTATACATGCTATGTCTCTTTTTCTCTGTTTTACCTTCCCCAAAAATTATTGTGCTTATATTTATACAATTTTACTACTAACCTCTCATCTTTTTCATTTATCCACTTTAACACTTGGTAAAATTTAATGAAGCAGTATATACCACTGGGTTAATTAACCTTAATCCTCCTTCTTCTTTATTTACATACAGAACTCTTCTTACTAGGTTTAATCTAAAATCCCATATAAATTAAAAATGTCTGTAATAATTCCTATTTAAATGTTGTTGGCAAAATAAATACACTTGCTAAATTTGCTATTTTTCCCATTTGTACTAAATTTTGTAAATAAGCCTTTTTCTGCTTTATTTGCTTTATTTCTTCTATTGATTTTCCCTACAGGTGTCTGCTTACATCTTTATATCTAAAACAGAAATTTCCTTCATTGTAAAATATATACACTGATTGTTACTACGTCACCTAAACCTTTATTTTTCTCTTTATTTAAAGCCATCCCTATCATTTCTAGACACTCATCTGTGTAAATTATGACTTATTTCATACAAATTTCATTTTTTGCAATTATTATAAAGTCATCTGCATATGACAACAGAACTGGAATCTTTAACCCCTCAAGTGTTATATACCCCTTCTTCACTTGGTACTTTATTTTGCATACTATCATATTCATAACTAATGTAAAGAATATACAACTCACTGGACACACCTGCCTTACACCACTCTTCATATGTACCTCTTGGCTTAACCAGCCATTTACAAGCATTTTTACTTTATTATTACTACATGCTGACATACATAGTTTCTTTACTTTCTCACTTATAGTATATTCTTTCATTTTTACCCACAAGATTTCATGTCCAAATGTGTCAAATGCCTTATTAAGATCTCCTATCTTGATTTTCACTTTTTCCTTTCTGTTCATCCAAAATTTCTCTAAGTATCATTAATAATTCTTGACAACCCTTCCCCTGTATTATATATACGATGCTATCTTCCATAATGTTTCCATTTTTGTTTCAAATCTGTTTTTGCATTATTTACATAAAGCTGTTTTAATCATTATTATTCAATACTATTGGTCTCCAGTTTTCTAATTATCTTCTCTCTTCCTTCTTCCATAGAAATTTAAGCATTCCACTACATAATTCTTTATGCATAAAACCTTTTGTCCAGTCCCTCTTATTCATAGGTTAGTACTAAGCAAATTGCTCTTGCAAGCCTAGCCAATTATCCCTTGTGAGACTCAAACCCTGCACCTTGTGTTTGTAAGGCAAACACCTTAACTATTAGGCCACCCTCCCAACCTGGTTAAAAGATCTTAATAAGGCATTTAATTTAACCATTTATTCAAAATCTTATTTTTTTTTTTTTTGTCAATCCCTTACATTTTTATACATTTTATATCCTATTCCATCTGGGCCTACAGTCAAATCTACATTTACTTATCTTGATACTGCATTAAGTAGCTCATTTAAAGAAATCTCCTTGTCCAGTTCTTTATTGTCTTTTTTCTGGTAACTTTTTTACTTTCCATGTTTTTCACTACTTTCTTTTTTCTTTAAACATTTCTTGCACATATTTTACTATACTATACATACAATTGTCTTGAGTTCTTTCTATTTCTCATTTTACATTTTTATTTCTCTCATTACACTATATAATTCATTTGATTGCAAGCAACATCTGATATATATGCAGTTATACAAGGGTTTGTAATTGTAACTGTGTGTGTGTGTGTGTGTGTGTGTGTGTGTGTGTGTGTGTGTGTGTGTGTGTGTGTGTGTGTGTGTGTGTTTGTATAAATAGTTGGTTACCACATCCCAGAAATCAGTTGTAAACAAGAGCATCATCATTTGAGCTATGTTCCTTCTGCATGCTTTGGTTTCCTTCTTTTGTTGAAAGTTAACAGGGCATTTATTAGTTAGCTATAAATAAATTTGACCGAAGGAAGCTATAAGTTTAATGTTAGTATTTCGACATTGCATTAATTTTCAATTTAGCTTGTTTTCTTTTTTTCCAGACAGGCAGGCAGGTATGGAATGCACCATGTTTAGACTACAACAGTTTCCTGGCACTTAGTACAGATGAAAAAGACTATGATAATGAGCTGCTTCTGGTATGCAAAAGGTTTGATTCCTTCAGCCTTCGTTTGTCTTCCATGTGACTCTGATTGGATCACTTGACAAGACAGTATGCCTGGGTTATTCCTGAAAATGGATACTTGTGCCCAATGGACTGTTCCATGCTGTTAACAAATGCATTACACAACTGTCTTTTGAATTTGTGCACCTTTCACATGGCTGCTAATTAATGCTTCTCTGTATGCTATTTGACTACAAATTTCAGCAGGTCTGCTGAAGTTTAATGGGTTGTCAGATGAATTTTACTACATGTGAGTTTCAAGGGAAGATTTTGCAAAATTTCAGTTTTGCAATAATTAAACTTTTACATGTAAAGTAGCCTTTCTGATTCTAAAACATAGATTTTTCTGTAGTTTCATGATACGAACTGCACTTAATAGTTTAATAAACTTGTGTTTGTATTTCCTATATGCTAAGCAGTTGTGCATACACTTCCTGATTCCATGTCATATGGCCCTGCATTCTGATCATGTAATACAAGGGGTAAACAGCTTGCAGCGGGTAGGCATGTATTCTATAGTCTGCAGTCAATTTCGACAAATTGACACAGACTACATTACACTAAATCAGTCACTCAGTCTGGCAAGCAGACTGGCTTACTAGTCCTTGTTTTCACAAATGTATTGTCTGTGGCTGCAATGTGAACTGTAATATACAATCATTATGGCCTACTAGATAATTTAATTTCAAACTATTTTTCACGTATGACGGAGACTTGAGAAATTAAATGGATTACAAATATTAAAGCACACAAGCATCCAGGACTAAACGCTATAGTTCCCCTCAAGCCTATATAGAAATTTGACCTTAAAATCCATTTTTGGAAATAACATTTCATCTAAGGATGGGGGTCTATAGAAAACCAAGCCTTTTTGTTCCAGTTAATCACCCTACTGTTGAAACATTTATTCGCTTATGTGAGAGTGAGGTAGGGAAATTAAGAGATGGCCAAATAAAAAGGAAACATTTTAATAATATGACAGAGAATGAGAGGAAAGCATTATTGAAACTTCATAAAAGGCAGGACTTAGTGTTCAAACCAGCTGACAAGGGAGGTGCCATGGTGGAGATGAGAGCCGATTAGTATAGACAGAAGATGCTATCAATATTACAGGACACACAAACTTATGAAGTTATAATACAAGCTTCATATGAGAGAAAGGTGAAGCAGGTGAATGACCATATTTATGAACTTCTTATGGAATGTAGGATCAGTTAAGAATTATATAACTTCTTTAGTGTTGAATACCCTGTTATCCCGACTATAAGTGGTTTGCCAAAGGTCCACAAAAATCCCGAAGATCCACCATTAAGACCAATTGTAGCAGGATGAGGATGGGTAACTGAACCCCTCTCCATGTTTGTTGAGAATGAGTTAAAGCCACAGTTGCCAAGAATAGAAGCCATAATTAAAGACACAGGTACTTTTTTAAAACAACTATCTGGCAAAATGACTAAAATGCAACATGGAACCAAAGTGTTATTGGTAACATTAGATGTCAACAATCTTTTTACACTTATACCACACGATTATGGGATTGAAGCATTGAGAGCTCTTGCCCAAGATATGAAGCTTAGTGTTTAACTCCTCTGCCATCTATTGGAAATTATTCTATATAACAATGTTTTTCTTTATGGTGAAAAATGTTATCTGCAAACATGGGGGGGGTGGCAATGGGCACTCCATGTGCCAATACCTATTCCAACCTGGTGCTTGCACAATGGGATCGCCAGAAGGTAATAAATCCAACTAACCCATGGTTGAGCTATCTGCTATATTATGAGCGTTTTGTGGACAATATTTTTATTGTATGGACTGGTCAGGAGAATGACCTACAATCATTTATAGATTACTTGCATTCCACTACCGAGTTCCTGAAATTTTCATTTAAATATTCAGACAGAGAAATTGATTTTCTAGATGTTAACATCAAATATGACAATGTACAAGGCTTACAGACTGAAATACACTGCAAGGATACATGGTGGAATCATTATTTGTATCGCCAGAGCATGCATCCGAGACATATCTATAGAAATATAATGGGCAATCAAGTGGTGCGTTTGTCTAGTCTATGCACAGAGGAAAGCACATTCAGGGAAGAGTGTGAACTACTTAAAGGACATCTACGTAAGAGAGGCTATAATGAATCAGATTTAAATATGTTAACAGACTATGATACCCTTAGAAGGACAAAAGGTTGTCCCTACTACTCTGATTCTGTACCAGTCGATGAGGAGAATAAAATAAAGGAACTCAAACAAGCTCAGCAAGTAAACTGCCTGCTTACATATAGTTCAGATAATAGGCAAATATGTGAATTCATTAGAAGAATTGGCCAATCTTACTGGAAGATGAGAAAATCAAAACCCTAGCGGGAGAACAGCCAAGGTTTGTTTATAAAAACAAAAAGAATTTGAAACGGATATTATGTAGTAAGGATGGTCATTCTAAAAGAATTCCCAGTGCAACAACAGGAACGAAGAAATGTGGGAAATGCAAAGCCTGTTCACATATTAATCCTGTTTCTGGCTTTTCGTATCCTGTCAGTGGTAAGGAATATTGTTTTAGGGTCTCTGCCACATGTAACACTCAGCACGTAGTGTATTTAGCTACCTGTCGACAGTGCTCAGCTTTCTATGTAGGAAAAATAGACCAACGGTTTAAAAAACGTATTTTGAGGCACCTTAGAGATATATCCCATTTAGATGCACAAAATGGTCTAGCAGATCATGTTAAACACTTTTCCACCCATTCTTTCTATTTTCAAGCTGTAGATCTTATTACCCGAAATTTGAGGAGGGTATGTAAAAAACATGACAGAGACTCGACACTGACAGGATACGAAAAGCCAGAAACAGGATTAATATGTGACAGTGCTCAGCTTTCTATGTAGGAAAAATAGACCAACGGTTTAAAAAACGTATTTTGAGGCACCTTAGAGATATATCCCATTTAGATGCACAAAATGGTCTAGCAGATCATGTTAAACACTTTTCCACCCATTCTTTCTATTTTCAAGCTGTAGATCTTATTACCCCAAATTTGAGGAGGGTATGTAAAAAACATGACAGAGACTCGAGAAATTAAATGGATTACAAATCTTAAAGCGCACAAGCATCCAGGACTAAACGGTATAGTTCCCCTCAAGCCTATATTAAAGAATAGGCATATAACCATCAGCTGATTTTGTGAGGAGGTTTGCACATAGTGATGGTTCAGGATTTGATGTCATTGAAGGTGTGTCTTGAATCAACATTTTTGATAGGTGTGTGCATGTTCAAAATAGCCAGAGTCTAACTTAAGGAAACATACGAACTGAAGAAGGCTGAATAGCTGAAAGCACTTTTCATCCTCCAACTTTTTTTTGTTTTTTGTTTTCTGTTTTTAAGCATAACGCAAGTTTCTATGTTTTAATAAAGATTGAAAGTTCTACGTTTCTACTATGTTCTGCCTTCAGGGTCTGTGGTGGTCAACTCAGGATTTGCCTTTGTATTGTGTTTGTTTTTAACTGAGTTACCTTCAGCAGTCGAGGAGGTTTCCTCTGTTGACATTACAATAAATAAGTCCTTCAGTTTGGCAAGCAGATAAGAAATCAATGACTAAATGCATTTATATTCATACAAAAAGTTATACAAGCAAAATTGGTCACATGACTCCTAATATACTGTTTAATACTTGACATACAATTAATACATAACACTGTAATAAATAGTTGTCTGCCGGGCACAATCACTTTTATGAAGAAGACTAGGGTATGTGAAACACCTCAGTGATAGCCTGCAGGGAAGTAGATTGTATTCAACTGAATTAGTGTTACAATAGAAATCATGCATTGAACTTAATGGAGCTCCTTGGCAAGGTGGAAGGTCCACCTGTATGTGGGACTAGGTACTACCTGGTGGGAAGGCAAACTGCCTGCAGTACTGCGTGTTACATATAGGCGGAGATCTACTGCCATTTTCAAGAGACAGAGGTAGAAAACCTGGAACCGTTCACATATGCAATTTGATGTAGTACAAGCCATCTCAAACTCAGTTCATAGTGTCCTGTTTTCAAAAGCAGATTTAGTTCTCTGAAGTGTTAGTGGCCCGAGAAACCCATCCTTATTTTGGATGGGAATAATTCATGTATGATAGGTGTGCTGTACTACAGATGGAGCTCCTGTGCTGGACAGAGTCTAGCCATGTAACTGCACCTGTATGCCAAATCCCATTCCCTGCTGGCAATACTAGATATGATAAACAAATAAAGTTGGAAATAGGCAACGGAGGAGGCTAGGCAATAGCTAAAGTCCAAAATCCAAGTATAAATCACAATTCAGCTCACGAAATGCAGCAAAAAACAGCAAGATGTAAAACCATAAAACTCCTTTATTGCAGTCGACCAGAGGTAAGTGCTTTCACTATACAGCTTCATCAGACCTTTACACAACTACTAGCACAACCCTATATAAAGGCTAACATAAATCAAGCATCAGCCAATAACTAAACAGCTTCAATGAAATCATTTATAAAGCAATAATTAACTAAAAATCATGTATTGGTGTGTAAACACTTAAATAAAATAGATAAAAATATATGTACAATATATATATATATATATATATATATATATATATATATATATATATATATATATATATATATATATATATGTATATATACATAAAACACACAACAAATAAAGAATATAAATCTACTATTTATGTAGTTTCCTCTTCCTCAGGGCGGGCTTGATAGAGGCCCTTTCATTTAAGCCCCTACCCCTATTAGCACGAAGAATAATAATCCAGCAAGCTTCTCTATATTCAGTATGCGTAAACAAATCACCTCCTCTAATGCTAGGATTGATTGTTTCAATAACCCTGAAATTAAAGGTATAAGAGATCCCAGTCTCTAGCACATGTTTAGAAAGTGCATTATGCATAGACCCCTTCCTAATGTGATAAAAGTGTTCCCTCATCCTATCTCGTAGAACCCTGTTGGTTTTACCAACATAGAAGGAATGGCAGATGGAGCATTCAGCCAAATAAATCACATGGGGTGTCATGCAATCTGCAGAAGCATGAAAAACAAATTCCCTACACAGATCAGGATGAAAAAATCCTTGAGAGGTATTAATGGAAGCACAAAAACTACAATTACCACATGGTATAGTGAGACCAATATTAGATGATCTACCACTATAGTTCTTCTCATAGCACAACAGTCTTTTCAAATTCTTACAATTCCTAAACCGGAATGTAGGTCTATCACCTACAATCCTCCTAATATCATAAACCACCTGCAAAATAGCCCAGAACTGACTAAACAACCTGATAATATCTTTGTGGTCACTGGTAAAAAACAACGGAACCTTGACTTCCGAGTTAAAGGATCTGTTCTCAGAACCAACACAGATATCTACTACGGGTCCAAAATATGGACTCGTTGTGGTCATTCTCAGTTTACCTAAAGCCGACCACTGCTGTTTAACTTCCACCGAGGTGTACCCTCGTGCCTCTAGCTTACATCCCAGGCTATCAATCTCCTTAAGGAAGCCTGACATGGTTGGATTCAACCTAGAAGCCCTAATACCCTGGCCTCTGACCAAATTTTTGAAAATATACCCAGGATGCATACTAGATCTAAACAAAAATGCATTTCTATGACAATTTTTTTCGATATACACCTGTATTAATAATATTGCCAGGTAACTTTTCAATGTATAGATCCAAGAATTCAATATGGTCAAGAGACCAGTAAAAGTAAACTTTAAACAATCTGTTAAATTGTTCATCATCTCATGGAAGACTATTAAATCATCAGTTGGGCCACTCCACAACAGAAACAAGTCATCAACGAAATGTCTATAAAATAAAATGTGCTCCCTAAAGCCTTGAGTAGGAAACAAACTATTAATCTCCCAATGTGCTAGAAACATATTGGTGTAGCTATTCACGCAAGAGGTGCCCATAGCTACACCATGTTTCTGTAAATACATGTCACCATTGAACGTAAAAACGTTGTTCTCAAGCACCATCTCTAGAAGGTAACAAATAAGGTCTATTTGTGCTGGAGTATACTTACTGTGTGACAAAAGATAATCATGTACATACTGGATACCTAACTCACTAGGTATTATTGTAAATAAAGAATGAACATCAAATGTAACAAAAATAATATTCCCAATGTCCCAAATAGAAGAAGTACATTCATAAAGATCTAAAAAAATTGCTTCGAGTCCCTCAGGACCACAGAGTTCAAATTAATAACAGGTCTCAAGGCCTTCTCAACATATAGAGAGAGTGGCTCTGTAACCCACCCAGCACCTGCCACTATAGGTCTCATTGGTGGATCAGTGGCATGCTTATGAATCTTAGGGAGACCTTGAATAAGTGGAATCAAAGGGTTAGCCACCTTCAAAAAAGAAAAAACATCCTCAGTGACAAGATGAGTAGAAAAAATATCAGATATACATCGACCAACCAAGGACATTACCCTGTGTACATCCATAACTGTAATCTTCTCATAAAAACTATCATCTCTCAACATTAAACACATAAACCGCTCATAGTGTGACCTATCCATCACCACTATCAGGCCTTCCTTATCTGCTGGCCTAATCACTATATGGTTGTTACCCTGTAGGGCTTTCAAAGCTACCGTCTCAGCATTTGACAGGTTGTTTCTGTATTGTGTACACTGATTATTACATGTATCATAAAAATTAAATACCTGATCTTCAGTCAGTTTTAAATAAGCATCAATAAGGGGATGATTATTAGGAACAAAAGTGCTCGGTTTCCAGAGGTTCATGGGACCATCAGCTCCAACACCTATGGAGCGTACATTATTAGTATCACCATAAATCAAATGTAACATTACACTTCGACAAAATACCCTTAAATCTAAAGTAGTGTCAGAAAGCTTACTCTTCCGGGTAGGAATAAAACTTAAGCCCTTTACAAGGACTCTTTTCTCATTAAAAGAAAGTTCATAAGTAGAAATATTCAGTATCAATGATTCAGGGCCCTCCTCCACATCTTCTTGTGTGTTTGAGACTGACTCTGTTCGCCAGACAGTTTGCGTTTTTGATGCCCCCTGCTTGTTGATCTTGGGCGCCCTCCCCCTCTCTCTGAGCGTACTGGTAGGGGAAAAGGAAGCTCATCAACATTTCCACTCCTTACAGCATTCAGAGAATCTACATCAGTTAAAACAGTGCCTCGACATTTTGGTCTAACGACTCTCTCTGGCTTATCTAATTTATCTGCACTACAATTGTTATTAATAACAACATGGGGATACAAACCACCCAACGGTGTCACGCCCATCGGTGCATGACCAGTGGTATCCCCACTGGATGACTGAGCAGATGGTGTGGACTCCTGCACTACTTCTAATTCACTAAGCTGACGATTGTTATATGTACTAACACTCGGTGTAACGATACTACCATTCTCACTGTTCGAAACAATAACATTAGAGTTACAACTACTAGAAGCAACGGAACCAGCACAGTCATTATTTACAGGCAAACAATCATGTATATTATTAATAATAGGGCGCTCAGTCTCTCCTGAGCCTTGATGAAAAGGCACAGTATCACTGGTATTATTAGCCAAAGTCGAACAATTACCAGGACCATGTCCATCAGTTTTCTGTCCATTCCGCGGCCACATAAAGACATGGCCTGTCTTAATGTCATTGATATCTTGTAGAAGTTTAGATTTTTTCTGATAAATTAACTTTCTTTCAAAGACGGCAACACCGTCCAACATACTTTCAAACAAAGGATTCAAGACATTCATACTATAGTCCTTGAGAAGGGCTTCTTACCTTTCTCATAAGGAATCTCTCAATTTGTCCTCCTCAGGGCAAAAATAATCAATTAACAAGCGCATATAGCTGGCGCTTACCTCTAGGTTCATTTTCTGCCACCAGGCTAATAAGTCTGGATTCTGTGCACCTTAGACTCGTAAGCCCCGCGGCACAACCTTCTTTTCCAGGCAAATCTCGAAATGTAAATGTTGCATCTGCAACCTTTTTAATTTTAGAAAGTCCCGCTCGATGTCTTCCATAGCTTGTTGGAGGGCTTCCAAATCTCCTGTCTCATCCATGACGTCATTACCATTCGTAGGTACATCCAGTTGCCACAGGCAACTCCTTTCTCTCTGCAAATACAGATAGAACCTCTCTGCAAATGGAACACCAACTCTATCGATTTTAACATTAGGGTTATAGTCCAACTCAATTGAAGATGAACGTTCTGATGCCATATTCACCAGTGTAACCACAAAAAGTATATAAGAATAACAATAAAAATGCACAAAAAATAGTGGAAACCAACTGGTGAGTCCTCTGTTGCTAAGAATAAGACGAATATGTAAAAATGGAAAATAGGCAACGGAGGAGGCTAGGCAATAGCTAAAGTCCAAAATCCAAGTATAAATCACAATTCAGCTCATGAAATGCAGAAAAAAACAGCAAGATGTAAAACCATAAAACTCCTTTATTGTAGTCGACCAGAGGTAAGCACTTTCACTATACAGCTTCATCAGACCTTTACACAACTATTAGCACAACCCTATATAAAGGCTAATATAAATCAAGTGTCAGCCAATAACTAAACAGCTTCAATCAAATCATTAATAAAGCAATCATTGACTAAAAATCATGTATTGGTGTGTAAACACTTAAATAAAATAGATAAAAAATATATGTACAATATATATATATATATATATATATATATATATATATATATATATATATATATATATATATATATACATATACATAAAACACACAACAAATAAAGAATATAAATCTACTATTTACATATTCATCTTATTCTTAGCAACGGAAGACTCACCAGTTGGTTTCCACTATTTTTTGTGCATTTTTATTGTTAAACAAATAGAGTTGTTGTGCCAGATAATGTTGTTCAGACAGAACAATTGCACTGAGTCCTTAGGTAAAATCAGGCTATACTCAGAGCAGGTAATCAGTTTCATTAACACAGAATGGTATACAATCTCATTACTCACTCTTGGCATAATGGTACTGCATTGAATTAAGTAAGTGAAGGTATCAAATTGCAACATGGTTGCCCCCTTATTATGACATTATCAGAAGGTGCCACCAGATAACCAATAACCAAAATTAATTGGGCTGCTATTCAGCATACAGTAGCGTCAAGCAAAAGTTTATTAAATTTAATAAATATAGCTCAACTGATTTAACTAGAGTAATAACTACATCTTATATAATGAGAAGGCCAGATTTACATGAGAACAGAATTAAAGCAAAAATAAGTGCTAAGAAAACCTTTAAATTATTTCTTTAGGTTGGGTATTTTGTTTTGTGCAGCATTTGTCTATTAGTGTTTTTACTGTAAAATCTGAAATAACTTTTAAATTAAACCCACATCTGATCAGTGCAAAACAGGTACAGTTTTCTGTCCTTGAATTTGTGTTATGACAATCTTTTTCTCTTTTTATTGAGGTATAAGTGTCTTTGTGTCATTCTCCCACTTGTGTTGCATCGCCAACTACCAACTTGACTTGTAACTCTGTAGCATACCAGCACTTCATCCAAACCATAATCCTTGAGCATGACAAATGTAGTTGCACACTGTTCTGTACATATTTCTAGGATGTGTAAGTTTTTTTTTTCATTGTAAAATGATCATTTTTAACCATGGATTGCAAGTGAATTGTTACCATACTGTCTGAACTCTGCTTTTGACTTCCTACGTGTCCCACCAGCTAGCTACTGTGCCCCTGGTGTGCCTTATTAAGAAAGGAAACCTGAAGCTGCCATTGTATATAAGAAATCAAATATACATTATTTTGAAACCCATTAGGATAATCATTGTGCCTTATGCCAAATATCTATCAATAATACAATTATTTTTACTTGCAGTTCTTACCACAGTTCAATAAACCTTCTAAGCAATCTTCACAGACCTTTCTTTTTGATTCACTTTATTTTCATTTACTGCTGCATGAATCCCAAATGATCTGCTAACTGTAGATCTGTTAGCTGTACACAATGCACATTTTCACAGCTGATTACCTGCAGCAGTTCCTCCAAAAATAAGTTTTCAGCTGCATCTCACCACAATAACACAAGGTCCTTCCCAGGAACCTCTTCCAGTATTAGTTTAACCTGGATATCCTCCTTTTCCCAAATTGGATTTCACTCACTTGACTTACTTCTTTCCCTTCTAAAAGTAATTTGGTCTCAAAGAGCAATTCATCTCTGCTTCTCTATGTTTCCAGTATCGAAATTATCATCCACTGTGCTAACAGACACCTTCAGTCTGTTGCTCTTGTCTGCACTAACCACATTTAACATCTACATGGTGCTTAAACTTAGTGATGCTGTAATCCACACCATCCTGTTCTGCTTCCCAGCAGCCTCTGCACTGAACAAAGAAATGCACCTGTGAGCAAAAGAAGCTCCCTGGTGCTCTGGCCAAACTTTAATCAGTCATTATGAATACCATCTTGGGTGTCCCCTGAAAAGAGGCCATTGACCTTGTGGGATTAACTCATTCAACAAAGGGTAAATACATATCTTGGAATGTAGCCCTGTGTCAATGTTCTTTGCCAATGGTTGAGAGCTAGTATACAATCATATGTTCCTTGAAACTTTCTTAGTTTTCATTTGTTCAATGTACAATGGCGTCAAGACTAGGAAGATGCATAATTAAATAATTGCTGTTGTTACATAAATACAAATTTCTAATGCAGGAATACATTTATTTCATCAGTTTGTTTTCCCAGACCATTCTATATGCAATTATTATTATTATTATTATTATTATTATTATTATTATTATTATTATTATTATTATTATTATTCCTGACATGTCCCCTGTTTGGGACAGTAATCAAGGAGCCTGAATCCTCACCACTGACACAAATGAGTGTTCATTTGGAACAAAAAATGGATACACCCAGTATTTCTAGATGTAGCTGTCTGCATCAAGCACAATTTACCTCAAGATCACACAGGGAACACACTCAGTCCAGGGTCTGGATTTATCTCTCCCCAGCCCCCCAGTAAGACCCCCCCACTGGTACCCTCTCTGCGAAACCAGTGCTTTATATCCCTGCTCTAAGTAGTTGACACACACACTCTGAGATTTGATTTTCACACACACACACACACACACACACACACACACACACACACACACACACACACACACACACAACTGGGAAAGGCTGACATAGATGTATTATCTATACCCCCTTCTGCCCTGGCTATAAGGTAGTTACTTTGCCACCAGACACTCCAAAGCCAGTTACTCTAAGGCTCTTACAAGGGTACCCAATTATACTGAGGGAAATTAATATTAATACCAGTGATAGTGTTTAACCAATGCAGTAAGGCTTTCAGGAGTGGCCACAGAGTCACCATATATATATATATATATATATATATATATATATATATATATATATATATATAAGTACTCTCAAAGGTTAAAATATTCTCTAAAGGACCAGCCACAAAGAAAAGTTTAAATATATTTAATAATAAATAATAAAAGAACATGAAAATACAGAATATCTAGTTATAATAAACAGAGTTTCAATCACAGGAAATATTAAAATAACACAGATGAATAGATTCATCCAGATACAGAAAAACACTGCTTAATTAATCTCACTATATTTTCTTGATTGATCTAAAGAATTACTATACCCTGGTCACTTTCTAGAGCAAGGCAAGATGAAGTAGGTGAGGAGTCCTTCTTTGTCAGGTTCCAAAAACAGACTGTCCTGAGACTTCAGTCACATCTGGTATTAAAATGTCATTTTTGCCCGGATTACAGAATGACATCACATACATCTGGTCATCTGACTTCTGCTTCCCACACTACCCCCCATTCCTAGCAACTGAACCAAAATCTCACACATATGTGTCAATAATACACACACATAGAGCATTGCTAAGATCTGTTGCAGTTTCTTGAAGTCATAAAACCATTTCAACAATTCCACCCTTCTAGGGTAGCAATTAGTTCCCTGCTAGACACAATATAGCTGGCTTACTAGTCCTTGTTTCCCCAGATGTATTGTCTGTGGCTGCAATGAGAACTGTAATACACAATTTTTATGGTCTACCAGATAATTTAATTTCAAACTATTTTTCAAAGTTAGCTGGAGCTGAGCTTAACCTATTCTCTTCCAGTATCACCTGTTACAATATTAATTTCAACAGTTATAATACAGTCTGGCATACAGATGTATTTCTTTGCTGTCCAGCAGGACACTCTATTGGTACCTTTTAACACAAACAGCTCTACAAATACATTTTTCAACACAAGCATCTCTACAAATCAGTTTGATATACAAATGACATAATTCCCCATAAAACTCCAGTTAGAAACACTGGCACATGTTAATCCACTGCACACTTATACTGGCATAGCTGGCAATACTTCACATTATCACAATTATTATTATGAAATTGCAAACCAAGATTAACAGTCTTAGCCATTGTACAAGACAGTGAAGAGTGAGTACATTCAACAATCAGACAATGGTTATTGTATCCAATCAATAATCAGCCAGTAGCTACTACACAAACTATAAATAGGCAACATTTCTCTGTTACTTACATAAAGAGGGTTTACCAAGAAGGATACATCATTTATTTCACCTTTCCTTGTTCTTCTCAGAGTGATTCAACTTTCAGGTCATATTTGAAGGCTCTGATTACTCTCCATTAGTAACAATGTTGTTGATAAAGCATAATCCTGTCTAGGTTTCATCAATTTTTGTAATTAGTTCCTACAAGTAAGCTAATGACTAAATGTATAAGGGGTCCAGATACTATAGATAATAAAAGTAGAGCATTTGTGTTTAATTTATAAAAATGCTGAGTCCTATAGTGTTGTTTGTTGGCAGGTGTCTTCTGCTGGGGTTAAAACCATACCTAACTGTTATAAAGACCAATATTCAATCAACAAGTAAGGGCAATAATTCTAATCTCACTCCCATTGAGACACTCCTTAAAAGCATAATTCACAGTGGGCTAAAATAATTTTATTTAATTATTAATATAGATTGCATCTGTTCTTTTATACATTTTCACAAAGAGGTGGAGTATTGGTACTGAAACTTCCTTTTCTGTTGAAAGAATAAACTTGATAAAATAAGATGACAATCCAAAATGGATACTCTTGGGGTTTATTGTTGATTTTTCATTCTGTTTGCTGTGCTTTAGATAACAGACCATTTGTTGATCTTATCTGTTATCTTACTAGTTATGGACAGAAAACTGTAATTTGTATAGAGCTGTCAGTGCTGTTCTTAGGTGCTGTGTTATAAGATTCTAGCAGTTTATATAAAGAAAGAAAGAAAGAAAGAAAGAAAGAAAGAAAGAAAGAAAGAAAGAAAGAAAGAAAGAAAGAAAGAAGTAAAACAAACTCTCACTTGAGGGCAACCCACATTGCACTACTCTGCAACTCTCCAGCTTTGTCTTCAGTTAGTGCAGTTAATGCTGGTTGCATCAGTTACTGTTTTGGTGCCAGCATTTACATATAACTTGATGAACAGGAAACTTCTGTCATGCTGGTAGACATTATGGTAGGTAATGTATTCTCTATGGTTACTTCCTCTTACTTACTGTCTCCTCAGAGAAACTGGTTACTAGTAAAATTAAGGTAGGTGAGCATACTCAATTTATCATAGCAACTGTTGACTTCCTGCCACCTTCAACTTTTAATTGCATTCAAAGCTCAACACGTAAACTACTAGAACATGCACGGAAGCATAGGTCAATAATTTTTCATGATTTAACATTAATTGGAAAGGTCCACATAAAGATCAGTTACCTAGAATACTGTCTTTCAACAACCTTACTCAGCCAGTAAAAGAGGGTACCAGATCCAGACAGACAACAGAGAACAGCGCAACTCTGAATATCATAATAACTAATACCACAGAAAAAAAAATAAAAACATTAGAAATTTTACCAAATTCATTAAAAGACTATTGCCTCATTCTATTAAACAGGTTATTAAAAACTAAAAAAGTCTCCTTGTAAATATCCCCATGAGATTTATCCATGACTCCACTGGCAGCCTCCTTTTTTCAAGTTAATACTAATAGATTAGTCTCGACGTTCTAAATATACATATCCAACCACCACCCTAACAGACTTCCTATAATCTGTTTTTCCCTATATGTAAAAGCTATACCCTCTCAAAAAAGACTCAAATCAAGGAAAAAAGCATGGCTTCCACTGTGGCTTAAAAAGCTTATTAAAACATAGACAAAGATAGTTGAGTGAAAAAGTACCGTAGAGTTTTGGAGAAATGTACCTATTTTCAAGACTAACATAAATGTTACAAAGACTGAGCACTTCAGAAATGTATGTACTACATATCTAAGCAGGCAAAAATAAATAAATGCATTTAAAAAAATGGGAAAACATAACATTTTGGGAAACCATCAAGAATAGCAGCTATAATTAAACATTTTCAAAAGTGTCCATAACAAATAAGTAACCATGAAATAGTAAATGCCCTGAAGGATGATGTATGTTCACCATGTGTTTCCTCCAACTTCTAGTTCTGTTAACACCTTTAAATGTATTCTTACCACCATTCTTTATAAAATAATCCCTGGGATTCAATAAACTCCATGTAGGCTTCACACAAATCCAAAAATGAGTTTATATGTTTGTACTGTAGTGGGATGTGAGCAGCAGTGTTCAATGCATATTAATGCCAGAAGGTGCATCCAAGCTAGGTTTCATGGCTAGCAACAGTGTTGCTAGCTAGGAATCCATGTAAGTGAACTTGGACACAATTATGCTTAAAGCAGAGCACCTGCAGTTGCAGATTTGTGCGGAATGCCAAAATGATTACCAGGGCTTCACAGATAGTTATCAATCTGTTAGTGCAACACATCTGAACAAATACCAACATAATGCAGGGACATTTAACCAGTAACAGGGACATATTTGCCATAGATGTCACATAGAAATGTGGTAGAATGAAATTCAAACATACTTCTCAACCTCTTTGAGCAAGAAATCTGGACAAAGCCATAAATAATGGGTGGAAAAAGGGCAAAAAATAGGTACAGATTTAGAATATTGCTTTTCCAAACAATGAACGTTGATAGAATAATAGGTTGTACAGTACTATGAGTTGTGAAGACCATGAAGTTTGAAATTCAAATGTATGTCATCAGTTTCTGACTTCACACCATGATTTGCCAGAAAACCAAAATGCTATGAGGAAAATATCACAAATATAAGAAAAAAAACTTGGCATACTGCACAAATCAGGACAGTTGATAGGTATGCATGCAAGCGTATGTAATATTGACTCATATTAGTCCAATGATCATTCCAGTGATATGACAGAAAGCCACAAATTTGATAAGGGAAACATCTGGACATCCTGGCAATATATGGACAGTTGATAGGTATGAATGTAAAGTATATGGTCCAAACACATTATATAACAATGTACCTACAGTGCAGAGTATTGTGATATCCCATTCCTGGCATTCTGTACTGAAGCTGTGTTAATGTTATGTAACAGGACACGGGACTGCCATGTAAAATAATAACTCAGGGGAAGTGTGTGTATTGAATAGGGGCGCAGATGAATTGTAGGAATGAACACAGGGAAAAGGACAGGTGAAAATCCCTCATGGACAGCAGAGGAGGGCATGTCAATGAAAGATGGTTGTAGCAGCAACACAATCACATATCTATATGTTACTGAAGGGACCTTACAGTGAAAATGTGTTTTATGTGTCTCTCGCACAAGGTGACATAACAATGGGGACAATGCCTGTGTGAGATAAACATCTTTAAATAAATAATGCAGAGGACATCTTTCAGGGATTTGGCATACAATTGGGGTAGGGTGCATACTGTGAAGCTGTACAAACTGATATGCCTGAATATGAGTGTACTGTCAGCAGACGTCTCGAGCAAGGTGGCCACAGGTAAAGGCTCATGGACAACATTAAAAGAAGTGACCACAATCATGGACAATATCTGCATAATGCCACCAGTAATTCCATGCCTCTGACATAATACATATATATATATATATATATATATATATATATATATATATATATATATATACAGAGTCATTATTATATAGACAAAACTTCAAAATCTCGAATGCTCATATGAGCATAAATGCAGGAAATCAAAATCACTATTGTGAGGGGCTGCACCCCACTTCACTAAATATATATTCCAAATCCAAGATCGCACTACAGTGAGGAAAGGGCAAATTTTCCGATCTTCATTGTACAGCGATCTCACAATAGCGATTATGAAGAACAGCATTTTTGACTTCTAAGCCATTCGAGATTTTGATTTTTCAGTGATCTAATAGGGACCACACACACACACACACACACACACACACACACACACACACACACACACACACACACACACACACACACACACACACACACACACACACACACACACACACACATATATATAAATATATATATAGATACACTAGACAATCTTAAAGTACTGAAATGTCGAATTTCAGTACTTCAAGACTGAATAGTCGAAAGAGCAATTAAGCGAAACTGCACTATGTCATATGCGGAAATGTCGAATCCATTATTATCGTGTTGCGTTCGTGATGTGAGCTGCGGTTTGTGGATTTATCTGGGGTTTCAGGTAAGTGGTGATTGTGTAAGAGTATTGGGTAGGAATTAAAGTGTGTGTGTGTAGTGGTGTTTTTTGCGTGTTTGTGTGTTTAGTGCGACCTTGGAGTTAGTATATATAAGTAGGAGTGGTGTGTGGGGTGCAGCGGGGGTTTGCCCCCTTACTTATAGGTAGGGTAGGTGTGTTTGTGTGTTATGTTGAGCTTGTGTTTGTTATTTTGTTTGTTTTAGTGTAGTTAGGTAGGTGCATGTGTGTGTTTATGTGCTGGTTTGTGTGTGTGTGTGTGTGTGTGTGTGTGTGTGTGTGTGTGTGTGTGTGTGTGTGTGTGTGTGTGTGTGTGTATGATTGTGTTATTCACGGTTTTGGGTTTTTGGGGATGTGGGTTTTCGACTATTCAGTCTCAAAATACTGAAATTCGACATTTCAGTATCTCAAGATTGTCTAGTGAATCTATATATATATATATATATATATATATATATATATATATATATATATACATATATAAATATATATATATATATATATATATATATATATGTGTGTGTGTGTGTGTGTGTGTGTGTGTGTATGTATATGTATGTATATATGGCATGATCCACAATGTCACGAATGATACACATGCCATTAATGCTGTCAAACACCAATGTATGTAGTGAGTGCATCAGAATAAAGGTAGCACCATGCATCTGGTGTAACAACTTAATTGGTGTTCCGCACCATCAGTGACATATATTCTCCAAAAAGACTGCCTAGATATGGACAATAAGCTGTGTGAGAGTGCACTGAGACAAATGTGTTACACATCACTGGAATTTATGTAGAGAGGTACACGAAAAAGGGTGCATTGTACACAGTTATTGGTGTGATGAAGGATGGTGACTATGAAGGTATCATGGCCTCTGGTGTGCATGTCCTTCACATACCTAGTTCTTGTGTTACACTCGAGGGAGTAGTCAGCACTGTGACCACATGCTAGTCGATGTACCACTTACCTTCTACCCCAGCACATGGGTCACATACCTACTGGTCTGATTATAGGGTGTGATGTCCACATACTACTTGGGTGGTATGTCTGTTTCCCAGATCAGCAAACCTCCTATGTTTCTTGTCAATGCAGGTGTTGTCATGGTTGTGGCAGCAGTTTTTGGCATGTGATGATACTGTCTGTATGGCTATAAAATCACAGTTGGAGTCAATGATTATCCACAATCTGTAGTCCTTCAGGCAGTTGTTTTAACACAGCATGTGTAGGTCATCTGTGATGCCCATCACTTAACTAATAAGCCGGAAAGGTCCTAGCAAACAGTCCTAAGGTACGGACCTGATCACTGGACCTGAGATATACATAGGTCATGTCACACATTTTAACACAGTGAGATGCCACATATGTGATACACTGGTCTACTCATTTGGTGATACAGCTATTTTAGGCCACATATGACAGTGTTAATTGAATACCGCACTGTGGATCTGTTCAAGTTCCGCAAGATGATACTGTTGTCATCATGCATGATCTCGATGACCACTTTGAGGACATCTATCAGATGTAACAGACCTAATATAGCATTAACAACTCACACAGGTCTGTTGCACACAGCTGAAATATTATTAGTGTACATCTACAAAGGGTCCATGATGACATGTTGGTCTACCTCACAGTCGAGGAGAGTCAGGATATCACTGCATATTCATGCATCAGGTGCAATCCCCCCAACTCAGGTGGATTCATGTTGATGTACCCCCTTGTATGAGAACTTAGCCCATGGGGAGGGTGTGGCAAAGTGTGTTTTCAACTGTATCAGGAAGGTTAATGTGCTGAGTCATGCCATAGGTGATCTGTGATGTTGTCACAGTGATTCCATGTGATAGGCCTGGATGAAGGTATGACAGTGCATACTGCCAATTATGATCTGGACTAGGGTTTTGACATAATCTCTCACACAGTTATGATTGAGAAATCCTTCCAGCTGGGGAATTAACCCTTACAACAGTTGATGGGTAACCAGTTGGCTAACTGACAGAACACATACTGTGAATGTTGGTAAATCAACCTGTACAAGTAGATCTGCTACCATTGGCAGACCCCATGGATCTGCACTTGTCCCTTCATTGTTTGGACTCTATTTAACAGTGCAGGCTAATGTATATGGCCTTTGGCTTACCAAGTTTGCTGATTCTTGCATATTGTGTGCTATCATTGAGTCCACCAATGATGATAACATAGTACAGGAGAAGCTAACATAGACAACTGAATGGTGACAAAGGCACATGATCTACAAATAAATGCAGAAATGTGTGTTTGTTATGTTATCCATATGAAGAGTGGAATTCCATATTAATCATAGCATTGACAACAGTCTCGCTATGAAAAATTCCAGTCATGCAAGCACTAGGAGCACATGTAGATAGCAATCTGAACTTTGACCACCATGTGTTGACACTGGTATTGAAAGCATGCGATGTGTGCATCATAAGTCATGTCATCATATTGAGATCTTAGGATTGTATGACAGCACTGTAGTCAAACTTCATCAGAACATAGTATAATGTTCTCTTTTGCATGTTCCTCATCAAACAGCTGCAGCAGCTATAGAGACCACATGTCTTTCTCAGCAAGATAACACAGGGCCTACAAACTATGGCATGATGTATATGGATAGAGTAAAAGGCATGTCACTGCAATCTTTATTTTATAGGATGAGGTACCTTCTGCCTGTCTTACAGGTCATTCTATGACCCTGCTTTGGTGGGAGTACTGCAAATCCAGGAATCTGATTTAGCTGATGACATCAGCAGTATCTGCTGAGGAGAATATGGTAATAACAGTACCCTACATGGTGGTGTAAAATATTCTCCATAATATCACGCAACAGCTCCCATTCCCACTCAGATAGTTGACTGCAGTGTGAATAAAACCCCTACCTATCTCAATACACAAACTATCAACCCAAGTACTTTACGCAAGTGACACAGCTCAAGTGTGACTTGGAGTGCCTCAGACAACACTTTATAGATGATAACATCAGCAGTGTCTGTTAAGGAGACTATAACAGTGTCCTACACGATAGTGTAAAATGCGTTTTGCAGTGTCAGGCAACAACTCACACACCCACATACACAGTATGATGTTGAGCAAAAACTCTGGGCACAGTTCCTGACCCCCTTAATCCATGGTAAAGCTGTAACTATGTTGTCTAAACTTGCTGATTGTGAATATTTTGATTATACTGCTGTTAAAAATCACCTGTTAGAATATTTTAAGCTAACACCTGAAACTTATAGGAAAAAGTTTTGTGAGCATAGCCACAAGGCAGATGAATGTGTGTGTGAATATGTTGCTGAACTGAGAACTTATTTTCATAGGTGGGTGAGTGGATGTCAGGTCTCCACTTTTGAAGGGTGGGCAGACCTTTTGGTGAGGGAACAAGCCCTTAGCACTTTACCTGAGGACATGAGGATGTGGTTAGCTGATAGACAATGTGCTACTTCAGAGGAGTTGGGGAAGAAGGGAGACTTATACCTAGCAAGCAGGGTATCTCTGCACAGGAAATGGACCCCCAGTACTGCCCATGGGTCTAAAGGAATCCATGGTGGGCAGCACAGACTGCCCCAACAGAATCTGCCAGAAGCAGGGGAAGCCACTAGTCCAGGTACATGTCCAGGATCTTGGGTTAAATGTTTTGAATGCAACCAGTGGGGCCATGTGGCGTACAGATGTCCAGGGAGGCAAGGTAGGGAACAAAAAGTGAGAGATCCAGTAAGTGGGAAAGACAAAATGCCAATAGTAGGTTGTCTTGAGACAACAGGGTTACCAAACTACCATCCTGCAGATGTCCTGATAGGGAAGGATTTGGATGAAGGAATACCATGTGTTTATGCAGTTACACGCAGTCAGGTTAGGAGACAAGCATGTGGGTCTGGTAGCCTGGGGGAGACCCAGACAGACTGAATACTTGCAGCCAGGACTGGTGAGGTGGTTACATCAGGGAGGGAGCTACTCTGTAGTAGTAAGACTGAAGGTGAGCCCCAGCTGCATGTGGGTACTGATGGTCCCTTGGACAATGTGACTGCAAAGGCAGAGGTGAGTAGTACTACCCAGGCTGACAGTGAGGCATCAATGTCAGAGGATTCCAGACTTTCTGTGGAAGGGGAGCTGGGAAGGGTTACAAAGAGAGAGTTGAGACAGGCTCAGCTCTCAGCCCCTACATTGCAAGGTCTGAGGCAGGTAGCTAGTAAGGCACCTGATTCTCAAGGGAAGGGGAATTCTGTAAACTGGGACAACGGGTTACTGTATAGAGAGTGGACCCCTGAGGGAGGGCTAGAAGATAACAGGGTACAACAGTTGGTAGTGCCTAGAACCTGCCATCTGGTGCTTTTAGCCATAGCTCATGATATTCCCTTTACAGGTCATATGGGCATACAACATACAAAGAGACATATTATGCCGAACTTCTATTGACCTGGAATTTCCAGAGATGTAACAGGGTACTGTAGGACCTGTGAGCAGTGCAAAAAGGTAGGAATGGCAGGAGACAAGGTGAAAGCTCCTTTGATGCCTTTGCTTGTGATTGAGGAGCCATTTCAGAGGATAGCTATGGATATTGTGGGGCCTCTGAGTCTCCCAAATTCCACAGGGATAAAAGTATATCCTAGTGGCAGTAGATTATGCTACAAGATACCATGAGGCATTGGCTCTGTTCTCCATTGAGGCAGGAAAGGTGGCAAATGCTTTGTTAGAGATTTTCAGCAGTGTAGGTTTCCCAAAAAAATACTGACTGACAGAGGTGCCAATTTCATGTCAGACCTGCTGGCTTGTCTGTGGAAGTACTGTGGGGTGAAGCACATGAAGGCCACCCCCCCCTACCATCCCCAAACTAATGATCTTGTTGAGAGGTTAAACTCTACAATTAAGTCCACGCTACGGGGATTTGCAGACCAGTTTAAGAGGGAGTGAGACAAATATTTGCCCCATTTGTTGTTTGCTTACAGAGATGTTCCCCAGGAATCCACAAGTTTTTCACCCTTTGAGTTGCTGTATGGGCATAGGGTGAGGGGACCTCTAGATTTAATTTGAGATGAGTGGAAGGTGAGTGTAAACCTCACAAGGAGTCTGTTGTGACATATGTCCTAAACCTCAGGACAAGGCTCAGGGAACTCATAGGCTTGGCCTAGGAGCACCTGGCAAAAGCCCAACAACAGAAAAATGTGTGGTTTGACATGAATGTTTGAGATAGAGAGTATGCTGTCAGACAGCAAGTAATGGCTCTCATTCCTGTCAAACATAACAAGCTGCAAGCAGCTTGGGAGGAACCCTACAATGTGGTAAGAAAGGTAAGTGATGTTAAATACATGGTGGAACTGCTAGGCAGGAGGCAGGGGCACAAATTGTACCATGTTAACATGATGAAACCTTACTATGATAGGGAGGCCCTTCTGCTGAGCATTTGCAGTAGATTGCAGGAGGAGCCTGAGGGAGATCTGGTGACTGATCTCCTCACTGAGGCTCTGACTGACACCTCAGTGGAAGGGGTAGCAATGTCCCAGCAGCTATCTCTTACCCAAGTTTGAGAAATACGAGCAGTGTTACAGGAGTTTGGGGACATGTTCACTGGGAAACTAGGGTGCACACACGTGAAGCACCAGGTGGATACAGGACTGAGAGAGTCAAACAGACTCTAAAGGGGGAGATACAGGAGATGTTGGAAATAGGGGTGATTCAAGAGTCCAACAGTCCTTGGGCCTCTCCAGTGGTGCTGGTACCAAAAATGGATGACAGCACCAGGTTCTGTGTGGACTACGGGAAATTAAATAGTCACACAGAGTCAGATGCTTACCCTATGCCTAGGACAGATGAGACCCTAGAGCAGCTGGGTGGGGCTAAGTATTTTACAACCATTGATCTTACCAAGAGTTACTGGCAGGTGCCCTTGACTCCCAGTGCTAAAGAGAAGTCAGCCTTTGTGACTACTTTTGGCTTGTATGAGTTCACAAAGATGCCCTTTGGGATGAAGAATGCCCCAGCAACTTTCCAGAGGCTCATAGATCATATCCTAGTAGGAGGAGGAGAGTTTGCCCTTGCTTACCTTTATAATATTACCATCTACAGCTATTCCTGGCAAGCGCACCTTCAGCATGTTAGAGAGGTGCTGTGCAGACTACAGAAAGCAGGGTTGACCATTAAGCCCAGCAAATGATCAGGTGGGTATGACAGAGATCTCCATCCTGAGACATAGAGTGGGGAGTGGTAAGATAAGGCCAGAACCTGCCAAAGTAGAAGCCATTCAGGCATGGCCTGCACCTGTTACCATAAAGCAGGTGAGGCCATTCTTAGGGACAGCAGGGTACTGCAGAAAGTTCATCCCCAGTTATAGTACCATAGCTGCTCCCCTCACAGACCTCACAAGGAAGAACAGTCCAGATAAAGTAGTATGGACCCCAGCATGTGAGCAGGCATTCCAGGAGTTTAAGGAAGCTTTGGGAGGACCCCCTGTGTTAGCCAGTCCAGATTACAGCAAAGAATTTGTTGTGCAAGTAGATACTTTGAAGCATGGGGTGGGGGCTGTACTTAGCCAGATTTCTTCAGTGGGAGAAGAGCACCCAGTGGTATATCTTAGTCATAGGCTCCAACCCAGGGAGGAAAGTTATGCAGATGTAGAAAAAGAATGTCTAGCCATAGTGTGTGAACTGCAGAAATTTCAGCCTTATCTGTATGGAAGAAAATTCACTGTAGTGACAGATCACAACGTCCTAACATGGTTACACAGAGCCAGCCAGCAAAATGCCAAGTTGCTAAGATGGACCCTGGGCTGCAAGTATATGATACGTCAGTGCAGCATCACAGTGGGATTAGCTATGCCAACGCAGATGAGCTCTCAAGACAGGCAATGTGGTAAGGTATACTCAGATAGACCTAACCCTCTCAAGCAACGTTTCTCAAGGGTCCCTTTAAAAACTAGCTTGAGTTCCCCAGGGGGAGAGATGTGTGAAGATAGGTGAAAGCTGCCAGCCTAGCCAGATAGAATTTTGGAGATAATTCTGTCATTTGTAAATATTAATATAAGCCACAGGCTTGTTCTCTAAATGGGAAAAAATGGTGTTAAATGTGGAACTGCAAAAGTGTAACAACAGTGCACTCTGCTGTAACAAAGCTGACAAGTTAATTCTTTGATGTCAAAACTCGAGCCAATATGTCTGGATGACGGAATTCTGCCTATTGTTTTGAGGCCAGAGTTAATGGCTAGAATTTGCATGTATAATTTCTTTTATTGCTCTGCTTCCTGACCAGCTGCAAGATCAAAGGGGCTATTAAGCTCTGAGAGTAGGTTAGCCTGGGAACCAGAATGAAATGATATAATCTGAAATGTTAAAACTTTGGGACAAAAATTAATGGACTTACAAAAAGGGTATGTATAGAACTGAAAAAGATTATTTTATAGTATCAGAAGGTTTAGTTACATGGAAGGACAGGTAATTGAGATGGGATCTTCTGATCATCTTGCAATATGGCTAGAGATAAAAGAAAAAAAGGATATATAAAAACAGCCTTTCTGTGCTGGAGGGAAGTATTCTAGCTTATCAGTGGGTGTGGCAAGCGCTAGGTAGCCTATCTACCACAAGAGGAGAGGCTTCTGTTCTTATTTGAGCTGTTTTTTGAATTCTTATACTGTTATACTTTAATTGATCATTTTTGTGTTTTTTCATCTGTTTAAGTGGGCTACACACTCAAGTGTGATAGCCTTTTCCTGATTTAAAAATGTTTTTTTTTTACTTGTATCTGCTCTAACTTTTGAATAAAACAAAAAAAAACCCCAAAAAAGTCCTATCTCTGTACTCATTTCCTGCCTTTCTAGAGCTAGTAGAGTCGAGTTTTCAGATTTTTGCTGAATTCTGGACTGTTTGTAAGTTTCTGTGTTGCCCAGACCTTTCTGAGATAGAGAGAAGCTTCTCTATTCACCAGTGAGAGTGGTGAGCTTTGAAACAGCCTATCTGTCATCTGGAGGAGTGAATTCAGCTCAGAATCTGTAGTTTTATTGGCTGTTTTGGGTTATTTCTATTCCTTTCATCTTTCTGTTTAAAAACCTGTGTTTGCATGGTTTTGTGCACCATGCCAATGGCATTTAACTGCAGTTAAACTATTCCTGGTGTCAGAAAGTCTGCTCTTCAGATTTTCCCTTAGAACTAGTAAGTCTTCTAGTTTTAGCGCTCAGAACTCTTTCTGTTCTCTTGAAATAGGGAGTCTTCTAGTTTTAGCACTCAGAACTGTTTCTGTTCCCTTGATCAAGCTAATCTTCTAGTTTTAGCACTCAAAACTGTTTCTGCATCCTTAAACTAGCCAGTCTTCTAGTTTTAGCACTCATAACTGCTCCTGGTGCTCCACACTTGTCCAACTCTTGCTGCAAGCACTAAATAATCTACAAATTACTGCAGCACTCAACTTTCCTCACTAATGAAGAGGAAATCAGCTCCCAGTACTTAAATTAATAAGCACGAACCAGGCATGTCCAAGCGTCAGCTCCTGGTGTTTTCTCCTGTCCACCAATGAATTTGGGCATCTTGGGGCAATGTAGCAATTGCCTCATGTACACTGACAACCCTCTCCTCCTACCATCCAACACTACAACCTGTGAGAGATGCACTTATATAGCCAAATTGGAAGTCAGGCTCTCTCAATCCAAGACTGGACTAGACAGTCAAGAGGAGAAGGTTAACACCACACCACACTCTACACATAGTCCATCAAAAACCTCCCAAACCCACACATAGTAATACAAAACACACACCTACATTCCCAGAGGTTCTCAATAAAAATCTGCCCAAACAACAGAGACCTCCAAAGCTGAAATGCAAGCAACCACCACCCCCAACACTAACCGAATGGCACATAGCCCACAAAATCAGTGTGCCATTCAACTTCAGCCCGTAAGGCAAAACAAGGTACCCAGCACACTAGTCACTGGTGACTCTATAGTCAGGCACACTGACATCCCCCTCACCAGGCTGAACAAGGAAAAAGTCACTGTCAGCTGCCTGTCGGGAGCCAGGATCTGCCATATAACACACACATTCAGGTCACTCCACAACAAGTACAAGTATGACTCCATCATTGTCCATGTTGGAGTGAATGACCTGAGAAATACCTCCCTGGACTACATGAAAAGAGACATGGAGGAGCTCTCTGACCTTGTGACCTAGGCAGGTATGATACTAACCCTGAGCAGCATCCTGCCATCACCCAGAATGATGCCACAGTACAAGGACAAAATGATTGACTTCAACAATTGGCTAAGATTCTGGTGTCATTCCAAGGGGATCCAGTATCTGCCTGCCTGGGACGACATGATTGACAGGTCACAATGCTTTGCCAGAGATGGCCTGCACCTGTCACTGCTGGGATTCTGGATACTGGCTAAGGCTCTTGCTGCCCCTATAGTGCTTGTTTAGGCAAGGGTCAAATGTCAAATGCACCTCCATAGTAGACATAAACAAGTGAAATCTAAGGGTAATGCTACTCAATGCTAGAAGTCTAAACCTCAAAATGCACACACTCGAGGCTCTCCTTAAGATGGAGAACATTGACATCTGTGCAGTGACAGAGAACTGGTTTAAGGCTCCAGAGAGCACCCCTGCATTACCAGGCTACAATTCTTACCACACCTTTCGGCCACCCAACCCGGACCAAAATACTAAAGGAGGAGGCGTGTCCATATTCATAAAAGATATCCACACCTCCAGGCTAGTTGCTCAACATAATGCCTCTAAAATTATCCAAGTACAATTAACACTGGGCAAGACTGCAATTCAGGTTGTAGCATGTTACAGATCCCCCGCCATGCCCCAGGATGCCCACTCCATGTTTCTCAATATACTGGATAATATTAAGATACAGTCCAGTACCCTAATTTTTGGAGATTTCAACTATCCCTCCATCAACTTGGAAACTACTCATGTACTAACTCATTTGCCCAATGTTTTTTGGAATTCATCAATTCCAATGCCCTGGACCAGCTTGTCCATACCCCTAACAGGGGTAGCAACATCCTGGACCTGGTCATTTCCAATGTGGGTAATAGATGCTCCACACCAGAGGTCAACTCCTCGCTGGTCAAATCCGACCACAAGCTAATCACTCTAGACATCCATACCCCCCCCCCTCCGTATTAAGGAAACCACCGTAAAAAACTTCTCCAAAGCCAACTTCATGCATCTTAAGTCAGAAGTGGCAAACTTCATTACACTCACACAGATGGAAAATAGTGGCACAACTGCTGAATCATATACAAATGCACTGTATAAGCACATACATGAGTGCATGGACCATGCCATCCCCAACAGAACCAAGGTGCTATCCTCCAGAAAAAGGAAGTCAATCTGGTGGTTCCCCTGTCATAAACAAGCTCTACAACAAAAGGAAGAAACTATTGCAGAAAAGAGAAAATCCATTGACTGCAGGAACTCCCTGGTCAGCCTCAGCAAGAAGCTAAGATCCCTCATAAAATTCTCCAAAGCTAGTTACGAAAATAAAATTGCCTTGGATTCTAAACACAACCACAAAACTTTCTACAGCTATGTCAAAAATCTCAATGGCAACACTCAGATCTGCTTAGAACTACAGCACAATGGCACTACATTTACCAAACCAACTGATATTGCCAACATCCTGGCAGACAGGTTCAGTGCTAACTTCACCCCCCCCTCACCCCCCCAAAGGGCCCATACCCATACCAGATGATTCCAAACCCCCTGAAATCACAGCTGCACAGGTGAAGACCGCACTCTTCAAAGCCAAAAACATAGCATCTATGGGACCGGACAACATCCCAGACTGCATTCTGCACAAACTACAGAATGAACTAGCACCCCACCTAAGTACAATGTTCAACCATAGCCTCACTTCATGTTTTGTGCCTAAGGAGTGGCACACAGTGACAGTTATACCACTCCACAAAGGGGGTGCCACCACAGACCCTGGGAACTACCGCCCCATTAGCCTGATGATCCTAGTCTGCAAGGCCATGGAACGCATCATACTAGAGCTTATGAACAAAGACATAGGTAACCTCCAAACTCTGGACCATACTCAGTTTGGGTTTGTAAAAGGTAGATCATGTCTCCTAAACCTGACTGACTTCTTCCAAGCAGTCACTAGAGCCGTAGACGAGGGTAAGGTAGTGCACACTGCCTATCTTGACCTCCCCAAGGCTTTTGACACCATCCCCCACTCTGGTATTATAGATAAACTTACTGGATTGGCATAAATCCCTATATCACAAGATGGGTGGCCAACTGACTCACTGACAGAACCCACACAGTGAAAGTAGCCGACACCAAATCTGACTTCAGACCAGTGACAAGCGGAGCACCAGAGGGTTTGGTCCTGGGTCCTCTCCTGTTCGGTATCTACTTCTCTGAAGTCCAGTCAAATACAGCTGGTCTCTGGCTAATGAAATTTGCAGATGACTGCAAACTAGGAGCCATAATTGATTCAGCTGAGGATGTGGACATTCTACAAAGAGGCCTCACTGATACTGATGTTTGTTGTCAAAGTCATGGCCTAAAGCTCAGTGCCAAGAAGTGCAGTGTCATCCCCTTTCAGAAGAATACCATACCCATGAACTACCACATAGGCAGTAGCCTACTAAACACTGAAAGTGTGATAAGAGAACTTGGGACACAGGTGGATAGTAGTCTCTCCTTTGATAATCATGTCACCACAGTAGTCAGGAAATCCTTCTATGTGGCACACCTCATCACAAAGGGGTTCTCCTCCAGAAAAAGAGAGGTCATTGCTCCTCTCTACTCATCCCTTATTAGACCCATCATAGAGTACAACACCCCATTTATCATGTTCCGTGCAAGACATCTGCAACAGCTGGAAAGGCCACAGAAATACCTCACTAAGAAGATTACTGGCCTCAGACAGATGCCATATGCCGACCATCTCAAAAAACTCCAGCTCTACTCTGTCGCATATCGCCTACTCCGAGGCGACCTCTGCCTAACATACAAAGCCATGTCTAACCCAGACCTGATGGACATGTTACACTTAAAGAAATCCCAGTCTCTATGAGCCACATGCTCCAGGGACCTAAACTTTGTCACCACAATAAACAGAACATGCTGGAGGGATATATTCCTGTTTCAGAGACTTCCCCTGCTCTGGAATAGGCTGCCCATTCATGTCAAGCAAAGCTCCTCATTAGCCCTCTTTAAGAGAAATCTTGACAATTTGATGGGTAATAGGAAATTCGCCCCGGGAATCACTGCTGTGGCTCTGCATGACAGGGGCATAGGAAAATAATTTTCTTGGGTGGCGAGAGCTAGGGAATTTATTTGGCTTGGTTGGTATAGGCCCTAGGGCCAATAGCCTATAAGACTACATTTATTGTGTGCCTTTCTTCACTGTATACAAAAATTGTTTCAATAGTTAGTGGAGATAACTTATACAAACATGGTTGTAAATAATGGATACAGAAGAGATGTGCTGCTGGAAACATTTTAAAACATCACAAAAATGCAGCACTATTCAAGCACATTAATTAATGGTTTGTAGTAATGGCATGTTAAAGATCTAGAAAACATATGCACTATATCAAACATTAGCCACAGTATGCAATTTTAATATAAGAAATGCAGATTTTAAAGTACCAAAAAATAAAAAAAACATACTGACAGCTTTCCAACCTTAAAGTCTTAGAAAAGCAAACATTTTTTTACATTTTATACATGAACAGCAGCTAAGGTAGCAGAGCATTAATAATCATCACTTTCAAATGGATGTGGTTTGTCCTATAAGCCTGGTATTCACTATCCCAGGTTTCAAATGTGCATAGCGGTAATCAACATGCCTACTTATGGTAAAAGCATAAATGACCTGAAGGCATACGTTACATGAGGAGATGCAGGGAAACCATTTATATAGATAAAGTGCCGTACATGTTAACGTATTAGCACGATTCATAGAGATAAACATAAAACGGCCTTATTTCCATGCAAAACATGCAAAGGACCCTGAACATTCATGTGTAAATTTAAGAACACCATATTACCTAGGATTACTCAAGTTAGGATGAAAATTACTTTGGAAACCGCAGACATTTTGAAGTTAAGAAAAAGTAATAGAAATTCTAGCACTTATTCTGAAACACTTCAAAATAAGGTAAAATTACTGAGTTCTCTTCAAGATTCATACGATGAGCATATTAAAAATAACTTTCATGAATATTATAAGCTGTCACTTGTTGGTAGGAAATCATTACAGCAGCAGTAGAAATGATTAGTCATCAGTGAGAAAATCATTTATTACTTTGGTGTCATGGAGTGAATGTATATATATATGGTAGAAATGTTATGATTCAAATCTGAAGTACTGAAGTAGCAAGAATGATGTGATAATTCAACAAGTGTCTTTACTGAGAGATACCCAAGCCTCACTGATCAATGAGAATTAACAGTATTATGAGTACAAGAATACAGTGGGGGCTAATGAAAGGACAGATGTGTTAAAAAACTGCTTTCTTTACTATAGTGAATGTATTCCAATTAGTGCAAGCATTACTTCAGCACAACTTTACTTGTCTGTACTCTACACATGCACACATATATATATATATATATATATATATATATATATATATATATATATATATATATATATATGTATCACTAATGTTGTGTTAACTGAGTGATGATTTTGTGTATGACTGAAATTTTATGTATAATAATGATATAAAACAAGAGATTGAGGCAGAGAAGGACAACTGAATTCATTTTTCCAGGTCAGCAAGGGAATCGGTTAAGCTAACAGTGATTTTGTAGCTTACAAAGTAGATATAATAGGAGCAATTCTACTTTTTACAATAAATCTGCAGACGATGTGGACATTTGACTATGAATTGCAAGTATGCTTCATTAGTATATGCTGGGATACTTCATTTCTCATTTACATATCTTTAAAAGTTTATTTGCTTATGCTTATTTGCAGTCATAGCATTTTAACATAAGTTGTGTTAAGAGTTTATTTGCCTATGCACTTTAACATAAGTAGTGTAGCTGTGCTCATTCGTGGATAGGGCAGATGGCCGTAATGCACAATGGCTATGAATACCACCCCTAATTTCAAATGCTTTGGCTCTAGAATAATGACTTAATTCAGAAATATATACAGCTATGTTAGTGCTTATATCTACATGCATGTAAATGAGGTCAAATAAATATTATTATTTTAAATATAGCCTGATAATAAATGTTTAATATTAAATATATTCATATCTGACTGTAGCTTTGTCTTTCCCGTGGTAGCAGCACTGAGTTAACTAATAGAGCTGTAGTACCAAATCATAAGAGATGTCCTTTTTTCTTGTATAGGTCTACTTGTAATTAATGCAGTATAGATTTCTACTGTCTCTAATGCTGTTTCCATCTTGTTTTTTCCTGAAGCAACTGTGAAGAGTGAATAACAATAGGATGGTACAGTTAAAAATACAAGGGGAACATTGTAATAACTAGTTTGTGTACTTCCCTGTCACTTTAAGTTACCTGCAGACAGTCACAGTGCCTAGTTTGCATATATTCTGCTTAAACTTGTTAAAAGCAATGATACAACAATGACAAACCCAAAAAGAAACCACTTGCTACCAAGAAAGTGAGGAGATGACAGACCAGTCATATCCTGAGCAGACGGAACATAATATTTAAAAAAAAAACATATGTTCAGGTTAGTTATGTGAGCTTAATTTAGCAGAGAGCTGCATAAATAATTCTGGAAACAGTCTTCAAACTTTGAAGCAAGGAAAGTGTGCAATATACTTGTTACCATACAAATAGTGTTATAATGAAATTACTTTCATTCTGTATCCTCATAGACATTGACTCACTGTATACTTTGCTGCAGTGTATAAGCAGATAGATACTTATGGGAGTATAGAAGAATATAGTAAGAGCTCCTCATATATCTCTCAGTGCTTTTTCTGATAAACCTTAAAATACGTTAGCTAGGAAACATATGCACAGCCTGTCTGTGTCATTAACAGTATCTCTTGATATTATAGCCAAAGGTCTACATCAATACTACCTCTTGCATGTTTATACGCAGCTCATTACTCAGAACAAAGTTTACTACACATTCTATATTTTGATAATTTATGTATGTATGTAATGTAGGTCTATATCAGTCCATCTATATTTGTGTTATATATTTTATTATATAATGACTATGTAATATATTCATTATAATAGCAAACCTATGTTAATATTTTAAATAAAATACATTTTTTTATGATTCTAACTTCTTAGATGAAAAAAGAAAGCATGTCAAAACTTAATTTAATCAGTGAGCCAGTATTTTCAGATTGGCTTATTAATATAAATTGATCCAGTAGAGACTTAAGCTTTTATATTTAACACCCTCCTAGTCTCTTCTTGACATTCAGAAACATTTAGTGCATCATGTTAGGCAACTGCACATGGCAATGAGCACTGTGTGTGTGTTTCATAGACGCACTCACTACAAACTGCTTATAGTATATACTAATGGTATAATGACATTACAATGAGCATCAGTTTTAAAATGATCACCTCCATGTACGCAAATATGGGACAACAAGATTACATTGTGATTCAGAAATGTACAAAGTGTATAGTCTGAAACACACAACCAGTGATTTTGACTGCAGCAAATTCCTCTCAATCTCCCACCCTACCCCAAAATGAAGCAAAAGGAAGTTTTATGGAGAAGACCGATTTTCAAGATTCGCTCTTCTCCTGTGTTTTTGGTCTTTTTTTTCTGCTTTTTTTAGACTTGTCTCTAACATCATGTAATGCAATATCCATGATAGTGGAGCCATACAGGATATCACCTGTGAAAAGACAAAAAAACACAAGACCCAGTGTTAGTATAACCATTACCCATACATTATTCCAAGTACAGAAACAGTAGGCATGCTGAACAATGGTAATGATGGTAAATGTGATCTTATTTAGTGCAGGTGCCTTTGTAGCTTACAGCTTCTGATGTACCTAAATTACAGGAAGCACAAAAATCTATTGTCAAGAACACCATTATAGATGTGTGGCTAAATTATAATATCTTAGTATAACATAGCACAACAACAGCACAACACACCTGGGCCATCCCCAATGGACAGTCCATGGGTATGCTGCAGCTCATCTCAAAGGTCTAACATACCACAATGGGAAAGCAATGAGACAACTCCCCCATACAGAGTTGAAAGAAACTTCTCTATCTCCACCAGTGATAGTTTAGCTGACACCGCTCACTCCCCTACACTCCTGTGCAAAGCAGCCAGCATGGTTTGCTACACCACAAATAAGGCTGGTGGCCCTGTGTGTGGCTCACTGATAGGTTTATTCCTGGTCACTGGCACCTGTAATATGTTATACAAAATCCTGCCAAACATGTTCACAGTAGGACCTGTCAGTGTGCTCTTAAATTAACAGCCATCAGTCACAGAGATGGAGGGTCTGCAGCAAGACTTCATTCTCCACATAAAAGAACTTGCTTTTTGTATTTCCCTTTGTCAGGCATTATACTGTTTAAAGAAAAAATACACCATGTGAACCTGCTATTTGAGAATGTTTGTCAAATGAGACTAACTGCAGTGTACCACCCAGCCTGTGTCTCAGTCATGCTATTATGCACATGTAACAGTTTGCTACACTTCCATTTTCTATTATGCAGCAAAAAGACAGGCCAAATCCCTTACTTCGATTGCCTCCCACCTGGCAATAATCCCCTCAAGCAGCTTACTTAAAATTCTCTAACCCAATTTCCTTACCCAAGTCAAGCATAATTTGGACCAGTGGATGGGGAACTGAAAATTTGCCCCAATGTGGCACTCATATCTCTAGTAGACAGAGACAGCTTAATCAGCCATGCCCAAGACTTTCATATACCCTTAAGTAACCATAGGGTATTAGAACTTGTTAGATACATCTGGGAAGCATAGCTAGGCTTAAAAAGGTCTCCTGGGCTTGTTAGCCTAGGAATCACCTATGAACCTATAAATTGCAACAACACTAATCAGACAGGTATATCTCAGTCTTATCCCCACTATGTTTTCCATCTAAATATGTACATCTAACCCAGCACAAAATGGATATCACTTTAGGCTGCAAGTACTAAACTGAGTGGCACTGTCTCATCAGATCTGTTACAGATGCCACAGGTACACCTTCCTCTAGTGAGCAGTACAGGTGCAACTGCATTGACCTTCAAAGGCCAAGTGAAAGAAGAGGTCTGATTGAGGACACCTGTGATGTAAGTCTTCATTTTCCTTATTTTTTTCCAATTTAAACAGGTTAGACTATATATTAATTTCCTCTCTCTTTTATCCACAGCTCAGGATGCTATGGGAGAGAATTGCCTGCTGTACCAGAGGAGATTGGCATGCCTTTCCAGATCCAGTAGTGAGATTATCTGGCACCTTTACCATCTAATGTTTGTCAAAATATCTCTGAAGTATTTTAACTTATCACAGCACTGAGTACTTATCAGAAATGATAATGATCTGTAAATGTTTCATGATGTAATTTCTTAATGGCATGTAATTGTTGTTGATAGTGTATGGCACCTCATATAACCAGGAAATAGGTGTCCTGTCACCAGCTGGGTTTATAGCTTTGCTCATATGTCAGTGATATATTGCATGATGCCAAAGAAAGGGCAGTGGGACATATATATTCACCCCAACCCCAGACCTAACCCACCTACAAATTACAATTACTCACCCCGTTCCTCTAACCTTTCATCCCTCTACAATACTCTTACATTTTTCACACTCAATGCCCGGAGTCTCAACAACAAAGCACATCAGTTTCTAAGTCATAACCAACATGACATTGTAGCCATCTCTGAAACTTGGCTCAAACCCCACATCTCTGACTTTGAAATCCTATCCTCTGGATTTCACAGTCTTAGATGTGACCGCCCAAAGAAAAAAAACGAAGGGGTTGCATTAATCTATTCCAATCTACTTACCTTATTTCCCCTACCAAACCCCATTCCTAAATTTGCCAGTGCAGAACTAACAGTCGGTCTAATAAAAATGAATAATCACAAAAGCCTCTCTATCATCGCCCTTTATATCCCACCCAGAAATAACGTCTCAACCCTTGAAGACATACTTCAATGGGCCTCAGCTGAAATTAACCTTGAAAGTTACATACTAGGTGATGTAAACATCGACTGGAATAAAATAAACAGTCCCATACCCTCCCAGTTCATTAACCTCTTTAACTTTACTCAAGTAATCCACTCCATCACCAGACCCAATAAAACAAATCCCCCAGGATCCACTCTTGACTGGATCTTGGTCACCCATCCAAATCAAAGTATCAACTCTGGCACCATCCCTGACTATATTAGTGACCACCTCCCAGCTTTCATTTACCACGCAACCACCTCCCATCCACATCAACATCAATATATTCAGATCTGCATCCTTAGTAAATTTGACCCCAAAACCTTCTCTAACTATCTCAAACATATGAATTGTAAAATTCTAAAACCCCTTCCAATCAATAAAGCCATAGACCACTTTAATTCTACTTTCCTAGATACTCTAAATTCCCTAGCTTCACCAAGGAAAAAAAAGAATAAAAACTATAACTGCCCCTTGGCTAACCAAAGAAACAAAGGAAATTATGCATCAAAGAAAAAAATCCTGGAAGCGTTACCAAAAGAATAAACTTCCCGAAACCCTTCTCCAACATACACAGCTCCATACCTTTGCAAAAAAACAGAAAAACCTACTACACTAAGCTACAGTCCAACCATCCCCAAAACCCTAGGCTTTTTTGGAACTCCATAAACTCACTCCTCAACCCAGGCTCCAAAAATAACCCATGTCCGGACTCAAGTAAATCTGATCTTGACTTAGCCTCACAATTCAACTCTTTCTTTATAGAGTCAATATCTCACCTAACGAAAACTTTTCCCAATGACATCCCATCTCTTCTCCATTCCACCTCATCTAAGTCCCCAAAAAATCCCCCCCCCCCATGTTTGAGCTTAAACCTGTCTCCACTAACTATATAAAAAGACTTCTATCCAAACTTAAACCCTGATCCAATGCACCTGACAACATCCCCTCTTCCTTTTTCAAATCTGCTGCTGATGGTATAGCTCTCCCAATTAGTATCCTAATTAATAGATCCATAAAGGAATCCTATGTCCCTAAACTCTGGCATTCCACCTTTATTCTTTCTCTCCACAAGGGAGGCAAAAACAATAACATTTCAAACTTCCACCCTATAGCTCTTCTCTCTCCAAGCTCCAAAATCCTAGAAAAATGCCTCCACCTCCATGCCTTTTATGACTAAAAACCAACTTCTTACGCCTACACAACATGGCTTCCGAACAGGACATAGCATCATAACAGCTCTACTCTCATTCTTAGAAACTGTCAATCAAGCCTGAGATTCTGGGAACCTAGTATCCACAGTGCTCCTAGATCTCGCTAAAGCATTCAATACTGCTTCCCATAAGCACCTTCTAAGTCACCTCTCAAACCTAAATCTCTCCCAAAACACTCTTTTCTAGTTCTCAAGCTATCTGTCAGATAGATATCAGGTTGTGAATTGGAAAAAAGGCACCTCACCTTTCTTACCCACCCTTAACGGAGTACCACAGGAGTCCATCCTCAGTCCAATGCTGTTTAATATCTTTATCAATAATGTTCACTCTGCTGTTCCTAATGCCAAAGTCATCCAATATGCAGATGACTCTACACTTGTCTGCTCTGCCTCTAACATCCCTGAACTCCTATCTAAAACTCAGACTGCCTTCTCAACTACTGAGATCTGGATGCGCCAAAATCACCTTTCTCTCAATGCTAACATAATCTAAAATACTACTATTTACACCCTCAAAATCTTTCTCTTTTGATAAAAATTACTTCCAAGTCCTTAGGCAAAGCAACTCTCCGAATGAAGTTGTTCCCTTTGCCAAACTACTTGGTGTAACTATAGTAGAACACCTCATGCTCAACATCCATATTCATTAAAATATAAAGAAAACCCACCAAAAACTAGGTATGCTATACAGGAATAACCACTTCCTCTCTACTTCTACCAGGCGTACTCTGGCCTCCTCTTACCTCTCTCCCTCCCTTCTGTATGGTGCCCCACTACTAACTAACCTATCATCTTCATCACTTCCAAACTTGAAAGCTGTTATAGCAAAATTTCCACATTTGCCACCAAAGCCAAACATTCCACTCATCACTATGTTACCATGCAATCCCTCAACTGGTTAGAATTCACAAATTACCTGGACTTCCTGCAGCTCACTACAGCACATAGACTAATATTGAATCCAACCAAACACCCTCCTCTTACTAACATCCTTCCCCCATACACCCAAAATAGGACTCTCAGTTCTGAACACCAAAACTTAATTAGTCCACAACACCATGGTGGACAATGTATCCTCTCCTTCTCCTTAGGTAAAAAATGTAACTCTCTACCTTCCACACTAAGGACAATGTCAAACACAAACAACTTCAAAACTCAGCTTTATCCCTACCTCTCCTCCAAATGGGAATGTAACTGCATTCTCCCATCCTAGAAATCTTTAACAAAAGCCCCTGAGAGGGTATCCTCCTGAGTTCCTAACCACCTTATAGCTGGCTATAACCTTCTATAGTTAATTCCCATACAATCTCTCACACTCTGTATATATTGTAAATAGCTTTTGACTTTTGACTTTAACTGTGTGAATTTGTTGTTAAAACGTATCTGCACAATATTTTTCCACTATGGGCAATATTGCTCATTCTTTGTATTATTTTATATGTTTTTGTACTTGTACTTTTATTTTTATTGGACTGCTATCTTTACTGTAATCTGTTTCATGGAGCTTTTCTCCCCGGGTCTCCACTGAAAACAGGCTCTCTTGGCCCAGTGGAATTCCCTGGTAATCTAATTGGAAATAAATAACAGATATATATATATATATATATATATATATATATATATATATATATATACATACATACACACACACACATATACACACACACACACACACACACACACACACACACACACACACACACACACACACACACACACACACACACACACACACACACACATAATCCCATATATTTTAGTAATTAATAACTATGGTACATGAGGTGCACCAGGCAGTCATTGGCAGTTTAACTACTATCCCATTCATTACTGCCTCTCCATAGTTAGGTAGCACATGACACCATATATCTTTGCATACCCATTAGTGAACTATAGGTGTTACCTAGGTTTATTAAAGTAATTTCTATGGAATTTCTGTAGACTATTGCCATGTTTATATGGTAGCCATTCTGCATTATATTTTCCTCGCATTTCCTTTTGTCTCTATGCCTTTATTTGTATTTATCTTGAGCAGTTTGTCGTGTTATTTCTCTCCATTTATTTTGCATTACTGTATAGCAGCTGCTATGGCAGTGCAATTGGCTGTACCATGTTTTACCAGTGCCTACAGAGAGGCACCACCTGGAACGTCTGAGGTTAGGACTGCCTTCCCAATGCCATTCTCAGCTGAGGTTGATAACCTCTGCCCTTGCTGATGCTTCACTGGCTGGGAACACTATTCCCACTGATGGCACTGTCAGGAATGATATGTATATCACCCACAGCCATATGACAGAAGTGGGGGAGGTGCTGATGGACCATGATATTGTAGTGCACATCAGCCACCATGAAAGACTCCTTGTGATTGCCTGCCACTGGCAGCTCTGTCTGTGGCAGGACCCAGTGATAAGGAAGCCTAAAGTGCTGTGTGAGCTCTCACTGGTATTGCACGAGCAGGGCTATAAAATGTACCACACCCATCCTATCCTCATCACAGTATTCCTCTCTCCTTTGTGGTCAAGTTCTCTGCTGTTTGTTGTCCAGTCCTCTCCATTATTATTGTCTTCCATTTGTTTGTCTGCTATCTAAAACTGTGCTGCCATTGCCCATCCTCAGTGTGTCTTCACACCCTCTGCCTGTCCTGCCTGTGTTGTGTGTTAGTGCACCTTTTCCCCCAAAAAATTACCCTTCCATTCCTTCCTCCACTCTTTTCATTCATTCCTTGGTTCTCTCATGTGTTTTTATCTGCTAGTTTTCCCCTTTTACTACTGTCTTATATTCCCATTTCTACCTATTCATCTTGTCAAAAATAGATTTAAAGTGTACATTGGGCCCTTTAATGCTGATGGCTGCTTTTCTTGGTGTGCTGTTGTGTGCACATGAACGTGCCAAGGCATGCACATGTGCTATATTCAGCAGTTGTGATTATCACATTACACAGTTGCTGCTGATGCTATCTTTCACTCTTCAGTGGTCCTGCTGTTGCTATAGGCAGGATTGTTAATTAGTTGTTGTATGAGTTCTGTTTCTTCACATTGTTAATTGTCAGTGAACTCAGGGCTACATCAAACACAAAAGGTACACTGTAGCAGACTCACAACCAGCACAGTGAACATTCTTCTGAATCCCAAAGTCTATGTCCCATAATATAGAGTCCAGATAATCCTTTTACTGTTTGGGAGTGAGAGGATAACTGCATCAGTCAATGGTGCATTGTAGAAATTACTATATTATCCTGTTGAAAGTCCCCATTTGATTTGATTTTGAATTACGACTGGTTGGAGTAAAAAAAAATCTTGACTAGCAGCTTAGAAATTGCAGTGTCATGAGGTCATAGAACTTCTGGAGCTAATACTTGAGTTATGGGAAAATGAAGCAGCGTGAGAGAAAAACACAATCCCCCTGGATTCTTAAAAGCCTGCAAGGAGTGCAAGATGAGTGCAGTAGCTCAAGCAGGCAATATGTCTGCCGTGCGATCCAGGGACAGCCGGCAGGGGTGTGCATGAGAGCTCCAGCACTAATCTTGCACAGACTAAGCCCTGGTATGCAAATCACCTCATTTTCTGGAGAAATCCATGCAAATGAGATGATACTGCAATCCAGGAGATCCATGCAGGACAAGTGCAATCTGCAGAAATGTACTGGGTTACTAACAGAGTACATTACTGCAAATTCCAAAACGGAGCTATGACAGCTCCAAATAAAGGCTGCATATTATTGAGGAAGCATGCCAATGGCCAAGTAGAAGGCCATTGGCATTGCAAACTGTTTAAAAAAATAAATAAAACAACTCTCATTTTTTTTCGACGATCTCGGCTGTTTAAGCATAGCGCAAACGGGATCGGGGGAAAATAATAAAATAAACTGAAAATGAACATTCTAACAAAAATCAGTATTCTGCCATGCAAGTCAATGGTGACAAAAGACAACTTGGCCAGAGAGTAGTGGTTGCTAAGGGGGGAGGCTCAGTGTGGGACATGTAACTATGCATTAGTAGGCAATCCTATGCAAATGAGGGAAAGGTTAATGAATCCCAGATTTTCCCAGAGTGTGAGGCAGGTCCCAAGAGTGTAAGAGTATAAATAGCTGGGTGCAAGACTAGGATATAGGTGACATCATGGGGGGGTGTCAGGCATACTGTAAGCGGATTGGAGATCTGTGGCTCAAGATTGCTCCTACATTAGCACAGCTAAGCTAGGGGTATGTCTAAACCTGCCTAGCAAACTTTACTAAGTGTAAGCAGGTGTGCGCGCCACACACCAGGTTTTACAGGAAGAAAAAGGAAGTTAAACCAGGAAAAAGCAGCTCTGTGCACATTTGAGCACTCTGTTTGCGCGCGCACACACAGGCTTAAACAGGGAGGCAATGGGAAGGGAAAACAGCAGTAGGAAGGTAATCAAAAAGAACTAGCTTAGCTGACAGGTGAAATGTATCAGAATCAGCCAATTACACAGGCAGCAGACCAGCCCAGCCCAGCACACCACTATAAATTATGCAAACACCTATCCCCCTTGTTTTTCCCAAAAACTCTACACCATCGGTGTATACAGATGGGGAAATTTTACAAAATGAAAGCAAGAGAAAAAATGTTAGGGGCTGCTTTTGCTATCATAAACCAGCATGTGCAAGAGGCTGAGGGTGGTGAGGATGTGAATGCTGCTGAGCAACCGACAGTGAGGAGACGGAGAAGAGTGTACAGACCCAGGGTAACCAACCAAGGGCTACATGAGCTGGAGATAGTGGATCGCTAAAGGGTGAACAGGGACCGCCTACAGCAAATTGTTGAGCTGTGCCGGCCACGCCTCACACACAGAACAAACAGAGGGGAACCCATCCCAGCGGATACCAAGGTATGTGTAGGCCTAAGAATACTAGCTACAGGTACCTTCCAATGGCCAACTGGGGATATAATGGGGATTTCACAGGCATCAGCACCCAGGGTACTTCACCAGTTCCTGGATGCCATGTCAGCACATGTTGGATCTGGAGCATTTCTCCCCGGGCCTCCGCTGAAAACAGGCTCTGTGGAACCTAGTCGGACTTTCCCGGTCAACAAATGTTAAATAATAAATAAAATAAATAAATGTATACTTCCCCATCACCCATGAGGCGTTGGTCAGAAATATGCGTCTCTTCCACCAAATAGCTGAATACCCTGAGGTAGTGGGTGCAATAGACTGCATGCACATATGCATTAAAGCACCACCAGGTGAGCAGGGTAGGGTCTACATCAACCGCAAGGGTTTGCCCTCCATCAACTGCCAGGTCATGTGCGATGCCCAGGGAATAATAATGAATGTGTGTGCTGGCTGCCTTGGAAGCTACAGTGATTCCAACATCTGGCATCTGACGCAGCTGTACCATACATTTGCCAATGGGGACATCCCACATGGTCACCTAGTGGGGGATGCTGGATACACACTGGAGCCATAGCTGATGACACCCATCAGAAATGCACACACACCTGAACAAGAACTCCATAATGACACACACTCACAAACATGAATCATAATAGAGCATGTGTTTGGGATGCTCAAGCCATGGTTCTGGTGCCTGGACACATCTGGTGGAGCCTTGCAGTACTCACCAACTACATGTATCCATATTGTCCTTGTATGTGCCATGCTACACAATATGATCCTGTGGAAACAGCTGCAGCAGGAACAGCATCGGGCAGGGCCACACAGCCCCCCACCAGTGCCAAGGCCTGCACAGGCACAGAGTGACTCAGAGGAGGAGCAATCTGAGCCTGCCCCAGTAGGCAGGAAGTGGCGTGCCCAGTATGCCATGGCCTTGGCAAAGAGGCAACACATAGCACATGCACTGACACAGTAGGGATCCGGGGACTGACACCTCTCTTTGACTCACACATACAGTAAAAGGAATGCCAAACATGACACTACCTGTGCTCAACCATGTATAGGGAGTGTACTATGTGCATCCAACATAGGCAGCCCTGCATCACTACCCTCAATACTGGGGCACCCACAAGGTAAGTGACTCACACATGCCAGTTGGGCGGGGGCACATACCCAACAACAGTCACAGCCAGCAGGATAGGTGTAGACAAACACAAACAAATGCTGTACTACTGGTCTCTGAATGAGCCCCATGGGTAACCCCAACTCCAGCCCTACACAGACAGACTACAGCAGACCAGCCAGTTTGATGTCAGTTGTGAAGGCTAGAAAGTCAGAAACTAATATGCAGGTAGTGAAAGCTACGATCTGAAGTTTACTGGTATGCCTCTAGCCAGCACGATAGGTAAGACTACAGACTGAAATGGTGTACCTGACATACCAGTACAGTCCTAGCAACTGTGTAAAAGTGTAAGGTGTGCCCCATCATCCTATGTACACTTATAGTAACAGTCAGGTGTGCCCCCACCCCTGTGTAGAAATGTATTAACAGTTTGGTGTCCCCCCGCTAAGCAGAAATGTAGCAACAGTCAATGCCAAATGACTGATGTATACCCTGCAGACACAGCATGCTACCTGTCGGTGTACAACACAAGGTCAGCACTGTAGTACAAACCACCTGGACTTGATCCACACATGCAGTATAGATGGCCATACTGGGCATGCTCACACACTTAGAGGAATGAAGGCAATGTCAGTCAACAACAAACTGAAAGCCCATACTGGGCATGCTCACACACTTAAACACAAGAAGGCCATGTCAGTAAACAACAGTGGACCAGACATATCTGGCAGTTGCAGTTCTCAGTGCAGACACATGTCAGTATGCACCACTCCTGCCTTGCACACACAGTGGATAGGAATACAGACATATATGTAAGGACAACACACTATAATAAGCCTAAGGTAGACAGACATAGATGTGTTGAAGAGGGTGACCGTGACAAGGAGACATCCGGGCCTGTTCCACCCAGCACATAGCCAAAGGGCCCCAAACACATGAGGTGCAGGTGTCACTCACTGCAGATGCTAGCCACCAGTATCTGTCAGCATGACGGCATGTTGCACGTGCCAGCTGTGCAATATGACTGCACAAGGAAGATGTCACCTAGTAGCTGTATACTCATACCTGTGGCATATGACCCTGTGTGTGCCCGCATGTGGCATGTCAACCCCTACATGAATGGGTTACAGCCCATGCACACACCGCCCTCCCCATAGCAGTATCATGACAAGCCTGCTGAGGTCATCCAATGTAAAATACACCTTTGGGGGAGCTGTAGCTCAGTAATCCCCATGGTGTGTCCCATAACTGTGTACTGCTGTACTGATAAACTAGTTAGGTATTAGTCCTAACCCCAGACTTGGCAACTGTGTGAGTGTGTGTATGTGTGTGTCTCGGTCTCTGCCTGTGTAGAGAGAAATGCTTTCTAGACAACTCACACTCAGTACAGATCATATACACAACATTGGCAGGGCTGCAGGTGTCACACATCTAGAAATACACCTCTGGAGAAATCACAGCCCAGTAATTTCTGTAGTGTGTCTTGTAACTGTGTACTGGTGTAGTGTGATAAAATAGTTAGAGAGGTGTTCTAACCTCAGACTTGGCAACTGTGTGAATGTGTGTGTGTGTCTGACTGCGTAGAGAGCAATGCTTTTTAGACCGCTCACACCCTCTACAATACACATACTCGACTTTGGCAAGGCTGCTGATGTCACTCACCTAGAAATACACCTCTGGGGAAATCATAGCCCAGTAATCTCTGTAGCGTGCCTTGTAACTGTGTACTGCTCTAGTGTGATAAAGTAGTGAGGTAAGTGTTCTAACCCCAGATCTGACAACTGTGTGTGTGTTGGTGTTTAAATCTATGTGTGTCTGACTGAGTACAGCACAATGCTTTTTAGGCCACTCACACCCCGTACAATACACATACTCTAGTTTGGCAAGGCTGCTGATGTCACTCACCTAGAAATACACCTCTGGGGAAATCATAGCTCAGTAATCTCCATAGTGCATTTTGTAACTGCGTACTACTTTAGTGTGATAAAGTAGTGAGGTAGGTGTTCTAACCTCAGACCTGGCAACTGTGTTGGTGTGTGTGTCTGACTGAGTAAAAATCAATGCTTTTTAGGCCACTCACACCCCGTACAATACACATACTCGACTTTGGCAAGGCTGTTGATGTCACACACCTAGAAATACACCTGTGGGAAAGTCAGAGCCCAGCAATCTCTGTAGGGCGTCCTGTAACTGCGTACTGCTGTAGTGTGGTTTAGAACTGTGGTAGGATTCCATCTCCACCCATGGCAGTTCTGGATGTTTTGTGTGTGTTGCAATGTCTGTGTATGGAGCAATGCATCATAGGCTACTCACTCTCAGTACATTTTAAATGCCCTACATTGACAATCCTGCTGATGTCATTCATTGTGAAGTAAAACTTTGGGGAGACAGTGCTGTATGCTGTAGTGTGATACAGACATCGGTCAGGGGTTTTTTACTCACACATGTCAGTTGTGGATGTTTTGTGTGTGTCTCACTGTGTAGGGAGCAATGCATTTTAGGCTAGTCACTTGCAGTACAGTTGAAATGCCCTACTTTGTTAAACCTGCTGATGTCATTCAATGTGAAATACACCTTTGGGGAATAATGCCTCTAGCAATCCCTGTGGTGCATCCCATAACAGATCCCTACTGTAGTGTGATATAGACCTCGATTAGGGGTTCTATACCCACACATGTCAGTTGTGGATGTTTTGTGTGTGTCTCACTATCTGTGTAGGGAGCAATGCATTTTAGGTTAGTCACTTGCAGTGCAGTTGAAATGCCCTGCTTTGGTAAGCCTGCTGATGTCATTCACTGTGAAATACACGTTTGGGGAAATAGTACTCCAGTAATGTCCATGGTGCGTACTATAACGGTGTAGTAATGTAGTGTAATAAAATAGCTAGGAAGGGGTTCTACTCCTCGACATGACAGGTGTGTGTGTTTGTAACCTGTCCCCTCTGTAGATGTGAGTGTGGGGGCATTGTGGAAAGGGTTTTGCTTATTTATTTTATGGTGGCCCTACTATAAATCACAATGTCAACCATACAGGGATAACAGATGTAAATTATCTGGGATGCTGGGGTGCAAAGCCATACTCATACATGTGACATCAAGGCAGATAATCCAAGTTAGCAACCCCACTATTACCCAGAGCACACACTCAACCCATGTGTCATATGAACACACATGCCTAGGCAGCAGCCAATACGTGGGTAGTAAACTGCATATTGGCCACTGATAGTAGCTATGCAGTGATAGCAGGGGGCTACGGAGGACATGTCACTATGCCCATCTGTCTAATATGCACATACATGCAGACAGTGCACCTCTACCATGTTCCCCAGTGGATGCTTGCACCACCTGTGGTGCCTTCACATGTGACTCACAATGGACATACCATGCCTGACAACATGTTCTGTATGGACAGATGACACAGGCATCATGGAATGCTGTTGGCATGCCATCAATGTAGGTGAAGGGTAAACATGCTGCCCAGTACCAGTTCCTGCCACAGGTGGGCAAGACTGGCACATCTGATGATAATCTGTGTTCACAACATGGGCCAGAAACCCCAGGTACAGTTCCACATGTCACTGTACATGCATGTGTGAGGTGTGCACATCCAGACACCATCCATGTCATGGACTAAGGAACACATACATGGCATGTGGTGTACAGCATTGGCCACACACAATAGTCAACCAGGTGACTGAATGGGGGATGCAATACCCACCTGCGTGGGCAAATGCAGTAACTACAGGCCTGAGCCACAATGCAGACCATTGTCATGTGGCCTGATGCCAAGGTATACTCCTCGTCTACCCTTGTACAGCCTGCCAGCACAGTTGACCACCACACACCCGTGTAGACATGCATTCATGCATGTCAGAACTGGCACCCTGTGTGTTCATGTGTGTGTGTTATATGGTGCCTATGTCCACATCCACACTCTCTACAACCCCCCAGGGCATACTGAAGCATGCTGTCTGACATCTGACATCTCCTCATACTTTTTGCCCATACGGCCTCTGTATGACCCCGTGTGGCGCATGTGATACCTGCACATTGATGTGTTGTGGCAATGCCACTAGTGATGAGTTGCACTGCCACTAGTGATGAGTTGCACTCCTGGCCCTGCCAAGTGTGTCAATGTGTGTGCGTCCTTGTGTGAGTGTGCTTGTGTTGACGCTGGCACCTGTTCATGCAGACAGTCACTTGTATGACACCTACCGTATATCTACTGTATCCCTGTTGCAGATGTCACTCACCCTCACATATATGTTCTGAGTACTCCACATCAGGTAACCCATATGGTGCATCCAATAACTGCATCAAACTGTGAATAGCACTACATAGATGTTGGGGGCTTGATACCCTGTGCTGGTAGGTGTGTGGCACAAACATGCTTCAGTTTTATACTCCCACCCCTCCCTGACATGCATTTGCCTCTGTCTGCCTCCCCCACTCCCTCTCTGGTGGATGTGGAGACCCAAACCTGCCTTGCTTAGGCAGCAGCATGTGTATTTTATGTGATGTTCATGATCAGCTGATGGCCTCTGCATAAATTGCAGCCCTCCCCTAGCTGATTGTATGTGGAACAGCTGTGGCAACAATCCCATAGCCATTTGCATGGAAACACATTCCAATACCTAAGAACATCATGGTGGTGTTGGACATTTTCAGTCACTGAGCAGGAACTAGATCTGTTGTTTGGCAAACAGCATCCAAGATGGATTGGGGATTTATCTCCAACAACATACACTGTGGAAAGAGGGCAACAAACAGGAGGGGGGGTGTGCCTGACCTGACTACAGACTGTAAGTGCTGCTATACTGCATATGGAGTAATGTTGGTTTAATAGTGTTTATCTGGATATGACTGTCGTACATGTAGTAATACCTGCCATGTTAGTTCCATGTATATGAGGAATCCCCATCTGCATGGTCATCTGAAGACTGTGCAGTGTTGCACCTATGGTTTCATGTGTTATCCTAAGTGCATCTCTCTGTGGTATGCAGATGGTAGTGTGAGGATTGCAGTCTGTAGATGGTGAAGGCCGTGACAGTTACTGACTTCATATTCCTCATAGGACATATTTTGCAACAAACACTGTTACAATGGAAATATACAAGGTTATCACAGCAACATGACTATACTGGCCCTGTGTATGTGCTGTCAGCCACACCACTGTCAACATTTGTACATATGGCATGCATGAAGTGGTGCATTTGTGCTGTACACCATAAATAGTGTCATCATATCTGATAACAAGCCAGTGATATATCAGATTGCTACACATGTCATGTACAGTAGGGGTTATATTTCATGCCATAAGCTGGACATTCTGTGGATGTTTGTACTGTACTGAGGTCTGTGTACTGATGGTGAATGTTGGCTGTGTGTGTATTGTTAATATATACTTTAGCCTGTGTACGGACTGTGGTAGATATTATTGTCCTAGCTCCCCTTCTATCAGACGTTACATGCTGTCCCAATGTATGGTACCGTTATGCCGTACATGTTTGTAGGGCCATACACACACATGTCCCATACCACAGACAGCCATCAGACCAAACTGTGTAGCAGCCCAGTATATGTAGGGACATTCTGTGACTGGTACATATGAGGATGGTGTAGAACAGATAATCCATATACTGTAATATTATGCTAGCCTACCATATGTGGCTGTGTTCACATTGGTTGTGGTAATGCATGGTGTATCTTAACCTGTGCTGTGACATGGCTTTTGAGCCTGCTATATATGCAAGTACATGTGCATTCCCCCATACAAGATGTAAGCCAGTGCTGAGCCAGTCTGCCTGTAGCCTGCACAGTACATTGTTACATGCCTAGCAGCATTGTGTACTTAACCAGTGGGATGTCATGTGCAGATACTTGCCAGATGTACTGCTGCCGGGCCTCCCTTAAATGTCATGTATGTCAGACAGACCAGTGGAATGCTGTACAGATGTATGTCAATATCTAGTGGGTAGTATGTGTCCATGGCACCCCTGTACCAGCATTCATTATGTATCAGACCAAACAGGAGTGTGTGACTCCAACACCTATGGTGCCAAATGTATACCAGTCATTATGTGTTATACCCATCTACATGGCTGTCTACATCCATATTGTCAGGCCTGGTTCACATGTGGTGCACTAAGGAAATATGTGTATACCTCTGAACTGTACAGAGTGTGTCTAAAGTTCCATATATAGTGGCCAATATCTCTGCTGCACTCCACAGGTGCATTACATGCTAGCAGCAATACTTTACAATGATTTCCGTAGGATGTCTGTCAGTAGCCAATGGCACACATGTTATAAGCAGATCAGTGGTGCAACAGTAGCATTGTTGCCTCACAGCAAGAGGTTCCCCCATTCGATTCTTGGCTGGAGTGCCTTCTGTGTGGAGTCTGCATGTCCTTCCCGTGGTCGAGTGGCATTTGAAAGACATGCATAGCTCAAAAGACATGCAGAGAATGGGTGTGCCTTCATTGAAGGCTGGCTATTGAGCTGGCACCTCTGCACCCATAAAAAAATCTACTGCCAATCATTAGTGGACCGGAGTTCCACTGTGGTGACCCCTAACCGGGAAAAGCCGAAAGAAGAAGAAGAACAACACACCATGACTGGGAAGACAATCCCAATGACAGTAGCAACAGTCTAGTAATATACCTGCTTTACAGTCAAGGACTTGTTGCTATTTTATCCAAATCTTCCAATCCATCAGGAAGTGGCTACGAGGCATCACGATTCAGTGACCAACTACCCCCGGGACAGGGCAACAATGACATGGTCCGCGGATCACAGGACGACAATCCCGGAAGTAGTAATACCAACTTTCAGGCTACACCTAATCTCCTGCACTGATCGGAAGGTAGCGATGGTAAATTACCACTTTCCTTGTCAGTGAGAGAGAAGAATGTACCAGTGGAGTTCAACGACTGGCTTAATCAAAACTTGCCGTTTCATTTCTCTGAGGACACAAAAGTGAGGTCTAATTCAAATGACACATACAGAGAATCTTTGGACAAATTACAGACTGCTTTACTATGGTACAAGACATTGAATTTGGACAATGTATATCTACATGAGTGTTTAAATAAACACATTGTACCTAAAGGTTCAAGGATATTTAAATATCCAAATAATGTAGTGGAAGGAAGTGAATTCCACAAGGAACTTTTGAACATTTTCAATAGTTGTGGTTTAGAAATAGTCCAAGCAATTACTAGAAACAATGATAGGGAAATTAGTAAAATGAAGGAATTAATTGATATGTATAATGAGAGAGTTACCACAGCTTTAATTTTCAGTATAGAAAATGAGAAGAATAGATATTATGATATTAGAGCACAAATTGACAAAAATTGTGAGGACATTATAAAACGGAAATACAAAAAACTTGAAGGTGACATTAGAGAATATCAGGAAGGACTACAATACCCAGCACCTCCACGTAACAATTATACATCATTTAGCAGAGGAAAGGTATCCAATTCCAATGCTTTGCACCCCCATTATGAAAACAATAGTCATACCCAGGAACACATAGATGGCTCAGAGCCCACTGAAGGTAATTTTGAGCCCCTTCCACGGAGGTCCGAAAGAATCCATAATAGGAATTTAAATGGGAATAATAACCATTTTTAAAGGGGGCAATACCAACAGACGGGAGGGGGATACAACAGGACCTGACAGTAGCATCAGAAATGGATATTAACATAATATAAGATGAAGGTTATGAAATAGTAAGCCAAGCCGGATTCCATATCTTTAATTATAGTAATCAAGAAGTGACCCAAGAATTCTTTGACCTATTCACTAAAGGTTTTAAATTTGTACATAGCCAGAACAGTAATTTAGCACAGGCTATTTTAGATGTCAAGATGTTTGTCAGAAAACTAAATTTGGAAAATATGTTTGGAAGTAATTTGATGAGAATACAAAACAGAGGGCCTAAGAAGCATAGTACTTTTAATCCACCTATCCACCCTCAATTAAAAAATTTGGAATATAGTATTGAGAAAAAAAATTAGAGATAAAATCTGGATCAATACCAAAGTATCTAATCTGGAAGAAAAAGAAAAATTATTACTAACTACTTTGAGAGAAGATCCAAATATTAGGATTATGGAATCAGATAAGGGTGGAGGGATTATAATAATGGATACAATTATTTATGATGGTAAAATGTATTCTATATTACATGATGTTTCCAGGTACAGTAAGGTATCTATTAACAAAATTAATATTTCGTATAAAAAATAGACTTGGCCCTCAAAGATCTATTTCATCAAGGGGTAATAGATTATGATACTTACCTATACCTGGAAAACAATTCACCTAGGGTACCCTCGATATTCAGGGTACTCAAGGTTCATAAAGATGTCTCTGACCCCCCCCTTAAGACCCACTGTAGCATCTGAAGGCTCCAAGATTTCTCCTTTATCAAAATTTCTAGACTGGAAAATGGAACTATTGTGGGGGAAAGCCAAATATTTGTTAAAAGATTCTTGGGAATTCTTAAGGCAAATTACACCAGATTTAAAGGCAGCCAATCTTAAATTCATTACTACTGATGTAGCAGATTTATTTTCTGTCATACCCCATGAGACATGGCTAGCCTGGATAGAGGAGGCTCTCAGAGATAATTCAATGGCCAGTGAGAATGACATTTATACTATTCTAGAATTAACTGAACTTGTTTTGAATAACAACTTTTTATATTTCCAAGGTGAATTTTTCAAACAGGAATCCGAGGTAGCTATGGGGGCCAATTGTGCCCCCACCTATGCTGACATAGTATTGTCGGTATGGGAGAAAAAATTTATAAACAAAAGTAAGTATGTTAAATATTTGAATCTATACACTAGATTCCTGGATGACATATGCATTTTTTGGACCAGTACAGAGGAACTTTTAGAAGAATTTATTGGATACATAAACCAAAGTACTACATTTTTAAGATTTACGCATCAAGTGACCATTGATTATATAAATTATTTGGATGTTTCCCTACAAGTGATCGAAAGTGGGTTTAAATCTACTATATACAGGAAACCCACCTTTTCCAACACCTACATTAGATATACTAGTGCACATCCATTATACCAAAAAAAGAGTATAGTCAAGGGACAGTATGTTCGGGCTTGTCGCATGACTTCTAATGAAGAAGATTTCATGAGAGAATGTGACCTACTTATGAAAATGTTTTTGCAGAGAGGATATCCTACTGAACTAATAACTGACATACAGAGGGAAGTGCATTCTAACAGACAGGGAAAATTTAAACCTGTTTTAGGGATGGGGTCAATACAAACTGAATTTCTAATAGGTCAACAGGAATGTGAAACAGGTTCAACATATAACAATATTTTTATTACTAATTTTAGTGCTAATGCTTATGTAATTAAAAATATAGTAGAAAGTGAATGAGTCAAATTTAATTAATTCACTGACCTACCTAACTTAAAAGGGAAAACTATTAAAACTGCCTTCCAGAAAGGTTACAATATAAAAAACTGATTAGAAAACAATAAGTATCCTTCTGTATTTTCCAGTAAACCTAAGGGCACATACAAATGTGGAGCCTGCCCTCAATGTAAATATATTACACATCAACAAAAATTATTTTTAACAGCTAGGAAGTAATGGATAGCAGCTTCAAACTATTCTAACTGTAACTCCCAGGGGATAGTGTATATTGCTTTATGTAAAGGGTGTGAAGGATTCTACATAGGGAAAACTGAGAGAACTTTAAAACGTAGAATATATGAATATATGAATGACATCCAGAAGCAAAGTTCTAGAAATGCTTTATATAAACACACCCTTCAATGCCCCCAAGCTAAATTTCACTTTCATGTGGTAGAAATGGTTCCCAGAGAACTTTGGGGAGGCCCCTGGGAAACTAAACTAGAATATAGGGAGACATATTGGCAAGTAGTTTTAGAAGTCAATAAATCCCCGGGCATGAATGATCACATATCCATTGCCCTTTTACTCAAGCTTAGATCTGCGAAGTTATAATACAGATAATGTCAATGACATGACATTTATATATTTTATTTATATTTACATCTACAGTATATTGTATTAGTTGCATCTAATTGCTGGGAATATGTAGTCCATTTTATCATATATTTCATATATTATATATTGTATAAAGTTCTATATATAGTCAACATGTATTTTAAATATATTTAGCATTTACATGAAATATTTTAATACAATATTATTTATATTAGTGAATAGGTTTTTAAAGTATATTGTGTGAAATGTTTGATGTTTCAGGAAATTAATTTATGTAATTTATTCATTTAAAGTGTTTGAGTGCAAGTCCCTTTAAAAGACTAATTGAATTAGGGTTCCAATAAAGATGTATATAAAAAGGAAGTGGCAACATGAAAGTTTTTTCATATCTGATGAAGTTTGACTGTTACTCCTATGAAAACGTTTTGTGGCATTTAGCAATGTTTATATTCTAATTCTGAAAACTTGTTGTGGCAGATTTCTTTTTTTACAATTCAGTAAATTGGATTTTATATCTGGTGAATTCATCCTTCTTCAGCAAACTGCATTTACAGAAAACATGTAGTGGCCGTTTTCTCAGGTACTTTACCATTGGCAAATAGCTCTGTGGTGGTCCATTCACTGCAACTGGTATTTGATTGATACCTGCTATACATACCTGACATCTCTTTGCACTATGACATTGGGACTGTAGGGGATGGAGTACGGCTACACTCCATGTCCAGGACCACCAACTATAAAATCCTTACAGCATGTGGCCGTGGTTCCTTCACATTTCTTGTGTGATGGACATCCGTCCTGTGTGTGGGCATCAGTGATACAGGCAACAGGTAGCAATAACTTTTACAGGAGAACATACACACTCAGAACAGCCACATATTTGTAGGAGGTTCAGGAACTACAGACAGACTGTGGGTAGAGTTGTGTAATGCTTTGCATAGTACTGGTGTTACAGGGTGTGTGTGTGTACATACTAGTGTACCTTGGAATGCAGTCTGTCTGCATAGGTCACTACTGTGGGCCTACCTCTTGCTGGGCAGAGGTATGCCGATCATGTGCTGTCTGTCCACCACACAAGCCCCGTGTCAGATATGACACTGGCAGTGCGTGTGTTGCGTGCTACTGGTACATGGCTACATCCAAGTCTATATCTAACCTCAATTCCCTGACTATGGGAATGTGGCAGACTATCCTGTAACACCAGCACATTGCTTAGTGTATGGCACCAGTGTTCCACACATATGCCTTTGTTCCAGCCTCTGTCCCCTATCTACATACCAAGCTCTGCACATTTGTCATGCTGTTGGGGGTTGTTCTGTAGTGGGCTGTGAGTATATCACACTGCCATTGGTGCCATTAGTACACTGCTGTTGTATCCCCTGCACATACACTGGGGCTGGGGCCATATATGTGTGGGCGATACCTGTACAACACATGTGCACCCTTATGCACTGCAGATGCCAATATGTGTAACAGTGGTATATGGTCTTGTATTATTGAGTCCAGGTGGGGAGCACCATAAATGAGCTAGGCTGTTACAAATGTGGGGGTATCAGGGGTGAGCTGCCACGAGGTATGTGGATGTACAGTACCATATACTCCACCTATATTGCAACTACTAACATCACTTGGGGTACTGCAAGCCTACTGCCCCCTGCAATACAGACTGTTCTGTGCGTTATGCCATGTTATGTTCCGGGTACAACCCATTGGTTCACAAAACGTCTTTAAATCCTACGGAGATTGTACAGAATGTAGATAGAGGCTGCTGAACTACACACCTGCAGTACATACTGTTGATTGTGTGGTACCCTGTGGCCCAGTCTGTCGGCACTATTGTACATTCTGAAGTGCTTGGCTTGGACTACAACAGTTGTGAACCTTTCCAGACTACTGTATAAGTGTAACTGTTTCACAGTTGCAGTAGTCCGTTTATATGATTGTCAGTATTTGAACAGCTATATGATATAGCATATAGGACTGTTATAGTACACAATTAAAGGAGTCCCATTTCTGCAAACCTGTGTATGGTGTCTTTACTATGACCTTTCTATGGGTATATGTTGCAGGCAATGATTGACATTTGTATGTTTAGCCCATACAGTGTCCAGTTGTTCAGGTGTTAACTGTAGGCATACTGGCTGTTCCATATTGTGTGCACCTCCTACATACATATCTGATTGTACATATATCTGCATGTGTATGTGTAGTCACATGCATATATATATATATATATATATATATATATATATATATATATATATATATATATACATATATATGCATATATGTATATCTGTATCAACATATATGTGTATGTGTATCTGCCTCCTGGGGATGTTGATGGCTTCAACATATTACATGTCCTGTGGGAGGCAGACTGTACTTGGTAGTGTATTACAGGGCACAGGTGTTTGGTTGTGCGGGGATGCCTATTCGTACAAAACATGTAGTGTGTAGGGCCTCTCAACCCCATTAACGGTGCATGTGGATATTGATGTATTTGTTAATCTGAAATTGTTATCTACAGATGTATGGCCATATATACCTATATAGATATATTTATCTGCTAACGGATATATAGGTATATGTGCATAGATAGCAATATATATGTATACAGAGATAGTAAAACAACATATATATTTGAATACATGTGTATCTATACATATATGGGTATGTTGCATCTGTTAAGGTTGCACTATAGTTACACACGTAGACATCCAGATGTTGGTAAACATTCTCTGCACTGTTGCATGACAGGAATGGCTGATATGTTTCTGAAACAGTGAACATCTGTGTACCTGTCATGGCTTAGTGGTACATCGGTTTGTCTAGGGTGTGCAGGGTCCTTGGTTTGAGCTTTGCCAGAGATGTTTTAATTGTTGTTGGCCAGAACACGTCCCACTGGATAGAGAGTGATTAAGGCACTGTAAAGCAGTTGTAAGCAGGTTTGTGTGTTCTGCCCAGCAACAAAAGAAACAGGTCCTGCAAGGCTCATAACCAGGACCTGCACATCATACACAAAGTGATTTACAACTAAGCCATGGCAGATGTGCATAATCATGATGCGTCCACATACATATCATCCAGCCCACATATACAACACTACAGGGAATGTATTCCACCATGTAGATGTATTTGTGTGTGAATATATATTCATCATTGAATGGATATATCATATCTATATATGTAGATATAGATATAGACATATCTATATACATTTAAATATATATATATATATATATATATATATATATATATATATATATATATATATATATATATATATATATATATATATATATATATCAAAATAAGCCAATACATACAGATATACATAGATACGCATACAGCCAACGATATATATGTATATATCCACATGTCCACATATAGACAGCAATAGGAATGCATATATGTCAGCATATATATGGCTCACCTTTCAAAGGGAGAAACCCATGTGTCCGGACGCTGATAGGCCTAAAGTATATTCTCAACATTGCACAATTCTGCAATACATGTATAGAATGTGCAATGTGCGAATGTCAGTATGCATTCGCTCATTGCAGATTAGGCAATTTGGCTGTGGATGCCACAATAGTAGGGATAGGGAATAATTGCCTATCCCCACTGTATTGCACACTAGGAGTTCATATATCACAGTAGGGGGTTTGTGGGGGGCCCGGCCCCCCAGAGGGGGGTGCAGGTAGTCATGCCCCCCGCCATTACAATATGTATTCCAACTTGCAATTCGAGTGTCAGAGAAGGTGCCTGTAGAACTGCAGTTCTCTTAACTGTGGTGCAGTAAGAAATGATGGGTTAGATCTTTCTGTTTGCCGAAAGGGTCGTTTGAAGGAATGATTGTCGCCCTGTCAAAGGTGAACACATATATATCAATACAGGCATATATGGACAGACATCTGTAGATGGAACTGGGAAACGTAACCACAACATATATGTCCACATGCATCATTGATGGGTTTGAGAGACCCAAACAACATACATCTGGCATGGATAGGTATCCCCCCCCCAGTCAAATATATCTGGCCTGCAATACAATACCAACCTTAGCAGATCCCATAAGCAGGACCCTACACGACAAGGGCAGTACATGTTAACAGTACTCCATCCCAGCTGTAGGATGTAAGGCTGGCATTACTAACATATCATGCAGTACAGTCAAGTGACATGTCATGCTTGGGGGGACCCCTTGGGCTGGTGCAATAAGTAGCTGGGATCCCTCATACAATCCAATAGCCCTACACCTGACAATGGTTTCACCAATGTTGGCAAGGACATCCAGAAACCCACAATGTCAGCTGGGAACTACCACCCAGTAGCCTGATGACCGTGGTCTGCAGGGACATGGAACATACCAACAATAAACCCATGGCCAATGTCACTGGTTATTTCAACACACAGGACCCCGCCAATGTTGGACTTGTCAAAGGCAGAGAATACAACCTGACCCTGGTATACAACCTCAGCCCAATCATGACAGGTACAGATGAGGGTTAGGAGGAGCACAATGCCTATGTAGATCATAGCAGGCTTTTGTACACCATCCCACTTGTAGGAATGTGTGTAGTTGTTACGGGATCTACCTCCATTCACAGGATATGTTTCCACCAGGACTGCTTGGCATATGCCAACATACCACAGGCGCCATCCCATGGGCATACAGTCCTTCACAGGTCATAGATGTGTCAATGCCCTTCTCCACACTGTTGAGGTGTGCAGCACAACTGGGGTTGCTATAACTCACTGGGTGTGGCTGTTGTGGACATGACTGCCATAATTGCAGTTACTGTTGCAGCTATCCCCCCACATAGCTGTCTGTAATATTGTACAGTGTATGTAATCAGGTTGTTAGTTGTTGTCTACACCATTCACAGTAGTTGAGCGTCTCAAACCCTCCTAAGGGTAAGGTTATGCCACCGGCATTGGCACACACATGTTACTTAGGTGAGGATTGCAGTAGAGTGGGGAGATGGACATACACCCTGCTGTTAGCATGTTCAATGCCATCCACATTGCAGACTGCATATATAGCACTGTGTGATTGTGCCTATCCTGTCTTGGTGGGATTACATGTGCAACAGAAGTGTTACCTGCATGGGGACATACCTCCATGTGTACAGTCCTGTACCTGGACTGCATCCTAAGCAAAGGCACTGTGTGTTGTACCCAGCCATGGCATGTGTACCACCCACTACATTTACTGGTGTCCACTGTCGAAGGCCTGCTGACACAATTTCACCCATCAGCCATGTGGCACATGGACAAACTCAACACAATCTGAGCAGATACTGCTGACAACAATACAACATTGTTAATTAAAGCTAGGATGCATCATGGCTGCACAGCTACACCTTCCAAGATATTAGCATTTCACTTTACTGCTGATAACATGCTACACATCATTCCATTGCTACACTGTTGTACAGTCGCCCTGTGCATCAGAACCATGTTAGCCTGTCCTTGCATCGATGTTACGGATGTCAGGCAATGGCACAGGTATCATCATATGCACAGGGTGTGTTGTTGGCTTGCCAGAGGCCTAGGCTGAGCCATACAATTGACAACATGTGTGTTTGTGAGGGGGCTGAGTATTGTTATGGGCCACTGGTGATGTAGTGTGTGCAGGTATGTGGTTGCCCTAGGTTCATTGTTAATATGTGTGTGTCTGCATGCACACAGTTCCTCCATGTGGCTGCCCTATACAGGGAATTGTGGGACATCTACAGACTGTAACTGGCAGGGTTTGCAGCTCACCATCTCTGGCCATGGACACGGGACCTGTGCCTAGCAGGGGTGCTACAGGCAGTATCAGGTACAGAGCTAGACCGAGTACTGTCCCTCGAGTTTGACAGGCATCCACTGGATGCAGGTCCCTCCTTGGACTGGCCAGGGCCGCGTGCATGTGGTCTGCTCTGATGGGTTGTGGACACCACCCCCCCCCACAGTGCTGGGGCTGGTACTGCCACTACGGGAGCGGCTGTGACTGTTCGGACATCCACGGCAAACTCCAGCTGCTGGTGTTGCTGGCATATGCCCACGTGGCCATCACAACCATCCCGCCCTGTTCTGATGCATGGACATGACATTTTGGATGAGTTCCAATGTCTCACCCCACCGCCTATCCATGACCTCGGTGTAATTACGGATGGCACCTGCTAGGTCACAGATGCTGTCATTTACAGAGGTGTGATGAGCACTCTGCTCCCTTAAACCCTGCCTGGTGTACCGTTCCATTCATGCATGTGCCTCCATGACAGTCTTGAACATGCATGTGGTTCAAATAGATGATGCACGTCTGCCAGGTGCATGATGACCAGCAGTGCTCCTACGAGCACCCCTGTACACCTGCCTATGTGACACCCTGCCAGACATCTGGCTATGGCTGCATTTGTCCTGACAAACGTGCCATAGATACCACACTATCATGGCCTATGCCAACCGTAGACTGTCCCTCAGTTAGGGCCAATGGTGATGAGGTGTGTAGAGGCAGTGTGACTGTGTGCGTGGATGGTGTGGATACATGTGGGTTGTCAATTGGGGGCCCATCTGCAGCCCCTGACATCCCTGCCTGAGCCTCAACACATCTATCTTCATGGTCACTGCCTGTATCAGTGACATCAGAGTCCCTGCGGGGGGACCCAACCCCACCTCACCACCTGTGAGGGGAAAACAGTGAACAGACTGTAAGACCTGTACAACACTGCTAAACAGTAAACACACACACATGTGTGCAGACATGGCTACACACACAGACATACACATATGCAGTCAACATACATGGCAACCCATACACTACACCAGACAGCACCTACAGACAGCTCCCGCAACCCCATAACACACACAATAGCAGGTGATGGTGCAGTACAGTATCACACACATACCTGTAATTACACACATGTCAGCATGCAGGACATGTGGGGCTGAACAGCATGCAGTGCAACTGTAGTCAATCCCCATTACCAACATTATACATGGCTGTGATGCATGGCTTCTGTTTGTAGGTGATGGACCTCTCCCTGGAACCCACTACACTCATGTCCACAGCATTGCTGTGCATCTGTTCAGCACCCTGTCATGTACTGTGCACCATACCTCAAGGGTATGCACACCATTGCAGGATGTGTCTCTGTGTGTCAGGTGTGTTTCTGCTGCTGCTCACAGCCTCTGTGTGTTCCTGGATCACGTGGACACGTGTTTAGTGACTGCGTGATGTGTATTCACAAAAGTCATCCGCAGTGGTGCATGTATGAGTGGTAGATTACCATTAGACCAACCACAGAGACATTGTACTGTACCTATGGTGAGTGTAGAGACAATTATTGACCATGATTGGGCCCTGGCTGATGTTGCCTGTGGTACACATAGGTTCATAGCTGAGTACTGTTCTATTGGTCCTGGGGCCTACATAAGCCTAGCCACAGGGGTTCCCTGTCATGCACCACCTAATGTTATTCTCCTGTGCCCCTGTCAGGCTGTGGCACACACATGCTACCCAAGGTGTAGTCCCCATTCCCCATCCAATAGCCAAGTGTTTCTGTCAAGAGGGCCAATGAGTAGCATTGCCTGACATGTATGGGTAGTCAGATTCAGAGAGTGGTGATTCCCCAGAACAGGGCCCTATCCCTCCAGTATGTTCTGTGTAATGTGTTGATTAGGTTTAGGACCCTGGAGTGTGTGTTAGCAGAGGGAGTGGAATGTCATTATATGTAGCATGTTCAACTGCTGACATAGCTGTGTATGTTGGGCAGATGTCAGCTGTGCTTGGGCAATGTACACTGGAGTGTAGCCACAGTTGTCTGAGATAGACTGTGTATTGCATGTGTTTGAGGCTGGTAATCCCATTAGTGAGCTGTGTGCTGTGTCAGTGCACATGTACAGCATGCATTATGGGTAGGTGTGTTAGATGTGTACATGGCCTACACCTTAGCTATGACATGCACATTGAATTGCCAAGCATAACCTTAAACCAAGAACAGAAGGATGGAAGAATTACGGAAACTGCTCGTACACCAGGACAGTATTCACCAAAAGTTTAATAAAAAACACACACAATTCCAGGTTAAGCGCTTTCGACTGTATCCCAGTCTTCATCAGAACAATAAAATAAAAGATCTTGTGAAATATATACATATTTCTACAATAATGTAATTGAATAATTGAAATAATTGATGGAAAAAAACGCCAAAATATTTAAAGAAACATGGCCATTCTTCACATAGACTCTATCCTGTTCACATACTTATGAAACAAAACACTGATGTTGGAGTGAATTACATACATACAATAATATAAGTGTATGTGTAAACATGACAACTGATAATATAGATGTTAAAAACTATTCTACTATCTAAATGCACAATACTGATACAATGTCATCTAAATGTACTATTTATAATAATGTTAAAATATATTAAAATATAAATAAAAGACGTGACAGTGTATATGCCCATATCATATACCACGTAGTTGTTAATTAATTAAAAATGTTGTTATAAAAATATAATAAAAATGCTATTGAAGCACCTCTGAACCATGGGATGTGTAATCCTATTCGTTATTCTAAAGGTAAAAAAGGTTTGATGCTGATGAAATCATTGAGACCAGGTGGTCTCGTAGAATTTGTTAGGATCTGCCATTTACTCTCACACAAAGACAATCTCATTTTCCAGTCACCTCCAAAGGGAGTGATCTCCACCTGTTCAATGATAGAAAATAGGAAACTATGGTCATCTCCCTTCTCCAATATATGCCTGTATAGTGCATTTTTGGAATCTTGTTTTCCTATTTTATAGAGGTGTTCATAAATACGTCGGTTTAGCTGTCTCTCAGTTTTGCCTATATAATGTGCATTGCATTTGATACAGACAGCCAGGTAAACAACCTGCTTCGTTTTACAATTACCTTTCCTACAAGTGATAGAGGTATGGCAAATGTCATCCAATTTGATAATTCTATTCAAATTGATGTATTTGCATTGTTTACAATTGCCACATCTAACTGTACCCTTGCCAGTCTCATGTGTTAGTGTATTGTTACTACCTCTTTCCAGTAACATTTTCATATTTGGGGCAGTCTTATAAACACATCTGGGTTTCGCACCCAGTATATGTTCCATACCCATAACCATAAGTGTCCTCCAATATCTTTCTAAGATATCCTTAATGATGTATGTGTTCGGCGTGTACATAAGTATGCAAACCCTACCTGATGATTCAATGTGTGTCCCCTCCTGCTTGTCCAATTTATAGGAACCTAATAGGGGTTTATATTTATTTCCCCATCCATTCTGTACATAACTAATTGTCTCCTTGACCATTTTTTCTGGGTATGCTCTACTAATAAACATTTCCTTAATGATATTAAGTTCAATGTCCAAAATCTGTTTGTTTGATGACATTCTTGCTGCACGTATACTTTGCCCTTTAATCACATTTTTGAATACGTGAGGAGGGTGGTTACTACTGTAATGGACATAATCATTGGAAAATGTAGGTTTTCTGTATATTCTAGAAGTAAACCCCCGAGTGTCATGACTTAACAGAACATCCAAAAAGGAAATCTCTTTACAACTATATTCATGAGTGAATTGTAAAAAATCGACAGTGTTGTTTAAGTATGTCATGAATTCATGTAATCTGTCCACAGATGACTTCCACAAAATAAAAATGTCGTCCAGGTACCTGACGTATAAGCCAATGTCTTGGAAAAATACACTCTTGAACACATGTTCAGACTCCCACTCAGCCATGACCAAGTTCGCGAAGATGGGAGCACAAGCTGCTCCCATCGCCACTCCCTTGGTCTGCCTGAAATATTCTCCTTGAAAGGAAATGAAGTTGTAATCCAACACTAGTGACATCATATCACATATTAAGCTAACTTTCTCCCATGAGAACTCTGTGTAGCGTTTTAAACTTCTTTCGAAGTATTCTAATCCCTCTGTCTTGGGAATACTGGAAAAGAGGTCAATGACATCCACTGTCAAATAAATCAGATTGGTGTTCCAAATGTCATTGGTTAGTATACCTAAAAACCTCCAAGAATCCTTAATTATATGGGGGATGTTGTCATATACATTCTTGAGCCATCTGTCAATCAATAACACACACAATAGCAGGTGATGGTGCAGTACAGTATCACACACATACCTGTAATTACACACATGTCAGCATGCAGGACATGTGGGGCTGAACAGCATGCAGTGCAACTGTAGTCAATCCCCATTACCAACATTATACATGGCTGTGATGCATGGCTTCTGTTTGTAGGTGATGGACCTCTCCCTGGAACCCACTACACTCATGTCCACAGCATTGCTGTGCATCTGTTCAGCACCCTGGCATGTACTGTGCACCATACCTCAAGGGTATGCACACCATTGCAGGATGTGTCTCTGTGTGTCAGGTGTGTTTCTGCTGCTGCTCACAGCCTCTGTGTGTTCCTGGATCACGTGTGGACACGTGTTTAGTGACTGCGTGATGTGTATTCACAAAAGTCATCCGCAGTGGTGCATGTATGAGTGGTAGATTACCATTAGACCAACCACAGAGACATTGTACTGTACCTATGGTGAGTGTAGAGACAATTATTGACCATGATTGGGCCCTGGCTGATGTTGCCTGTGGTACACATAGGTTCATAGCTGAGTACTGTTCTATTGGTCCTGGGGCCTACATAAGCCTAGCCACAGGGGTTCCCTGTCATGCACCACCTAATGTTATTCTCCTGTGCCCCTGTCAGGCTGTGGCACACACATGCTACCCAAGGTGTAGTCCCCATTCCCCATCCAATAGCCAAGTGTTTCTGTCAAGAGGGCCAATGAGTAGCATTGCCTGACATGTATGGGTAGTCAGTTTCAGAGAGTGGTGATTCCCCAGAACAGGGCCCTATCCCTCCAGTGTGTTCTGTGTAATGTGTTGATTAGGTTTAGGATCCTGGAGTGTGTGTTAGCAGAGGGAGTGGAATGTCATTATATGTAGCATGTTCAACTGCTGACATAGCTGTGTATGTTGGGCAGATGTCAGCTGTGCTTGGACAATGTACACTGGAGTGTAGCCACAGTTGTCTGAGATAGACTGTGTATTGCATGTGTTTGAGGCTGGTAATCCCATTAGTGAGCTGTGTGCTGTGTCAGTGCACATGTACAGCATGCATTATGGGTAGGTGTGTTAGATGTGTACATGGCCTACACCTTAGCTATGACATGCACATTGAATTGCCAAGCATAACCTTAAACCATACTCACTGACATCCACCTGCTGCCTTGCTGGTACACCAGAGGTACCTACAATGACATGGGATAGAGTTGATGTCAGTGGCCACAGCTGTGGCATTGCTACAGGGTGGCTGCAATATTACAGCACAACAACAGCTGAAGTCCACAGTACTACAGTTTATGCATTACTGCTTATCAGTACTACACAGCAACATACCCCACATCTCACACATGCATGGTCTACCTGTACAGATGCATACAATACAGTAGTCTACTGATATGTCCTGGAACCTTATGGTCAATGTGTGGTGTGTGAGTAGCACCCACCTCCATGACCGTATAGGTCTGGAGCTCTTGTGGGCAGGCAGGTGCTACCAGGCTGATGAGCAGCTCCTCCACTCTGGTGAGGGGGGATGGATAAAAGGTGGTCACCCTGCATGGCAGCAGCACGATGTCATACTTGCTGGAGCAGGTCACTACAATGGTGGCAGACCTGCTCATAAGTTTGGCTGTGCAACCCCACCTCATTCACCCTGCAGATCACATCAGTCCACATGGCTGTTCTCTCCTGCTGGTCCATGCTTGTCTGTGAGAAGAGAGGTTGATAGTTGTGGATGATGCTGGTGATGATGATCTCCTATACAGTGGCACTGTATGTGGGGTTTCTCGGGTGTGCCATACTCCCTGAAAGACATAATAATGGAAATATGTCTGAGCAACTCATATGTCAAGTTTACCATAATACAATACACATATCAGTCTCCCGTCACCATATCAGTTCCAACATAATGTTCACACTACGCTAGTGGTATGTGTCTGGTATGTGTGCCATTGGGCGATATATTGTATTATGCAACACTTTCTGCTATTTGGTTATAGATATGCTCCCTGTGGGGACACTAGACTTGCAGGGCTGTTACAGGGTATTTCAACTGCATGCCATTGTCACTGCCACTATGTTTCCACATATGCATGTGGTAGGCCTGCTATGTGATTGCTACACATGTGCCATTCTGTAGTATTGGGGATATCTATGCATGCTGTTGGACATGTTCTGGGATTGTGTGGACTATTACAGCCCACATATGTTCCATGACAATTACATACCAGTATGTGTAAGGGTTATTTGCCAGCAGGAACATCACTCCAACCCAATGTGCACATGTTACCAGTCAACATCACATCCGTGGCCCATCATGGAACCTCACTGTCTACTGTTCCATCACTACCATCATGTGGAACCACCTCAGGGGATGGTATGTCCCCCCATGGAGTACACACAGGCATGTGTCTGTCACCCAGATAGGTCACGGGTATTGGGCATAGGGAGGTCCACAGTGACATGGGGTATGTGTTACATCACCTGGAGACATGCAGTACACATACACAAGGTTCGACATGCATGTCCCTCCTGCCTAGCGCACAGCGCAGGCACCTTTATGTCCATGTAGATGCTGTCGTGACTGTCCATGGGTGGGCACCATGTTCCCTTTGTTCCCATGTGGGGGCACAATGGCCTCCACATTCCAAATGTAACTACCCATCCACAGTGTTTAACCATCACATGTGTCATATACCAGCCCTGTATGCTGTCTTGTTTGTCACCCAACCAGACCTACATACCAATATGTGCCTAATACCCTTCGCCAACATATATATCCCACAAACCCATACAATTGTAATATGTTCCCAACATGGGTTATACACCTCACTCCACACTCCATCTTGCAGCCATGTACTTGTGTGTAGGTATGTTGTGTATATGTGTATTGATGCGTGATGTTCTCACACACGTCATGGCAGGGAAAATGCATTGACATGTATATATATATATATATATATATATATATATATTATATTTATATATACATATATATGTATACAGACAGATGAGTTTGTGTGCATGTCGACATATATATATATATATATATATATATATATGTCAACATGCACACAAACTCATCTGTCTGTATACATATATATGTATATATAAATACAATATATATATATATATATATATATATATATATATATATATATATATGTATGTATATATACATATATGCATATATGTGTGGATATCATTTTGTGTTGTTTATATACCTATATAAATGTATAACTGTCCAAGGTTCTGTACACCTACACAGCTGTGAATATGTATCACACATATATGTATCTGTGGGGTGCATATGAACATCTGGACCCACTCATGTACCCTCTTTACTTCACAGCTGAACTGGTCTGCCTTGCTGCAACACCGACAGGTGTCCCATGTAAACACAGACTAACAATATGGGGGTGTATATGGTGACAAACTTTAGATAAGCATATTATACGGCTATGGCAGTCGGGCATGTTATGCTATACTTTAACATGACTGTCCTGCAGGTGGTGTGGTCTCTCACCCATGTGTCTATCATGGCAGTATTAATTCCCCCACCAGCCATTGGCCACAGTAATTTACAATACACAGATATCATGGGTGACATCTTTGCCATTCATTGCTAGTCTGCACATGTGACAGGTATGTCCCACTGCCCACAGGGACTGATACTACTGTCCAATGCAGTTGTTGAGCTCAACATCATTACAGGAACAAGTATTGATGGCACATATACATCCTTTCACAGTATACATCCTATTATTCTATGCCATATACTACATGCCAGTAAATGCATATCTGTTTCACACACCTGTTATGTTGTTTCTGCTGTAACACAGTGCTGAGCTTTGTGAACTTTCTTGGAGTTATTTATTTTCTCTCTCTCTCTCTATCTCTCTCTCTATCTATCTCTCAGTCTCTCCAGTAGAGTGATTGGGCTGGTTTAAATAGATTGCAGCATGCTTTTGTTGGTATTTCACATGATCAGGTGGTCGCCTCTGCACCAGTCAGTGTCCTCCAGTTGCTAATTGCATGCAGCCTGCTGCGTAGTACTTCAGATAACCACTGTCATGGCAATCCTATACTATAAATTGCTGCCTTCTGTGGGCGTTGTCTCTTCACCTTTACAGTATAGATGACATCCTTCATGTGTGTGGACATCAGTGTTACAGACAGCAGGTATCAATACCACTTACAGCAGAACCTGCAGACACAGGCCACATCCACATCTGGGTAAGGTTCCAGACCTACAGACAGCATGAGTAGTGTTGTTGTGTGCAACGTATCTTGCTGTTCTTACAGGGTTTCTGTGTACATGTACTTTTTCATGAAATGTTGTCTGTCTGCATAGCTCCCAACTGTGGGCCTATCCGTATGATGCCAGTGGGATTAGCTGTTTTGTCTATGCACCACACAGGTATTGTCCCAAATATATCTGTGGCATTCTGTCTGTTGAGTGCTATCAGTACATGGCTACATCCATTTGTATTTCAATGTTGTATCCCTGCATAAGGGTATGCTGCAACAAATCCTGTAACACCAGCAATTTCCAGAGTATGTAACAGCAATAATTCAAATATGGCCCTGTGTTCCTGCCTCTGTCCTCCACATATATGCCAGTCTTTGTCCTGCTGTGATACAGGAAGGGTTGTTAAGTAATGGTTTATCATTATTTACCGCTAGCATTACTGCTATCATCCGAGTCATGAAATAGACTCCCACACCAACTATTGGGCCATGTCCATATATATGGGGGCAACAGCTGGAGAACACATATGTGCCCTTGTATATTCCTGAGGTAAGTGTGTGGTACATAGTGTTCCTTGCCCTTGTACAACCTTTTATTGGGGGGTGGTTCTATGCTATTAGCCTAGGCTATGGCACCTTTTCAGTGATATAACTGTTAAGACGAGGGTCATTCAGTGTGATAGTGAGGTGTTAGGTTAAACAATGTTATGTGCAAGATACTGTGACATTAACACAAGTGCTACTTCTCCCCCTAGGGCTTGACTACAGGGTGTAATTGGAAGCTGCTGAACTACATCTGTAATTGTTGATTGTTACGTATCCTGAAGGCAAATCTTCTTCCCACAGTTGTACTAATTGAAGGCTTTGGCCTAGACAGCATAGTATGGTATATATACACATTGCTTGCATCTACTGTTTTGTGTGGGCTTTGCATTCGTGACTGATTACATATTTCAAACCTTATGTGGTGTCAGTACTGGCATACATTATTGTATAGTACAGGAATAAAGGTTATCTTTGTATGCATACCTGTGTGTCGTGTCATGTCCTTTGAATTGTGGGTGAGTATGTGTTTAATGTCAGTATTCTCATTTGTAGGAATGGTTGCCCCACTACATATTTCACAGGTGGCAGTTGAAGGGCTTATGGCTGAGGGATATACTTTGTACCCAGTACTTCCACACTACTTCTACAGATGTATGGCTACTGATACCTTTTGTGTGTGTATATGTGTATGTACCCATATATATCTCATATGGCTATATGTATATATATATATATATATATATATATATATATATATATATATATACATATATATTTATGTATCTATAGCTATATACATCTGTATATATATATATATATATATATATATATATATATATACACACACACACACACACACACACACACATATATATATATATATATATATATATATATATATACATACATATGAACATATGTATGTATCTATATACAATTGCTGTTATATGATTATTTGTGAGTCATACATTAATATATATATATATATATATATATATATATATATATATATATATATATACATATACATATAGCTGTCTATCTTCCTACATTTGCAGATATATCTGTCCTTATGTCCATGCATGTCCAGCTCATATTTTGGCCTGTTCCTCATTCACTTGGCAATTGTCATGGATGATTACAGCATTGAAGTCAGTAACTAGTGGCAACACTTTTGTGTTTCAGACTTCATCTCCTTCTATATATGTGTTCTAATACATATAACCGTGTAACTAACAACATTTTAAGGGTAACAGAGCATTAGTTGACATATATCCCTATTTGTACCCACAGTGTGGCATACTTTGTCCGGACTTCTTGCATTAACAGGTTATGTGGTGTGATAATAATACATTTCCTGTACTGTTGCGTGATTGTGCTGCAAGATATGTTTGTGAAAACTTCAGGTTATGTGTATCTGCCATGGTTTAGTGGTAAATCACTTTGTGTATGTAGTGTAGGGTCCTGGGTTTGAACATTAGAGAGGCAGTTTATTTTGTTGCTGAGCAGAACAAGGGACATTGGCTACAGGGTGAGTGAGACTCTCTTAAGCAGTTGTAAGCAAGTTTGTGCATGTTTGCAGGGAGCTAAGCAATGCCTACACAGGTTAAGCAATTCAGCAGGTAACTGAGTGTAAGAAACTGTAACCAGACTTTAGCAGTGCTTACCTCCACTCAAACTCATGCAAACCTGCGTACAACTGCTTTAAAGTGCTTTAATCACTCTGTATGCATCAGACCATGTTCTGCCTAGCACCAAAATTAAACAAACTCTCCTAGGCTAGAACCCAGGACCATGCACACCACAGCCAATGTGATTCATTTCTAAGCCATCTCACTTATACATGATACTGCTGTATTCACAAACATAACATCCAGCCCAGTCATTCAACAATACAGAGAATGTATTCCAACATGTAGATGTATGTGTGTGTGAAAATATATTAATGTCTAAACAGATACAACATATTGATATATATATATATATATATATATATATATATATATATATATATATATATGTATATATATATATATATATATATATATATATATATATATATATATATATATATACACACACATATATGTAAGCAGATATTTATATCTATATAGGTATATACAGACATACATCTGTAGATAAAGTGGGAACATAGCAGTAACATATATGTCCACATGCACCATTAATGGGGTTGACAGGCACAAACAACATATGTCATGCACAAATAGGTATTCTCCCCCCCCACAGTCAAACACGTCTGCCCTGCAATACACTACCAACTGTTGCAGATCCCATAACCAGGACATTACACAGCAAGGGCACAAGATGTTAACAATACTCCATCCAACCTGTATGATGTCAGGCTGGTATCAGTAACATATCATGCAGTACAGTCAGGCTCATAATGTCACCCATTTTGCAGTCATCTGTTACCTTTGATAGTCAGAATCCCGTACTGTTGGCCTGTACGTCAGAGATGTAGATGTCAAACAACAGTGGTCTCAGGACTGAAACCTGAGGTATTCCACTTGTCACATGTCTGGGGATGAATTTGGAGTCAGTTACACCTACAGTTTGGGTTCTGTCAGTAAGCCATGTGGCAAACCATCGAGTGGCATAGGGATGTATGGCCGGATTAGTATGTTAATCTATGTTTCCAGACTGGGGGATGGTTTTGAAGTGCCTGTCAAGCCTGCTATCTATGTGGGTACATGTGTATTCCCACATAGGGGATGTAGCCCAGTGTTAAGTCAGTCTGCCTGTAGCCTGCACCATGCTTTGTTACATGCCTAGCAGCTTACTGTACTTATCCAGTGAGATGTCATGTTCACATACTTGCCAGATGTACTGCTGCTTGGCCACCATAACAGTCATATATATCAGACAATGCAGTGGGATGCTGTTCAGATGTATGTCAGTAACTACTGGATAGTATGTGGCCATGGCACCTCTGTACCAGTGGTTATTAAATGTCAGGACAGACATGGGTGTATGAATGCATAACCTATGGGGGCCGATGTATACCAGTATGTACGTGTTATACCCATCTACATGGCTGTTAACATCCACATTGACAGGCCTTGTCCACATGTGTTGCATGAAGGGGTTCTGTGTATACCCCTGGTCTGACCCGAGTGTGTCAGACTGTCCACATATATTGGCCATATCACAGCTGTAGTCCACAGGGGCATTACTGTGCTAGCAGTGGTACTGTACTATGATGACCTTAGGATGTCTGTAAGTAGCCAATGGCACACATGTTAACAGCAGATGTAACCTCCCACACACACTATTTCTGTGCAGACATTCCCAATTACAGTAGCAATAGTCTACAAATATACCTGCACTACATACGTGACATCCCCTTGCACAGACAGGTTGGGACTGTTGGGGCTGAGGTAGGGCTCCACTCCATGTGCAGGACATATGGTGAACATATATGTATATATGAGTATACATATATCCATATAGATATGTACACATATACATATCTTGCTTACTGTATGACAACAGTTTTACACATATGTGCCTGTGTTTCAGCCTCTGTTCACCACCTACATATCGGGATTTGCATATATGACATGTTGCCAGGGTTTGTATATAGTGGGCTGTGTGTATATCATGCTGTCATTCCTGTCATCACTCCACTGCTGTTGTGTCCCCCACACATACTGGGGGATTGGGGCCATATATGTGTGGGTTTCACCTACACAATACATGTGTGCCTTAATGCACTGCAGAGGCCAGTGTATGTAACAATGGTATATGGCCCAGTATTAGTGAGTGTAGGGTGGTGCACCATGACTAACCTAGGCTGTTAAAACATGTGTGGGTATCTGGGATGAGCTGCCTTAAGGAATCTGGATGTACTTTACCATACGATCCAACTTGGGTAAATGCAGGGCTACTGCCTCCTGCCATATGGGATGTTCTGTTTGTCTGTGTGATTATGATGATGTCAGGTATGACTTGTTATGTAACAGATACATCCCATTGTGTCATCTGGGGTCTGTACCTCCTAGGGATTGTGTACAGAGTGTAGATAGAGGCTGCTGACCTATACATCTGCATTACATACTGTTGATTTTCTGGTATGCTGTGGCCCAATCTGTCATTACTGATGTACTACTTGAAGGCCTCGGCCTGCACAGCAATATATGTCAAACTTCCCAGACTACTGTCTTAGTATAACTGATTCACAGTTGAATTACACTGTTCATATGGATGTATGTGTCTAAACAGCTATATAACATGGCATATACAACTGTCATAGTACACAAATAAAGCTTTCACATTCATTTATGCACACCTGTGTGTGGTGTTATACCCTTTGGTATCTCTGTAAGTATATGTTGCAGGCTATGCATGTCATTCGTATGGGTGGCTCATGCAGTTTCAATTGTTAAGGTGGTGACTGTATGAATACTGGCTGCTCCATATTGTGTGCACGTACTACATATGTATGTTACTGTACAAATCTCTGTGTGTGTATGTGTAGTTACATATATATCTATATATCTATATATCTGTATATATATATATATATATATATATATATATATATATATATATATATCACCTGTATCTGCATATATGTGTCTGTGTATATGTATCCTAGGGATGGCCATGTCATGTCTGGTGCTGGTTATGGGATCTGCAGCACTTGGTACTGTATTATGGGGGAGGGGGGTCGTGCTTGGCTGGGAGCGGTATACCTATTCGTACCAGACGTATATTTTGCGGGGCCTCTCACCCCATTGATGTTGCATGAGGACATATATGTTTTGTTATTTCCCTATTATCTACAGATGTATGTCTGTATATACCTATGTATGTGTATATATATATATATATATATATATATATATATATATATATATATATATATATATATATATATATATATATGCTGACACACACACATATATATATATATATATATATATAAAAAACCTGCCGTATATGTTTAGACATGTAGATGTGGATGTATATATCTATAGATGTAGACATTTGCATGTGTATATGTTCATAAATATATAGGTTCATACTAGGCTATATGCCCTAGGGCATTTATAAGCCTAGCCAGAATTTGTTTGGCTTTCGCCACCCATTTTAAATTTATTTTGCTATGCCCTTTTTCGAGGTTAGTATACTGTGCCTCTATCTAACAGTGACACAGAAGGGATACCCGGGGTAAACCTACGATCTCCCATCCACTCATCAAGATTCCTCTTGAAGAGAGTTAAATAACCATACAGGTCTTGAACCCAGGACCCCATGCACCATAGTTACAGCAGTTAACCACCAAGCCATTACAGATATATTAATATATTCACTCACACACATACAGCTACATGTTGGAATACATTCTCTGTACTGTTGAATGACTGGGCTGGATGATATGTTTGTGAATACATCATGAATAGGTATATCTGAGATGGCTTAGTGGTAAATCACTTTGGTTGTGGTGTGCAGAGTCCTTGGTTTGATGCTAGCAGATGCTGCTTATTTTGTTGCTGGGCAGAACAAGGGACATTGGCTACAGAGTGATTAAGGCACTTTTAAGCAGTTGTAAGTGGGTTTGTGCGAGTTTGCATGATGGTAAGCACTGCCAACCTCTGCTTTTGCTTTCATACAGTCAGTTAGCTTAGAATTTCTCAACCTGTGTAGGCGTAGCTTATCCCCACGTGAACCCGCACAAACCTGCTTACTGCTGCTTAAAAGTGCTTACTGCAGCTTACCCCCGCGCTAATTCCTTTAAAAGAAAAGAAAAAGGGGTTGATAGGAAAGTGGTGAAAAAAGGGGCACAAAGAGGGAAAGACAGTAGGGAAAATAGCTAGGCATGTGCAGGAAGGGTATAGGAAAGGTCCATAGCTGCCCATTTTTTCTACAGCAACAGCTGTGCATATTCACTATATTTTCAGGTATATTTGGACCCTCAAACCCCTGGGGGAGGAGTGAGGACAACATATATTCATTGTGATGCCAATTAGACCAGATTACATGCATCCAGCGGACATGTGTGTGAAATTCACAGCTATGTATGGGGCGAGATTTTTTTGTGGGAACAGATTTCCCTTTTTTTTTTTTCAGGTGAGAGTGGGATGTTGGGGAGGGGTAGTAGGTATATTTGTGGAGGTAGGTTGGGTAGTTTAACAGACCAGACACATAAGACGCATACAGGGCCGGTATATGACACATGTGAGGGATAAACACTTTGGACGGGGAGGGGTGTTTAAAAGTCGCAAGCCCATGAGCCCCCAACTAGAAACAGTGGGACTGAGGTCCCCACCCATGAGCAGTCACCACTGCACCTTCACGGCCCCAAAGGTGGCTGTGCTGGGGGCTGTGTAGGAGGGGCAGACTCACCCTCTAATAGCACCACTCAGCCCTCAAGCTGGCATAGCCGCTCTCAATACTCCAGATCAAGCTCCTTATGCACCACAGCCCAGACCTGTTGATGGGTGACAGGTTCCCCTCCGCACCTGCTCTGAGGGAGAGGCGAGCCCCATCCCCTGCAGCAGTTCCACCCAAAGGTGGCGCAGGGCCCACAGAGGAGGAGGTCCCAGGCTGGGCCCCAGATGTGCTGGTGCCCGGTGCAATGGCCAGCTGAGATGGGACAGGTGGGTCCGCTGGGGACCGGCCTTCCCATAAGAGTTGTGTTGTCACAGGTTTATGACAGATATGGGTTAGTAACAGTCAACAGCATTCAGGATTAGTTATAACAGCATGCATAGGTTTTCCCATTAACCGAACACACCCGTTGCAGAGCAAGCAGATCACATGCATATATGGAACAACAGTGGCCATTACAGGAGCATGCAGGTTTCATTGGTGGTAACAGGCCACCAATATGGATGTATTTTCACATGGCACATGCATAGAAACAAATGTGACTGTTTATAAACCATTAGGACATATGTCCCAACAAAAGGTTGGAGTGTACACCTACTAGATGAGGAGTGTCATTGGGTTATTATGCACATATGGTAGGGGTGAGAGAGAGAGAGAGTTTAATTAACAACTAATATATCCTTGTAGTTTTCACAACATTCTTAGTCATTGCAGTGGTCTTTCCCTTACATGTATTATTACACTACACAATGGCATTTTATTGTACACTGGTATGTTTATAAATTATTATATACGTGACCTGGGTCTTACATACAGGTGTGACAGGCTGCAGGTGTTAATGCAACATATGTTGAGAATTGCTGTCATACACTTTGGGTGAGGTGCTAGAATGACAGGTTTGTTTCCATATACAATCTCTGACTATGTACACATTAGAATATTAGTTATATGTGATTCACAGCTGCCTACAATTCTTGGAATATCACAATGGATTTTCAGGGGAACAGGGTACCAAGCTGGTGATAAAGGCCATTTATCTGGAAATGCTGGACAGATTGGAACAGTTGTGGAGTATGAATATGCATACAACTTACAAATATGAACATTTTAGCAAATTCTGTACTGTTGTTGGCTGTAAGTATGCATACAGCTTTCTATCTGAACATTGTATCAAAATCTGTACAATTGTGGGATATGATTATGCATACAACTTAGTAGCACTCCCAGGATTCAAACCCCTGCTATGTCTGACAAAATATAGCTAACATCACAGTACACTGTGCTATGAGGGACTTGATGTACAGCTTTCGACTGTGTTCTATCTAAGTCTGCCTAACGTGCACAATATAACTGACCTCTTGGCACTTCCAACATTATTATGCAGGACTTCATGCCCATTTTATCTGCATACCACGGTGTGGATGACACTGCTTAAGATACAACAGTACTATTTATAGTATGGAACAGATCGCCAACATATGAGAGAAGAGTAAACAGAAGCACTCAAGGGGCTATACCTTTATTCACAGACTATTACACATTTATTTCTACTGGTACAACACTTTCTAAGGCTCTTATATTTATTTGTTATGACAGTACATGCAGACTGATTACTAACCTGCCTCGCGATGCAGCCTTTGCAGCCTAGCATCATGGGCTTGCTGGTTTGCAGCCCGCTCATCTGCAGCTGTCAGAGAAATGCAGTGATATTTAGCCATACCTATCTGTAGTATACACAAGCTAGGCAATTATGTACTACTTAGTAGAATGAGTACTTACTCAGTCCTGGGGTATTGGGCATCTGCCGAGACTCCTGGATCCACTGTTCCAGTACATCCCCCCTCCGCCACTTCGGGTCAGCATGGTGGTGCCTGACCTGCTCACCAGTCCATGGGATACCTTTGGCACTGGTGAGGTCATGGGCAAGACTGTCCCAGGCCTCCGTTTTATACTGCGAGCCCTGGTACTGGCCCTGCAGTAGTCTCTGATCATGGTGTTTTACCAGGAGCCATACCATGAATTTTGACTCCTGGATGCCCCAGTGCTGCATTCTAAATCGAGTGCCTTCACCCACACCAGCCATTCTGCCTGCAGTAAGAAGCTACAACCAGTTATGAGAAGTATTCCCACTTGTGGGGTTTAAATACAGCTTTTTTCCTGCACTTTCCAATGATTGGTCGGTTTTGAAAAGGCTAAGCTATGGACACACCTGCTTACATAAGGTTGGCACTGCTTAAAAGGGTATACCACTAGGCAGATTGAATTGGCTCCGCTACACATTGCTTACACTTACTAACTTGAGCTGTGCTGTGGTTAGTATTGCTTAATAGTTAATTAGCACTATATTTGCCATTTGGCAATGGTTTACTCTTCATTACAGGTTATATATGTGTCTGGTATCCATGATTCATGTGCGTATACACTGTATAGGGACCTGGGGAATTCTACACTTTATTACAATCACACCTCAGATCTATGCTTACTGCAATACTCCAGTTCACACATTTATGTTTTGTAGAAGGTTATACCACTTCACACTGTACATAGATTCAGTTCACGTTTGGTTTGGTTTTCCTGTGGTGAGGATTAGCTTGCCGGTACCTCATTCATATCTATTGCTATGATAGCTTAGTGGTTAATTACTATGACTATAATGTACAGGATCCTGAGTTTGAGCCTTGCAGTGGCAGTTTATTTTCTTACTGGGAAGAACATGGGCCGTTGGATACAGAGTGATTAAGGCACTGTAAAGCAGTTGTGAGTGGGTTTGCGCGATGGTAAGCACTGCTAACCTCTGGTTATAGTTTCTTACACACAGTTAGCTTCTACCTTGCTTAATCTGTGTGGGCAATGCTTACCCTTGCGCAAACGCACTTAAACAGGCTTACTACTGCTTATTTTGCTTAGACCTGCTTACTAGTGCCTTATTCATTATGACACTGACACCTCACGTGCATTTAATGCAGTACTCCAGTTCACAGTTAAATGTTATTATGTAGGTTATACGACAAAAAGATGTAAAAATATTGTCATATACAGATTTTACATTGAAAATGGTATGTGCTCCAGTGGGACTCGAACTAGGAATGCTTGTTTGTTAGGCGGATGCTCTAACCACTACACTACTGCTGTGCTGCTTCATTTGCATATATATTCCTTGTTATCCTCTTCAGCCTTTTCAGCGGCTTTAACCATCGCTAAGTGATGGGTACACCCATGCACCTACGGTTAGCTGTACTCGGGGTTTTAGAAAAATAAATAATAGGATTTCTTAATTTTATGTGACTGTACTGTTGCTGTTGAACACATGGGGACTGTTGGTGGGGATATGCGGACACTTGTGAGCAGTCTCCCTCATTTATTTACACATTCTTCTGTTCTACTTTACAGGAGCATGTTTATTCTGAGAGCTTTGCTCTCAGACATGCCCCCTGCACTCGTCCACGCTCCATGTAGCATTAGGAGTTCAGGCAGTGCGCCTTCATTAATATACATGGTGTGCTGCCGTCCTCCTCTTAAACTGCCACTTCCGTGCAGGACTAGATTAGTCCTGCACAGTAGATTAGTAAATCTGGGGGAATGTGTTTTGTGCCTTGAAATGACACTGATGTGTGTGAAACTGTGGCTAATATAAGTTTAAAAGATACAGACAGGACCACACTATCCCATCCATTGGTAAGCAAAGATGAACGATCCCAAGCTCTTGTCCTGAAAAGTTTATCAGGGACAGTTTGTTATGCATTTACTGTTATCTACTATTTATTTTCAGGGTTAAAGTACTTTTTTCTTACTATACATTTTGCTCAGTTGATTTCACAGGCATAATTTATGGTGTATAAATTTAAGTGCAATTTTTTTTCCCACAAATATTATTCAATGTACCAGAAAGAAAATTAGACTTCATAGATATCTCTCATTTAGACCATCACTTCATTGCATAAAGGTAGGTTTCCCATCCTTCTATAACTCCTTTTCCCATTTTTGCACATTGAGTCATGATGTCACTTCAACAGTGACAATCATCTTGAGCCAACATTCACACTTCTAGGTGGCTAGCCCTGCCATGAATGTTCTTCTGTACCACTCACACTCACACATATGGCCAGTTTAGACTGTCCAAGTACACCTTCTTTGTGTCTTGGAATATGGGAGGAAATCGGAGCACCCAGAAGAAACCCACCCAAACACAGGAAGGATATGCAAACTCCACACAGAAGGCACCCCAGCCAAGGTGAAAACACTATCCACTGTGCTGGTCAGTTTACCATATATAATTTTTAAATGCCACTGAACTGCCTCTCTTTGAATTTATGCTTTCAAGTCATTCCATTCCAAGATTGTTCTTGCAGTAAACCAGCCCTTTCTCATCACTTTTTCAAATGTCTACATTTTGTTTGATTATTTATTTATTTATTTATTTATTTATTTATTTATTCATGTATTTATTTATTTATTTATTTATTTATTTATTTATTTATTTATTTTGCCCTGCCTCCACCGCTGACCCTCAATCTCTTTCACAACTGACTCTTATGCAGTTGGAAAAGGAGACCTCATTAGAGTTATTATTATGATAATAATGATGATGATTATGCAAAGTATCTGAAAATTTGCAGGACGATGAACTAATTAGGATGAAGCATGCAATGTACCTCATGCATGTAACACCATGATCTTTTCTGTGTAATGATGAGGTTTCTATTTCAGTCTCTCCTGTTGCTAAGAGTAAGACATGGACACATATATGGAATCACCTGTAATGGAGGGTGCATGGCTGAGACAAAGTCCCACACTTTCATTCTAAGGAAGCAGAGCTGACATCAGCCAATCACCACCCACCCCCCTCAGCCAGTGTTAAAGTATCTAGTCAGTCTCAGGTCACAGGCACCACAGTCAAACATCAACACACTGTGCCAGAGGGCTGGCTAGTTATTATAAACAAAATACAATTAATTATTATATTGTACATATCACTATATGTAAGGTCACCATTATCTAAAGGGTCAGAATAAGATTTTCTCTAAGCCTGAGCTTTCTTGGTGTAATATATGTTAAAGTATCTAATTCATTTTGAAAGCCTTGGCTGGATTATTTGTCCTGTAGTTTCATTTTTTTAACTGGAATGATTAGGCAACAGTAAGGAATTGCAGACTGTGACTAAGGATTTCTTCAAAGGAAGTAAAACATCCTTAGGTTACATGCACATATTCTGTAGATATATTCACACAGCATTCCTGGTGGTAAACCAGATTTCAAGTCCACATTCTAAAAAGTAAGATTTTTTTTTGTCACTAACTCTACTTAAGTATTTCTCAGTCAGTGCATCAGGTAATATAGTATCTGGGATGTCGGGTAATATAGTACCTCTGATAAGACAAGTAAATATAGTATTTGTGATAAGACAGGAACTCAAAGAATCTGTGATAAAACCTTATCTTACTACTAGACACCAACACTGTATTACCTTTTCTACAATTATTTACAAGTTTAATATACTCATGCTAGCTCAGAAACAATTTCTAGCTTAGTATGACTGAGTATGCATTGTTATCATCTGCATTACTAATAGAGACTGAATTTTTTTCTCAGCAATCACAAATAAAGGGAACAAAAAGCTGCAAATACACAAGGAACACTGAGAAAGGAAATGAAACCATGGTGAAAATTTCACTTAGGATATTGCCATCATTCTCTTGTTATACAGTTATTGTGTTATCTAATCAACAGCCAAAATTCACTGCTTTGGACTCAGCTGTTTTGTATTTAAATAGGTGATGTATTTTAATGTTTTTAAAAGTCTGAAGAAGCATGATGTTCACCCAAAAGTGCTTACATTATGTTTGTGTTGTTCTGTTCAGTAAAATGTTTTTATTTGCTGATTTTTGCCTGCCGTGTTTGTCGCTACCATGTTTTCTTTTTCATTGGAATTTATTGTATCTACTTTATAATGCTGCTATTCAGTCCTAAGGAATGAAGCTTCTGTACTAAGTGAAAAAGGTATATAAGCCCTGTAACATACAAGGCCATGTCAAACCCAGAGCTGTTGGACATGCTACACTTAAAGAAATCCCAATCCCTCAGAGTCACATGCTCCAGGGATCTAAACCTTGTCATCACAATAAACAAAACATGCTGGAGGGGTTAGGAACGGATAGGTTCCTAACCCAGAGACTCCCCAGACTCTGGAATAGATTGCCCATACATGTCAAGCATAGTGGCTCTTTGGCCCTCTTCAAAAGGAACCTTGCCGATTGGATGGGAGAAACGAAATTCACCCCGGGGATCACGTCAGTCACCCTGATAGACAAGGGTCCAGGGAAATAAATAGTGTGGGAAGAAATAGCCAGGGAATTGTTATGGCTAGGCTTGTATAGACCCTAGGCCTGATAGCCTAGTACCAACCTATGAACATATGAACCTATATAATAATAATAATTATTATTATTATTATTATTTATTTATTTATTTTATTTATTTTACATTTGTTGACCGGGATAGTCCAACTGGATTAATGTCCATTTTCAGTGGAGGCCCGGGGAGAAAAGCTCCAAGATAGACAGATAAGTAATAACAAAAAAGCATATTACCAAGGTAGGCAGATAAGTAATAACAAAGAAGACATATTACAGATGAGATATTTACAAATGACATAAGCAGAAATGAAATAGACAATATCACAAGTTTGAGTTACCCCTGATAACAGTCAGGGGAAAAAATAACACTAATTTGATTAATAGATTATATACATTCATGGTGAGAATTAGCCAGGATTGTTACAGTGGCAAAGCCAATTTAGTGCCAGATGTTGTTTGAGTTTAGCTGTGAATTGGGATAGGGAAGAGAGCAAAGTAATGTTAGCTGGAAGGAGGTTCCATGTTTTGCCTGCAGAGTTTGCAAAGAGGGAGTCACCGGCTACATTGTTAATTTTAATTTGTAGTCTGTTTGAGGATCGGAGCAGTCTTGGATTGCTCTGGGGGGGTGATCATATTTTTAAGAGTTGGTGTGTTGTCTGGATAATAGAGGATTTTATTAGCCATAATCAAAAGGTTATATTGGATTAGACTGGGAAGTTCTAGCCACCCAAGCTGTTTAAGGTTGCTGCAATAGTGTGTCCTAAAAGGTAAGCCAGTGGCAAACCTGGCAATGTGGTTGTAACAGATTGAGAGTCTATTAAGTACAGTTTTATTTAGATTAGAGAGAAGGGGGGATGCATATAAAAGTGTTGAAAGCAGGTGGGAGTGAGCTATGGCAACCATAGCCGGAGGGGTTAGGAAGGCTTTTATTCTATACAGTGACCCTAGTTTTTTATTGATGGTTTTTATCGTTTGGTTTACATGAAGGTCAAATTTTAGTTTATTATCAATTATTACTCCTAACAGTTTTGTAGAGGAGTTGGGGGTGATTATTGTGCCATCTATTGCATTTATGGTGAAGGTAAACGGTGTGGACCTTTGTGTTGAAAAGAATAACAGCATTTTAGTTTTTTTGGGATTTAGCAACAAACAATGTTCGGAGAGCCAGGTTTCTATAGTATTAAAGGTGGATTGGGTAACAGACCTTAATTCTGAGGGAGATGTGGCCGAGCAAATCATTGTGGAATCATCAGCATATTGGATACAGCTGACATTCGGGATAACTGTATATAGGTTGTTTATAAAGATGGAAAACAGTAGGGATCCTAATATGGAGCCTTGTGGCACTCCAAACGTGTTAGTTAATAGGTGGAAGAGCTTGTTCCACCAGAGGACAGCCTGCTACCTCCCACTGAGGAAGGATTTAAACCATTGAATGGCACTGGTATTTAGACAGAAAGATTGCAGGGTGTAAATCAAAGGTTGGTGATCCACCATGTCAAATGCCTTTGAAAGAGCCAAGAAGAGGACTGAGGATATTTGATTATTGTTATGATTATTATTAATGATATTGGTGAATACTAGTAGGGCTGTGGTTGTGCTGTGGTGTGGACAGAAGCCATGTTGGGCATTGGCCATGAGGTGATTCTGAATTAAGTGGTGCATGAGTTGTTTGTGTATACATATTTCCATAATCTTAGCTAGTGGAGAAAGTACAGCTATCAGTCTGTAAATGGAGAATTCAGTGGAGGAACCTCCTTTATGTAGTGGGATTACATGGGATGTTTTCCAAATGGTGGGAATTTTTGCCTCTGCTATGGTGCTGTTATTTAGTATAGATACTGGATAGTCTATGACATCAGCTGACTTTTGAAGATACTCAGCAGGGAGTTGATCAGCTGAGAGTGTGGTGGGTTTTAATTTTTTGAGAAAGGTATGGATAAGTGATGTGGACACTGGTTGGAAGCTGAAAGAGAGTAGGTTTATAGGGGTGGTACTATCAGGGCCAGGGGAGCTGGGTGGTAGTTGTTAGCTAGGGCTTGAATTGTCTCTGTAAAGAAATGGTTAAAACTGTCTGAGACATCCTCAGGAGATTTATCAATGGTAGCGATGGGGATAGGGGTAGACATTTTTCCAGGATGGAGTAGATTATTCAGAACTGCCCAAAACTTCTGAGGATTGTTCTGGTTTGCTGTCTGTAAATTACAGTTTTTGTCTTCTAGAATGGATATTTTAGTCTCATTCCTAGCTTGCCTGTATTTAACATGATTGTAGGGGTCTTTACTGGAGCGCCATAGAGCCCAGATTTTGTTTCTGCTGGAAATTTTTAGTCTAGATTCTTTAGACAGCCATGGGGCAGTTTTTGCCTTTGTTTGCTTAGAACGGGCAGGTGCATGCAAGTCAAGGATATCAAGAAATCTATTGTTAAAATATGCAACTGCCTCTTCTAAGGGGAGGTGTTTTAACATGGACCAGTTACAGGAGTTAAGTTACTGTTTGAATTTGACAGGGTCAAAGTTTACTTTGTTTCTGACTTTCCTGAGTAAGGATTGATGAGGAATAATAATTTTTTGCTTAACTATATAAGTAAGAAGATGATCACCCAGATCATCGGGGAGGGTATCAGTTATATACAGTTGGGGGTTACTATTTACAAGTACCCAGTCTAGTATGCTTTCTTTATGTTTGGGATTACCTAGCCTAGTTGGGGTGGTCATGATTTGAGTAAATGCATGCAGGTTGATGTGGGTGGTAGGAGATTCTGAGGAACATGTGGCCCAGTCTATGTCAAAGTGACCAAGTAATATGGTTTCTTGTGGGTAATGACATGAGATCCAGTGTAGGGTATCTTCGAGTGTGGCTATATTATTACCCGGGGGAATATATATACAGATAATATTGATGCATTTACTTTTGTTAATTTGCAATTTAGTGGCCAGGATTTCTGAGCTATTAATTTGAGGTGGTTGATTAACATCTATGGTCACCTTCAATGCAGATTTATAGCTACCCCACTCCACTTCCTGGAAGAATGGTCTAGCCTGTGAATGTTATACCCAGGTGGTAACACTTCAGTATCAGTTGTGGTAGGTTTTAACCAGGTCTCAGATAGACAGAAAATCTCAGGGGAGTGGACAGCCAGGAGTGCATGCAGTTCATGTACCTTGTTATTGATGCTTCTAATATTGAGATGACAGACCAGGAGAGAGTTGGTAGGTCTACTAATTGTAGTTTTGTGGCTTAAGTGGCAGATAGAGGGGGTATATATATCAAAGGTGGATGGGCCAGGGTTGGGATGAATGTCATTACCAAGTATAAGACTAGGGCTATACTTAGTGATAAGTTTCAGTAGTTTGTTTAAAAGTTTATAATATTGTCTAGCTCTAGAGCTAATGTGCCTGGGGTTTACATGCTGAAAGAGTGAGCAAGGCTTAGAGTTGGACCCATATTGATTAGTATGGCTAAAGGTGGGCTGTTTTACATCTGGTGTGATAGTATGGCCATTTGGGTACTGATAATTAGTAAGCATCGGGTTTTCATACAAGGTGATTACATAAGTAGCCAGCAGTATGGGAATTAGAGAATAGTGTAACATTATGAGAGAAGGAGTGTATTTAGAAGCAAAGATGGTGAATACAAAGATGATTACAGCATACAATAGGCCCATCAGAGTTTAAGTCTTGGCCTAAATTAAGTCTATATCTTAGTTACAAATATATGCAGAAATAAGTCACAAACAGTTCAGTACAAAGAACAATATTAAGTCTTGGCATTACAATATACAAAAATATGTTACATTCTAAAGGAGGCTTTAGCTGTGGTAACAAAGTTATGCTTTACACAAAACATCAAGCAGTAAAGGGCAGTAGTAATTAAACAAGGCATTTGTCAACTGAATGACAAGACATTTGAGTTTCAGACTTCATATCCTTTAGAAAATTCATGGCAACACAAAACCTTTTACTATAGCAACCTTCCAACTTCATAAGAGCAATATTTAAAATCAATTTTTTTGTTGGACTTTTGTCGCACTGTTATTTTTGGCCTAGTCCAGATTTCCTTTGTTAAGATGTTGAATAAATATGAAACAAAATGATTGAAAGCCTTCACTCAGTGGGTATAGCTCTGTCATGTGTCGTTAGTTCCAGCTCACAGTAGTGTTTACCAAGCTCCTTCAGAAAGACAGGAGACAAACACAGATCTGGTCACCATTTTCTTAGGCTTCGCATGCCCATTCACTTTATCATTTCACTTGAATCTGTCTTCCATCTTGCCCAAAATTGGTCTGTCCGCTTATCACTGTTCGAATATTATCATCTAACTGTCTTATTTTCAGTCTGATCTTATTCACAACTTCATCTATGTTTGATAAAGACTGTTCTGTTGGGAACAATGAGTTTATGTACTCCACAGCATTAAAGTCTGCTCGATCCAGGGGATTCTGACTGGGAAACACCTGTTCGATAGCCTATTGCACTTCAGGGGTGAGATGCAAAACATCCTCCAGCTCATCAATAAACTCCAGCAGGCACTGCATACAAGACTCTTAATCTCTGTTAAGATTTATGGTAATGGCTCATTCTCATAGTTCTCATAGAAAACTGGCAGATTGTGCAGAGGGTAACCTGCTAATGAGCTGCTTAGTGTAGTATGGGGTTTGATTCGCCTAGCCTTCATTTGCCTAGTCTGTGACCCTGACCAAGTTACTTAACCAGACAGTGCTTTGGGACAATTGGGAATGTGGGCTAGGCTCCATGATCTCCTGGAACTGCATGCTAAGTGACTAGATATTAATTCAAGAAACAGAAGGCCAGTCTCTGCCTTCCAATAGGATTCACATCGGCTCAAGCTTTTTAGATAGATGTTATTTTTTTACATTACAAAAAACTGAATGGTAGCTCTAGATTTTTGGTTGTTTAGCTACCACAGGCCACTAAATGTCTGATGAACACTAAACTTCTGTGGCTATTATTTGACTTTGATTTACAACATTAAATGAACAAGGACAATAAAAATACCTCAAAACTTTTCTTGGGTAGATGCAGTTTTAAAACAGGGTATTAGGAGATATTATGCAAAAATGGAAAATAATCTGTGGGTAGAATATTCATAGTGTTATTCCATTACAACTTTTATATGGTCCTATAGATATATATATATAAATATATATATATATATATATATATATATATATATATATATATATATGGGTCCCCTTGACTTCATCGACACGCCGAAACACCGACGCTAAGAAGACCGACTCGAGAAGACCGACGAGACAGGTGATCGACAATGTGAAATCCCAACAGCCGAAACACCGACATGGGCAACGTGTGAGCGCGAGTCGGTAAGTGTGCGATAGTGAGGGATTTAGCGTTAGGGAGCGGACAGGTAAGTGTGTGATAGTGAAGGATTTAGCATTAGAGAGCGGACAGGTAAGTGTGCGATAGTGAGGGATTTAGCTTTAGGGAGCGGACAGGTAAGTGTGAGATAGTGTGGGATTTATGGTTAGGGTGCGGGAAAGGTGAGTGTGCGGTAATGATGGACTTTAGGTTTAGTGGCGGGTTAAGTTAGGGTTAGGGTGCGGGTAGGGCAAGTGTGCGATAGTGACGGAATGTAGGTTTAGTGGCGGGTTGAGTTAGGTTAGGGTGTGGGTAGGGTAAGTGTGCGGTAATGTTGGACCTTAGGGTTAGGGTTTGGGCTAGGGTTAGTGCATGTATAGTTGTGTGTAATGTGTAGTTTATGTTTTGTGTGTCGGTGTTATGGTGTTCGGTTTTGTGAGTTGTCGGTTTTGTGCGTTTTCGGTGTTTTGGTGTCGTTGTTTTGAGTGTCGGGTTTGTGGAGTGTCGTGTTGTGATAGGGATATATATATATATATATATATATATATATATATATATATATATATATATATATATGTATATATCCAAGAAAAATGTTTAAGCATACATTTAAATAGCATAGGCCCACAATGAGCAAAAACAAAAGGTACCCTATATTCACGGGCACACTAACCCACTTCTTATAATCAATGTAGCTCTGGGTAGCATAAAAATACATTAAAGCAAAGGGCTATTCAACAGCACTGTCACATTGCTGCTTCACAACAGAGAGAATTATTACCAAATCTCCAAAAATATGTGACTTATTATGTGTTTTGATACATGGATGCCAATAAATTCACCTTAGGAGTGGAATGAAGAGATAAATCTTGACATCTAAGTTAAGAGCACATAACAAGCAGTTACAATCAGTGGATCCAGATCATAATTCTTTGTAGGGCATGTAGTATTATCAGCTCCATGTACCAGCAGTTAGAGAAGAAACAACTGTAACATCACAAAGTATTTTACAGTTTTGAAAGTTATAAAACACTGTCAGCTAGACAGCAAAAAAGTCGTGTCTCTCTGATGAGTAAATGCTGTTAAAATCTGTGCCTTGCCACATTCTTGTTTTATTTATTTTTTATTTTTTTGGTGTGTGAAGGGGGGTTGTATGGGTATGTGAGTTTGTGAGAAAGTAAAGTGTATGACATTTTTTAAATCTGTGAAAATCCTTTAGACACTGTTCTCTGGTGGGTATTATATTCTAGCAAGAGACTAGAGTTAACAGTGCTAAAAGATGTTTAATAGAACTTTGTTGAGCACATTTCTTACATCAGAAAAGTGCTTAACACAGTTGTACTTTTTCCCAAATTCAGAGTATAACTCTTGTGTTCCATGCCCTGAATGATACACACACTCAACAAATGTCTTCATGTGTTTTGCTTTCTCCCTGGCAACAAAAGAAGCCTATCCTTTACAAAATAAGGTATGTAATGACAGACATTCTACAGCTACATGTACATAAGCTACTGAGCTGATACTATGGCATACAGCTATATTCTGTCCTTTGAATGATTGCACAACATTTTTTCATTTATTTATTAATCAGGTAGGAAGGTAATATGTGATCTGTTCCTCTGCTTTACTGGGTCTAATCATAATGAGCTACTCTTCCTTTTTCACTATGCATAGAAACAATGATAGTATGTTAAAGAGCAAAGCTTAAGTTACATTTTTTTCAACATTTTCTGGTACAATATTAATAATTAAACAAAGCTTTGTTAAACAGGAACATCTTTGTGACAGAAGTGTGTATATTAAGGTCCCTTGGCAGTCCTAAAATGAATGTTTTCGATTGTAATATGTTTGCAAAGACCATTTAAGCAAGTTAGACATCTGTGTATACAGTAAGACATTTCTGATAGTTTCCCCTCAGCTTATATCTTTTTTAAGTAAAAATTCTGGTCTGTCAGTATAAGTATAAAGTTGTCCATTGTTCAGGTGATGGTTTTAGAGCTTCAACTTCACATAAAGATTGTATAGTAGAAACTCAAGACTTCTTTCTAATTATAGAGTATAGAAATAAGCAAACCCAAGCATAACAAAATAAAAGATGTGCCAGAACTGAACAAGAGCCAACAGATTCAAAAGCTAAAGAAGTAATGCATTATTTTTCAGGGTATTTAAGATTGCAGATGACTACCATTTCATATAAGACGATAACAAAGGTACGAAACCAGCAATAAGCTTTCTTAACACACTTCTGCTCTAATTTCTGCAAGGTGGCATACCCAGCTGCCAAGCTCTGTGATTTCAGGTTTTGCAGTGTGTCTCTCAAAGAAACTTTGGGGATTTCAGACCTGCTGTATACAACAGCATTTCCAATTTAGGAGAAAGTCATCTCAATTCATGTGGAACACAGGAAATAAGGGAAGAACCAACATTACTTGACATTTTCCTTTATAAAATCTGTTCAGTAAAATTAAGTATAACGACTAACTGGGACTAACCCAACTTTTTATCCAGTTTCATTAAAAATAAAAGACGTTTCTGGCTTTTATTTGATGGCCATTATTCTATTGCTACTTCCTGTAGTTTAGTTTAAAATAAATTTGGGAAGGATCATTTAAATGATGAAAATGAAGTATCTTTCCTAAACGCAAGTCTTTTAACATAGAATTTCATACTAAATATTCTACAAATAACCAGGAATGAAAAAGATTCAAACTCTAACAAAGGAAAAGCAAATGAGAAGCCCCATGTAACTGTCTTGTTTTGCTATAAAAAAAATTAAAATGATGAGATCTTTTGCACAGAACTCAATGAATAATATGTATTTAAACCATCAAGAAAAAAAAAAAACAAGAAGCTGATTTTTTGTTTTTCTGTTATACGTTTATTAACCAGGTATGGACACTAATCAAAGTACTTTTTCAGGCATGACCCAGGAAGAGAACTGTCCATTGAAACAACTTGATCAGAGTGACACAGTGTGTGCCTCCCAGAAATAAAGCTGGATAGTCGTTGTATTCAGTGACACATAGTTAAGTACCCTGAAAAGACTGGAATATTATTATTTTATAGCAAAAATGTGTGCCTGCTATTTCCTTTGAAAAAGTAAAATCTCTCTGTTGTGGGTGATGGGAATGAAAATATGAACTTGTGTAACATCCCCTTCTTACTCAGTATGGTGCGCTTTGTTCTTTGAGAAGGAATTCTTTTAAATCATGACTGGCATTTCTGTAGAAAGGTGAGCTTAGGAAAGGAATGTTACTTTTTTCTTTGAATAATTTAGAGATCTCAGGATAACTCGCTGCAGTTTGCCATTACAAAGGCTAGCTTTCTGATATTGCTTTTAATCTTGTTGAAAAGTGCAGGTTTCAAACATTAGGTGTACATGATCACAATGTTATCATTCCTTATTCACACTTGATCTCTTAATATTGGCATGTTTTAGTCGAAAGTCAGAGCTGTTGTTCTTATGACTCTGCATTACTTTTGTGTTGGGCAAATAGTGGGACTTTCAGAGGGCAGTAAACAACAGAGTATTGTCTGTGTGCTTGCTACCATTGGGCTAATTCTGGTATTCTGTCCTACATGCCTTGATGGGGATGGTAATGTGGCTGAAGTGATTTCTGTGAAGTTGCTAAGGATTTTTTGTATTCAAAATACTGTTGTACCACAGCATAGCACACGTAACTGCTGAGCTGTAGGCCTGCAGAATCTGCAACGCAGAGAGGCCATTACCTAATCTTGCAAATAAAGGAATGTAATGCAGGACACAATGACCTAAACGATAGTTTGGGTTCAGACTTCCTCCATGACCTGTATCAATCCAGTGCTGACCTATGTGTGTTCCTCCTTCAAACAATAAGAAGGAAAGACTTAGGCCCACCCACACAACAGCTGAATAAACAGTAGTACTGCAAACATGACTGCGTATAACTGTCTTAGAGCAATCAGGGACATTGGAGGTCTACAGAATCTGTCTACATCTATAACTACATCTATATCTATATCTATATCTATATCTATATCTATATCTATATCTATATATATTCTATATCTATATCTATATCTAAATCCACATCTATATAAAGCACATAGGGCAGAAGTGTATAAATATGATTCTATTATACTTCATCACCAGTTCACTTTATTGACAAGGAAAAACACAGCTTCATTTCATCTAATACCCATTTCTTTGAACCATATTCCATTTAAAATTTTATACGCACTAAATATATCTCCATAAGCTTTTTTGAAAGGGGGCAAGCCTGCTGCATTCCTCATGTGTGGGACTTAATGCCTATACCCCCTAACATAAATATACTAACTGGATAGTCACAAATCTTTGGAGAAGATTAATGCTTCTCACACACTGAATCATCACTGGTGCACGTACAGTACATAAACGTCTATCGCAGGTGGCACAGTATGACAGAAGGCATCACCATGGCAAAAATACTGATAAATACCGTTTTGCATTATAATTCCTATCCTTCAGAACCATACCAGCAGTGATTTTCTACACCATTACATACTTTACAATGAAATGAGGATCGACAAAAGAAGTGTTGATGAAATGAGTTTCAGATAAAATGAACCACCTTATTTCTTTGTCAATAAAGTGATCTGCAATGAAATGAATGGAACCCATACATATCTATATCTAGCTATCCATCTATCTATCTATCTATCTATCTATCTATCTTGCTATCTATCTATCTATCTATCTATCAATGTCTGTATCTATATCTATATACTTGCATTAAGACATATTGAGTTGTGCAAAGTTGGTATGTGCATTTTGTGTTGCTATGTTTTCTAGAAAATCATATAGATGGTTATTGCACTAGAGGAATGATTGCCAATTAAGCCTGCATAAAAAGGACACAACAAGGAAGCAAATGTCACTAAGTGTGTTTCTCAGTCAGATGTTCATCTTGGTTCAATGTAGGTGTTCTGCCTTAAGGCTTGTTTTTTTTTTAGAACTGCCTGGTCCAATTGAAACCTGCTATGGATGTGGTCTCAGGCAAGTTTAGATGAAGATTTTTTTTTGTTGCTGCTGTTGTTGTTAGAAGTGGTGCCAAATGGAAAGTCTAATAAGGCCTGCAGCAATAGTCTTTATTTAGCAGCCTGTTGCTGGCAGTTGGGGCTGTGAGGGACTCAGCCTATATGGTGAAGATGTATCTAAGGACTAGGCTGTTACATGGACGTTACTTACTAGTCTCTGTATATATGGTAACTAACTTGTGAAATGAACTGAGGAATGCCAAGTGGGCTTTATTGTCATTTCATTTTCTTCTGCAAATAAACCAAGCTTTTGATATATGTCTGTCTCTAGAATGTTTTAAGTATTTACCAAACTATTATCCTTCCAACATTTTTCTGCAGCCAGGTGTTTGGAATGTTTAAGCAAAATTTTCCTGAAGGATTTGTAAGCTACAGATGTTTGCTACTGCTGGTAACTGGCGTGTGCTTACTGGCCTGACTTAGTTGTAGTGTTTCTTTTTACTTTCAAACATGGAAGATGTTCTTAAAACCTTTGTGAATTGTATGGTAGAGACTAGTCTGAAACTGGTGCATCTGTAACAATAATTAGTGGACTAAACAATTTATTCACTACCACAGAACTACACTTGCCAGAAGGACAGTGTCACACAATCATAGCTGGTGGAATTTTAAAGATATTTGATATAGCTGAGCTGGAACAAGTCAAAAGGAATCAAAATAACCTTTTTCCAGCTGACATTGGAATCCGTGAAAAAAATATATGCACACCGGGGACTAATTACAGTGATCATGAAAAGTTTATAAAAGGAATTAATGGGCTGGGATAACTTCTGAAGTAAAAGTGACATCATTTCATAACTGGATTTTTAATGCTGATAAACCGGCAATACACATGGTTTACTATCACAATTTAGAAACGCACTCGGTCAATTATTCATGTCATTGAAAAACAATAGAGAAAATCAAAACGTTGTTCTGTCCCAGTCTCGAACCATGTTAAAGCCGAGTGTTCAGTATTAGCTGTTTTGAAAATGTGCCTGTTGAACTGCATATGCCATCCAGAACTCGATATTAAAGCTTCATCGTGGTACGTTTTGATTTTATGGCACTTTGAAACTATACTTTTGATGTTACACTCGACTGGGTACGTTTTCAGATTTTGATAGCAAACCATAACACATGTATTAATTGAAACATATTATAACGCTGTGGTTAGACCATGATAGAAACAGTAAAATGAAAATGTCAGAAATTTTACCAGTGGGGAGATTTAAAACAGCATTATGTAGTGACATGGGAAAGTGGGTGATACAAAGTGACCTGAGACCTCTGACAAGTTAGCAACTTTAGTAGAATGCTTGCTAATGGTGCATTGTTTAAAACTGAATTACATGCTTCTAAACTTAAAAATGTAGAGGAATCCTGCAGGCTCCTCAAAGGATCATAGGAATCATAGGAAGTTACTAGGCTATTGGCCCTGAGGCCCTTACAAGCCTAGCTAAGAATTTAGTCCATGTTCCGGCAAATCAGTGTCTAATGCTGATGCCCCTGTCCAGCAGGGACACAGGTGGAATCCCAGGGGTGTATTTTTGGTTCCTCATCCAGTTATCCATGTTGTGCTTAAAAAGGGCTAATGAGGTACTCTGCTTGACATGGAGAGGGAGTCTATTCCACAGAAGGGAGAGTCTCTGGTACACAAATCTGTCCTGCCAACAAGTCCTATTGATGTGAGAGACCTGGTTGAGGTCGACTGTGCGGGTTACCCAAGTGGAGCTTGACTTGTGGATATGCAGCAGTCCCATCTAGGCGGGGTCTGAAATTGCTTTGTATGCCAGACAGAGGTCACCTCTGAGGAGTTTGTATGAGACTGAGTAGAGGGACAGGGCTTTTAGTTTGTCTGGGTAGGGTAGATATTTGAGGTTCTGGATTCTTCTGGTGAGGAACCTCTGTGGTCTCTCCAGCTGCTGCATGTGCTTTGAGAGGTGCATGCTGAAAAGGGCGTTGTACTCAATAATGGATCTTATAAGGGATGAATACAGGAATGCTATGACCTCCTTGTCCCTGGACAAGATACTCCTCCTAATTAGGAGGGCCATGTAAAAAGCTTTTTGTACAATGGAAGCAATATGGTGGTCAAACATGAGTTTGCTATCAGCTTGGGTGTCCAAGTTCCTCACCACTGATTGCGCATTGTTATTAATGTGATAATTCGTGGGGACATCACTCTCCCAAAAGGGGATGATGATGCATTTTTTGGCATTCTGTTTGAAGCTATGTTTCAGGCACCAGTCATTTGTTTGGGTGAGACCCTCTTGGAGGATGTCCACATCACTAGGGGAATTGATGACAGCGTCCAGCTTGCAGCCATCTGCAAACTTGGTCAGCCATAGCCCACTGATTTTGGCCTGCACCTCTAAAAAGTATATCCCAAACAACAGATGCCCCAAGACCGATCCCTGGGGTACACCATTCATTACAGGTCTACTGCTTGAGATAGCTCCCCCTATTTTGATTAGGTGGGTTCTATCAGTGAGCCAGTTTGCTACCCATCTGGTAACATATGGACTGATGCCTAGTTGAGAGAGTTTATCTTTTATACCCGAGTAGGGAATAGTATCAAAGGCTTTGGCACGGTCAGGGTAGGTGGTGTGCGCTGTCTTCCCCTCATCCCTTAACAAATCCAAACTGTGGGAGAACGAGTGTTTCGAGGATGCCAGAATCTTTGTTAATGAGGTCCATGATAATCCCCTTGCAAATCAGGCTAGTTAGGCTGACAGGCCTATAATTTCCTGTATCGGTGGAAGCTCCACCTTTGTGCAAAGGGATGACAGTGGCTGTCCTCCACTCAGCTGGGACGAAGCTGGTACTCAGGCTTTGTTTGAATAGTGTGCCTAATGGTGCTGGGCAAGTTCCTGCCTGAGTTCATGTAGGATGCCTGCTTGGGAGGGTGGCTTAATGGCTAAGGTGTTTGACTTACAAACACAAGGTGCAGGGTTCGAGTCTCACAAGGGATAATTGGCTAGGCTTAAAATGGCTCGCAAGGGCAGTTAGCTTAGTACTAAACTATGAACCTATGAACCTATGCAGTCTGAGATGTTATCTAATCCCATGGAGGCCGTATTTTTTGCCTTTGAGAGGGCAGTGATGACTTCCTTCCTAAAGATAAGGGGAGGGTGCAGGTGTGGGGATGTCCTGATTTACTGATGGGAGGGATAGAGAATGAAGTTTTCACTGAACCTGTCTGCCAGCAGATTTGCTATATCTATGGCATTTGTGTATGTGGTATCCTTGACAACCAGTTCTGAGCAGATCTGGGTACTTCTTTTGAGATTGCGGATATATGTGAAGAAGGCCTTATGATCATCTTTAGTAGATGTGGCTAGTTTGGAGTCAAAGTTTGCTTTGGAGGATTTCACTAGTGTTCTTATTTGCTTTTTCAGGCTAAGGACAGATTGCTTCCAATTAGGCACCTGCTCCTTCTTGGTCCTAGACAGTAAATTTTTCCTTTTATTATAGAGTTTATTTTTTTTTTTGTGGACAAAAAACATGTCTTAAAGGATTCTTGGTAATTACTGCAGTGTATGGTGAAAAATGAGTTTAAAGAAGAAGTAATATTTTTGATTATTGACGTCAAGGACCTTTTCCAGAGTATCCCACATGAAGAAGGAATGGAATATTTCCAGGAAGCACTAAGGGAAGGAATTAGATTTTCATGGGACACGGTTTATGTCTTGGCTACACTTATGGAACTGGTTCTGAAAAATAACTTTGTATGGTTTCAGGGGGAATATTTTAAGCAAACCCAAGGGGTAGCAATGGGTGCAGCAGTAGCACCAGTGTTTGCTAATATTATTCTCTGGTATTGGGAAACCAAATTTGTGCTAAATTCTAGGTTCAGGAAGAGTATTTATAGATACTATAGATTCTTGGAAGATATTCTAATATTGTGGGAAGGTGGGCTAGATATATATTAATGCCTCTATAGCTTTTTTGAGTTTCATTAGTAAAATTGAAAAAGAAGCGGCTAATTATTTGGACATCCACTTATATAAAAACAGAAGGGAGGGATGCTATGAATCCTGTATATATATATATATATATATATATATATATATATATATATATATATATATATATATATATATGTATAGGAAGCTCACCCACTTGAATAGCTACCTGCACTTTGAGAGTAACCACCCCTTTTGGCAAAAAAGAAATTTGGTAAAGGGCCAAATGATTAGACTATCAAGATTAACAACATATGACAACAGGTTCAGAGAACAAATAGTAGAATTAAAGGCCATGCTCAGAGTAAGGGGTTATCCAACCAGTGTGCTTGAAGGACAAAGAAATATTATGTAACAAGTAGGAGAGATGATTGTTATCCTCCACTATTGAAAAACCTGGAGAGTTTGATGAATGTAAAGAAGACAGAAGGAGAAACTACTTGATGTATATTAACATACAATCAGGACAATACAGAAGTACATAAAAATGGTGGAAAAGAACTGGAATTGTGTTTTTGGGGCATATGGATTAACAGAAAAATTGGATAATAAACCAAAAATAGTGTTTAGAATGGGACCTAATATCAAGAACCTATTTGAAAGGAAGAAGGACAAGGACAGGATCCCACTAGGAGGTATGAGGAAATGTAATGGATGTAGGGAATGTAGGTACATATATGAAAGTAGGAATATAGTGATATAAGGCCACAAAAGAACAATTCCAATAACAGGGAACGACAACTGTAATACGAAAGGAGTACTTTATGTGGCCCTGTGCCAGTCATGCTGTGCATATTATGTAGTAAAAATGGAAAATAAACTAAAAAAGCAAATTTACCAGCATGTCTATGCAATAAAGAGACAGAACAAAACCAACGCCCAGCTTAGACATAGCACAGGATGTAAGGATTTTAAAAAATTCCTCTTTTGTGTAATGGAAAAGGTAGGTAGGCAGGAGAGGGGGGGGGGTAACTGCCCCTGTTTTTTGGAGTACAGGGAAACATTTTGGCAGGTTCTACTGAATGCCACAGTTTTCCCTGGAATCAATGATAGAATTTCTTTAAGAAGCTTACTACATTTAAACGCACATGAGATTAAATAGAAATGTTATATATGACCGAATATGGAAAGACTTTATATATATATATTGTTTTAGAAAGTAATATCCCCAATAAGAAGAAAAAATATTTTCTACAAAAGGGTAGATTAGGGAGATATGATTTTTTTAACAATTGGGAAAATAAACAAGGTATATCAAAATGTTTTTTACAGGAAAATATATTTTTAACCATGAAGAAAGTATTATTATTATAGTATACTACATTATATATATATATATATATATATATATATATATATATATATATATATATATATATATATATATGTGTGTGTGTGTGTGTGTGTGTGTGTGTGTGTGTGTGTGTGTACATTTATGTGTGTTTTTTTAAACGAGGGTATATTTGATTTATTTAATTGATTGATTACATGATGATTGGTGTAAATTAACTAATTGAATTGCATATAAAAAAGGGGGGAAGTGTGTAAGGTTTTTGTATCTGATGAAGTTACATTTTTCTTGAGTGTGAATAAAGGGAACGAAAGTGCTTATAACCTTACTCTGCTTGGTGTCTGATTCTTTTCAAGGAGAAGGTATCCTGTGCCACCCAAAAATATAACTTTTAGCACATGCATCCACCCTTGAGGTAAATCATGAAGACAAGCAAAGACTACTGAATAAAATTACATCATATCTTCATTCACTGACCTTTCAGCCATGGCACACCTGACGAATTCTCCTGTCTTTTGCTGTGGACTTCCCATCACATTAACAAAGGCACACACCATCACCTTAGCTGTGCTGTCCTCAAGATAATTTCACTCCATGCCCAGAAACATTATTCTAGATTGGATTACAGCAGCAAACATAACCCTTTAAGTGTTAGCTCAGTGGAGCTTTCATGATAAACAGACAATCAGTAATTAGTAAACAAAGCAACAGATGTGCATTACCTCAGTATAGGGTTCATATCTGCATACTGTTATTGTTCCAAGTATACCAGCATATGCTTCTGTTAAGTTCATTAGTGCATACTTAATATTTAGAGGCAATAGGTAGCTTAGAGAGCTTAGTAGCTGGGTAGAAACAGACAGCTTTTATGAGAATCATATGGTTGCTGCAATAACACTAAGCAAGAATCTGACATTGCTGGAATGGTTTGTTGACATTAATTCAAAGGGGAGCTGTTGATAGCTGTCTTTCGTGGTTCAAAGGTTCATTCTGGCTTAGCATGACATAAGCAGAAAAATTCAAAGCAATGTGGTCTAAACTCAAAAAAAAAAATGTTCAGAAACCAATGTGGAAAGTGTTGCTTCACAAGTGTGGTCAACCATCCTAAGTCTCATGTTTACCTATTCATCTTGGATAAACCTGTGAATAAATCCACCTGTCGCCATGTCTATAACTGAGGTCACTAAAGCACTCTGCTCTGTTTGCAAACAACCTAGTAGACACTAAGGAGAAGCCTGGAAAAAAAATAATTTAAATTACCAGCACTAATTAGCAATGCATCACATGCAGAATATACAATTAGTAACCCAGTTATAAAAGCTGAAGTTTACATGAAGCTCACATTTGAGACGTGTACTATTCTTCAGAATTTTTCATAACTATAATAGTCAGGCATTTTGAACATGACTGATCCTTTTTCATGAAAAAGTGCCTTTACAACCGGGTTGTTTGAGTGCAGTTAATCTTATTTTTGTAAATGTTGTATGATTTAAGGACATACCTTAGTTCTACCTCTACAGTGTTTGTAACATTTAGCAAGCTGTAACACAGCACCAGCAGCAGAGAAGAGGTGATGAAGGGCTATGAGTCATTTATGGCAGAAGCCAAATATTAACAGAAGCCCACAGGAACAGATAAGATGTAACACATAGAAATGCAAAAATCAAAGCACATTTCAAAATTATACTGCTAATATAGTTTGGACAAATGTAAATACAAATTTACTGCAAAGAGCTGGAAACAAGCAAGTCTCGCAGTTTAACATGCATAGAGGTATTGTACGTCTCTGGAGTTTTGATGTTTCACTGTGTGTGTGTGTGTGTGTGTGTGTGTGTGTGTGTGTGTGTGTGTGTGTGTGTGTGTGTGTGTGTGTTTGCCAAAGTTAGAGCCAGACAGACAAAACAATGAAACAGAGTACACATTTGTGTAAATTGCTTCAATAAACAATTTTCTAAAAAATGTGACATGCAGCAAACATAAACAATTTTTAAAAATGCACCAGAAATAGAAAGGGACATTGTTACTTCAGAAATGTCTAACAAATTAGTTATTATAAAAGGTGAACAGTGGATTTAAAAGCTATAAAAATAATATTGTCTTATAGCTATGTGCTATAGACTGTATAACAGCTTTAGATTTGGTAAATATTAAAGAGTAATAATATGAAACATGATAATAAGAAAAATATACATTAAAGGAAAAATCACGGCATAGCAGAAAGATTATGCCACATCTACAATACACGTGTTCTAACCCTAACCCTAGTCCGACCCTATGCCCTAACCCCAATCCCCAATCCTATACATAACAATACCACTAATGAAAACACACTAACACACACACACACACACACACACACACACACACACACACTTTTATCCCACTTAATAGCCCTTACTCTAACCCAAACACACTGACACACACACACACACACACACACACACACACACACACACACACACACACACACACACACACACACACACACACACACACACACACACACACACACACACACACACACACACACACATGCGCACACATACACACACACACACACACACACACACACACACACACACACATACATACAATGCACACACATTCACTTCACACATTCCACTACCAAACCATATCCCAAAATCTATCCTATTTACTAGCTCTTACTCTACCCCAACTGACAAAACTGACACACAGACACACACACACACACACACACACACACACACACACACACACACACACACACACACACACACACGAGCAAGCACTTCATACATACCACCACCAAACCATAATCCAGACTTTATCCCATTTGCTAGCCCTTACTCTACCACAACAACAAAGACATGCACATACATATTAACTGCCATAATACAATCTTGCACATTTCCAGAATCACTAACTTTTCAGTCATTCACTCTCCTGCATGCTCCTACTTACTAACACAAAATAAAACTTTAATTCAATCTATCAAATCTTCATTTATGTAGCCACCTTGGTGGTATTTGCCCGTTTCCCCAAGATAGTGCAATCTCAAAGTTGGTATATATAGTGAGGGAGATGTGGGGGGGGGAGCAAATCCTTCCAGTTTGGTGGATTTTAATTTCTTTGTTGTGTGTATGTTGTCCTGGTGGCCAAGTGGTTGTTTTCTCAGTGAACATTTTCGCTGGTTTAAGGTTTCACGTAACAGAAGGTTCAATATCGTCGTCTCGATGAAGCAGGTTTCTCTGATATCAGTTTTTGATATTCTGAAGTAGACCCATATCTGTACATATATATATATAGAGAGAGAGAGAGAGAGAGAGAAAGACAGAGAGAGAGAGAGAGAGAGAGAAAGACAGAGAGAGAGAGAGAGACACACACACAGAAAGATGGATATAGAAATATCAAAATCATAACAATAATATTAGCACACATAGACATAATAACTATTTCAAAATAAATGGACAAAGGACTATGTCAAGAGGATCACGTATACACAGAAAAAAAATATTTTATGCAATGTTAACAATAGAGATAAGGATGTCTAAAATATTAACAAGTTTTAAGGATTACTTGGGAGAATGAGCAGGGCCACAAGTTTACATCAGAAATTTTGGGGAATCAGCACTTCTAGATGGCCTTAGGGTGAGAATGCTATACTCTAAACGTATGAACTTGCACACACACCAAAATAAAGAGAGAAATCAAAGCTCATTTTGTTTCATACTACTTTGTTACTATTAATGTTTTTATTAACTTGTTTTATTTATTTATTTATTGAACTTTGTTATCTGGGTAAGTGGTCTGATTCAGGGACCCTTTCCAGGTGTAACCTAAAGCCATATGGCATAAGGCTTGTTTATTAGAACTGCTTTTTAATGTTCCTGCATAAATGCCCTTTTAACTATATTTGCCACTGCCCTGGGTTTTGAAAGAAAGGGTCCTTGAAACAGCTCACTTACCCAGTTAACAAATACTTTTCTGAAAGAGACTTTGATAACTAATCAACATGTTTAGGTAAGAGGAGCATGCAAACTATGTTAAGCACACACATCAAAAAAGTCTCCCTAAAAAGGCTACCTAACAAAGACAAAAAATTACGCTATTTCGTAAGTGAAATAATACGCGATTGGTTGTGTAGTGAGCAAATGCTACTACATACCCAGACTGTCCTCATAATATTGCACCTGTCCCTAATAGCTGTTTAAAACAATTCCCCGTGTGTTATTATTTAACTATAAAATGAGCAAGAAAAATTTACCAGTCAGCCAGCTACTTAATTCTGTTGTGTTCCTTGCACAGGAGAAATATAGCGCAATCTACTATAACAGTAAATTCAAAGATCTCTTCTCTCTCTCACAGGCTTCGGTGTCTTAGCAATTATCTCTCACCACTGCAGTGAAAGAAGACTCTGCATTCAATGTTTGTACATCTTTAACAACTAAATAAATAGGGAAAAGGAAGGTAAACCAAATTGTAAGTACAGCATCACCCACAGATAACTGATAAAATGCGATGAAAGTGATTTAACAAAAGGTGCATAACTCTATCAAAAATGAATATTTTGAGCGCAAATTATCAATGTACTATCTGAAGACCATCTTCTGCTAAATTTTCTACCTCTGATCCAAAAGCCTTTAAAAATCAACGGTCACACTGCACTTATAAATGACATTGTACAACAGTAAACATCAGTTTGACAGAACAGTTTTTAAAATGACTACCCTTAAAAATTTCACACCAAAATTCCAAATAGATTAAAAGTTGTAACCCTCAACAAAAATACAATTACTTAAAACAGAAGTTGAAAATGTGAAAAAAAAGCTTTATTTATAACTTTATTTTCAACAAATGCTCACAACTGTGCCAAAAGGTTAATACTTTGAGTCTGGCGTTCAACATACCATCTCTGGATTACCACAGTTTGAACTTTGACATTGAGTTTGGGCAACACAGATCCAAAATGTGATTCATATAAACAGCTATAAAGTAATATCTACAAATAGAATTAGCAGCAGCATACAGACATTTGACAGAAGATTCCCCTCAAATGATTACCCTGAACATGTAAAGTAAATATTCCACACAGTTAAAAAGTAATAACACTGCACAATCAATTAATTAAAACAGGAAGAAAAAATATTTACAATAAACATTAGTCTGCTAAAAGTAAAATTCAAACCAAAAAGCAAAACAGAGGGCCAGTTTATTTATTTATTTATTGACATTTGATTACTGGGAAAGTCTGACTGGGTTGAAGCCCATTTTCAGTGAAGGCCTGGGGAGAAAAGCTTCAAATTATTACAAAACATTTTAAGAACAATAACTTTACAGTTTTCAAAAATACATCAAAACATGTGCATTTAAATAATTATAACAAATTAGACATAATATAAAAACAATGATTAAGAGCTGATACAAGATATATGGCAATCATGTAATATTTAGAGAAATTTTATAGACATTTTGTAGAGAAGTTAAAGGTAAGTTAGATTAATATGAATAGGAATTGCAATATGAAGTGAGGAAAAACAGGCTAATGGTATATTTAGAGAGAAAGTCAGGGAAGAGAATTAGATAGCAATAAGGAAGTAAGTGATGAAGGGAGAGTAAGGAGATATAAGGAATGAAAATGTACTTGTTCACATTTAGGGTTATAGTTTATCCTGATTTTGAGCACGAACAGAGCAGGATTTTAGGTAAGAAGTCTTTCAGAGTGGTTTCAAAAAATGGGAGGCAAGGTATAGACCTGATAGATACAGGTAAAGAGTTCTAGGCCTTAGCAACCTAGTACAAGTGCAGGTAATGCCCAGCAGATTAGATAAGTTTGTAGACTGGCAGGAGTTTTTGGTCACTGGATCACAATGGCCAAGTGGGAACATAGTTATGTAGAATGTTTTTCAGTGCTGGACAGGCAGATGGATGCTGGATAATTTTATAGGTGGTAAGTAGTTGTGTATAGGTCAGGTGATGTGGCAGTTCTAACCAAAGTAGGCTATAAAGTGGTGGGTTCTGAAAGAGGCATGTACTGCAAATTTAGCAACTTTACTATAGTAATGTTCAAGTTTTAATTTTTGTGAAGCCAGGAGTAAGGATGGGAGCATCATAAAGAAGAGTATGGAGGAGATAAGTAATGGCAAGTGTAGTTTTAGTTGCGTCAGTGAGAAAGTTTTTAGCTCTGTAAAGCATTCACATTTTATGATGATTTTATTAATGAAATTTTGTATATGCAGGTCGAATGTAAAATTATCATCCACTATCATCGCTTATATTTTGCTATGAGAAGTGACTTCAATGGTTGCATTATCAAGAAAGAGGACTTTAAGTTTTGTTTTTTCATGAGAGAGAGATTAAAGGAAAAAGTAGTAGTTTGGTCTTTTTTGGGTAGAGCATGAGTTGTGAGTTACTAAGCCATGTTTCAGTGGCTGTTAAAGCCTTCTCAGTAATCTTTTGGAGGTGAGCCATGTTGTCAGATGTGCAAATAAGAGTGTAATCATCTGCTTACTGTATTAGGGTAAAGAGGGGGGACCAAGGATAGAGCTTAGTGATACACCGGTGTTGACCGGGAGGTAAGGAGAGAGTGTGTGAGTGGAGTGCCATTTTACTGACTGATACCTACTGGACAGGTAGATTTCAAATCACAGAAGGGTGGGCTGAGAGAGACCTAGTAAGGACATTTGAGGTAGAAGTTTGCTGTGACAAACAGTGGTGAAGGCTTTAGTCAAGTATAGAAATAAGGAACAGACTAGTTTGCCATTATCTCTAGCTTTACTGATAGTATCTATATAGATCAGAAGGACAGAAGCCATGCTGTGTAGGGGATAATAGTTCTTCCTGTAGGAGATAGTCTAGCAATTTTTTTAATACATTTTTTCAAGTATTTTGATGAGTAAAGTAAATGCCATCAATAAGTTAGCTTGGAGTACGCAAAGTTATACACACACACACACACACACACACACACACAAACACACACATATATATATATATATATATATATATATATATATATATATATATATAGATATATATATATATATATATAGATATATATATATATATATATATATATATATACATATGTGTGTGTGTCTGTCCCTATCAGAAGGGCAAAAGCTCATAAGAGCGATAATCTGAAGACTAAACCAGGAACGTCATAAACCCAGAAGGTCAAAAAAAAAAAAAAACACATCTGCATTTTTGCAGGGGGCAAGCCCCCTTGCATCCCCCATACCTCCTGCTAGTTACATATACAAACTCCAATATTGCACTACAGTGGGAAAAGGAGCAAAACCCCAATCCCCACTATACCTCACCAGCTCAATCAAGGTATTTGTTCATACGTTCATAGGTGTGTACTAGGCTAATAGCCCTGGAACCTTTACAAGCCTAGCCCATAGAAGTGCCCTGGCATCATGCTACCTGACATTAGTTCCCAGTACCTCTATCAAATACAGCCACTGGAGTGATCCCCGGGATGAACTTTCTATTACCCATCCACTCATCAAGATTTCTCTTGAAGATGGTCAGAGAGGTGTTCTGCTTGACATGTATGAGAAGTCTATTCCAGAGCATGGGCAGTTTCTGGGTGAGGAACCTGTCCCTCCAGCATGTTCTGTTGATTGTGGTAATAAGGTTAAGGTCTCTAGAGCATGTGGTGTGGCAGGATTGGGATTTCTTTAGATGTAGCATTTCTAACAGAGCTGGTTCAAACATGGCTTTGTAAATCAAGAGGAGATCACCTCTAAGTAGGTGATATGAGACAGAGAATAGCTGGAGTCTTTTGAGTCTGTCCATGCAGGACATGTGTTTAATGCCTAGGATCCTCTTTGCGAGGTACTTCTGTGGCCTCTCCAGCTGTTGCAGGTGTCTAGTGAGGTACATGCCAAATGGGGCATTATACTCTATGATTGGTCTAATGAGGGAAGAGTTGATGCAAAACCCTTGGTAATGAGATGTGCCACATAGAAGGACTTTCTGACCACAGTGGTAATGTGGTGGTTGAAGGAGAGGATGCTGCCATCCTGCATCCACAGATTTCTTATAACTTCTTCTGTGTTCAGTGGGCTCCCATCGATGTGGTAATTAGTGGGAACTGAGTTTTTACCAAAGGGGATGATGACCCAATTTTTGGCGTTAAGCTTAAGGCCATAGTTTCGACACCAGTCATTGGTCTCAGTGAGGCCTTTCTGTAGGATGTTTGCATCACTTGGGAAGTTAATAATGGTTCCCAGCTTGCAGTCATCTGCGAACTTGGTCAGCCAGAGTCCCTTTGTTTTGGCCTGGACATCTGAGAAGTAGATGCCGAACAGGAGAGGACGCAGGACCGATCCCTGTGGGACTCCACTCATGACTGGTCGGCAGTATGACTTGGAGTCTGCTACTTTCACACTGTGTGTTCTATCTGTGAGCCAATTTGCAACCCACCTAGTGATATAGGAGTTGATGCCTAGTTTGGTGAGTTTATCAATAATTCCCAAGTGAGGAATGGTATCGAGGGTCTTGGCCAGTGCATACAGCCTACCTTACTTTATCCACAGCCCTGGTGACTGAAGTCAACCAGGTTGAGCAGGCATGATCTCCCTTTCACAAAGCCAAATTGCATGGGGTCTAGAGTTTGGAGATTCCGTATATCTTTATTAATCAGGTCCACAATGATGCTCTCCCTACCTTTACATATTAGACTCATCAGGCTAATGGGGTGATAATTCCCAGGCTCTGTAGTCACTCCCCCTTTATGGAGAGGGATGACTGTAGCAGTGCGCGATTTGGTAGGGACACAGCCTGAGGTGAGGCTGTGACTGAACAGAGCACACAGATGTGTTGTTAATTCACTTTTTAGTTCATGTAGAACACAACTAGGGATATTTTTAGGGCCCATGGAAGCTGTATTCTTGACCTTGGACAACACAGCTTTAACCTGTGCTGCAGTAACGCTGGGTGCCTGGCATTCTTCTGGTATTGTGATTGCTCCTTGCGGGGGGGGGGGGGGGGTAGAGTTGACACTGAACCTGTCAGCCAGTATGTTAGGAATATCTGTTGGCTGAGTATAGGAGATACCATTGTGCAGTATCTCAGCAAATCTAGGTATTGCTGTTGAGGTTCTTCATATAGCTATAGAAGGCTTTGTGATTGTTTTTAGTGTCTGCTGCAATTCTGCCTTCATAGCTGGCTTTAGAGGATTTGATGAGGGATCTCACCTTTTTGTTGAGTTTTTCCAGTCTTGGGACTTCACCTTTTTCTGCAACACTTTTTGTTGTGGGTTTTCAATGTTTGTTTTCATCCTTCTGATAGGGAACTATTTTTTATATTGATTGCTGCTTTGACAATTGTAGTAATGACACTAAACTAAATAACTGCAAGATCAGCAGACATTGGGGTTAGACCTACACAGATGCATGCGTGCAGAATATTTGTCACTATCCTAGTGGTTTTCTAGTAAAACATATGAGAGTTTGTATTTGCATATATTAATTGCATTGGCCTTATGTAGACCTACTTTAAATACAATTGCCTACTCATCTTCGTCTGGAGTGTTCTACTTCTCAGGTCTCCCCTCAAAATTGCTAGTGGTTCCATGGTACTTCTCAGTTAACACATTTTAAAGAAAGTAAATACATAAATCTTTTATGAACTAAATATTTAGCCATCCAATTGTACCGCATTTGTGTAATATGTGAACAGGATTCCAATTTATTGTCTAAGCTGGGCTGCTTTTTTAAGTTTGGAGGGCATACATACAGTAGCTCTTACAAAATGCATTACTGAAAAGCATACAGGGAATCCTACCTGCTAGCATTTGAGTGCACAGAGAACTTGGACTAAGCATACTGGGAAAAATCCTATCTTCTCATCTTACAGGAGAGGCAATGAAAATGTTATGGACATATAGAACTGATAACATGGAGTATCCCAGTAGTTTGAAAGAACTCATGGCTATGGCTGGAATATGAATAGACTTGTAATGCTGATAAACTGGTAAAAGCACAGACTCGTGATTTAAGACACATTTTAAACTCTGATTAGTACCTGATATCAACAGGAAAGTGAAAATGTTAGAAATTTTATCAGTATATAGATTTTAAAGTGGCTTACCTAGTAAAATAAAATAGATATCGCAAAGAAATCTCATAAACTCTGATAAGCTAATAATTTAATAGATGGTTTATCACACTTAAGTATATCTGCTTCTGAGATTGAAATTGTAGTAAGACATATCATTTTGTATGAAACATAAAGCTGTGAGTAATCTGCAAACTCGTTTCAAATGTGCAGGCAGGCATATTGCTAAAAGTTAAGCTATCAGTACAATGTGAAAACTGAAAACCATGTTACAGATGACGTTGTTTCTATGGAGTGTGATAAAACTATAACTAGATTAAATGAGTAAGCCTTATGTGTTGTGTTATAATAAAGCTAGTGCATTTTTGGAAGGAACTGATACCCAAGTCATGCTTGATTCAATAAAAATAATAACCCTTTTCAAAGGTCCCCTATTATATAAGCATACGTTTATTAACTGCTGTAAAGAAAAGGTATTCTGCATTCATGATGATAGAAAATAATGTCCCCAAACACGTGCAGAAATGTAAACATTTCTATAGAAGCTGTTGAATCCTTTCTCTGTAACTTATGATTTGTCTCAAGATGCAATATTATGGCTATATTCTCCTCAAAATGTGGGAGGTGGAAGAGGGCATAAACAGAGTGTGGCAAGCTGATCTAGTAGATCATCTATTCAGTATGGAAATTCTAGGGGAGATGTAAAAGAGTGACATTCATATAGAGGTGAAGAAACAAAACAAGCTGAACAGAGATAGTATAACAGTTTGATAGGAAATAGGATACTGTCTGATATCAAAAGCTTGCCCCAAAAGCAGGGATGTCAGTCTCAAAAAGAGATTACATCTAAAAGAGAAAAGGGAAATTTTGCACCATTGCTTGAAATGCGTGCTCACTGGGAGTGTAACAATTCTCCTGTTAATAGCCCAAATGCATTTAGGAAAGGCATGACCTTGACATACAATGCAGATTTTAAAGACATCAAGTCTATAATCTACAAGAATTGGAATTTTTTTACTACCAAACATTATTTGAAAATTATGGGTGAGGTCCCTAAGATAATTTATAAAAAAGACACCTGCTTCAAGGCCCTTTTAGAGAGTAACAGTGATCTGGGCTTTACTGGTTTTATGGTTAAATGTGAGCAATGTGGTCAATGCAGAGTCATCATGGAAGGTTCTACATCTAAATGTAATCTGAGGGTCATGCTGCTCAATGCTAGAAGTCTAAATCTGAAAATGCACTTGCTCAAAGCACTTCTTAAAATGAAGAACATCGACATTTGTGCCATAACAGAGACCTGGCAGCAGAAAGCACCCCTGCACTCCCAAGCTATAACTCATTCCACATCTTTTGGCCCCAGAACTTGGACTGAAGCTCCAAAGGCAGTGGTGTCTCTATATTCATAAAGGATGCAGACACCTCCAGACTAGTAGCCCAACATAATGCATCTGAGATGCTTCAGATGCAGCTAACATTGGGTAAGACAGTGATTCAGGTTGTAGCCTGCTATAGGTCCCTGACCATGTCCCAAGACTCACACTCCATGTTCCAAAGCACCCTGGAGAATATTAGGGTCCAACCTAACACTCTCATACTGGGCGTCTTCAACTACCCCTCCATTAACCGGGAAAACTACTCATGTGCCAATACACTTGCCCAACGTTTCCAGGAATTCATTAATTCCAATGTCCTAGACCAGCTCGTTTTTCCCCCCACTAGAGGTTGCAATATCCTTGACCTGGTCATTACTAACATAGACTGTTGCTCTACACCAATAGTCAACTCTTCACTGGTTAGATCTGACCACAAACTAATCACCTTGGAAATCAACATCCTTCCCACCCCACCCACCCCCGCAAAGGTAACCACCATGAAAAACTTCTCCAAAGCTAACGTTGGGCACCTAAAAACAGAGGTGGCTAACTTCATGGCACCCATGCAAATGGAGAGTAGTTGCATGACTGTTGAATCATATACCAATGCACTGTATAAACACGTACGCAAATGCATGGATCTTGCCATATCCTATAGAACCAAGACGGTCTCCTCCAAAAAAAGGAAGCCAATCTGGTGGTCCCCGCTATAAACAAACTCTACAAAAGAAGGAGGAAACTGATGCAGAAGTCCCAAGACTAGAAAAACTCCCTTATCACCCTCAACAGAAAGTTGAGATCCCTCATCAAATCCTCTAAATCTAGCTATGAAAACAGAATTGCAGCAGATAGTAAAGACAACTACAAGGCCTTCTATAGGTATGTAAAGAATCTCCATGGCAATACCCAGATTTGCTCTAAGCTACTGCACAGTGGTACCTCCTATACCGAGCCAACAGCTATTGCAATATACTGTCTAGCAGATTCAGTGCCAACTTTACCCCCCCCAAAGGACAAATCACAATACCAGTAGATTGTCAGGCACCCAGTATTACTGTTGCACAGGTTAAAACAGCACTGCCCAAGGCCAAGAATACAGGTTCTATGGGACCTGACAATCAATATCTCTGGCTGTGTTCTACATGAACTACAGAGTGAAATGGCACCTCACCTGTGTGCCCTGTTTAATCACAGCCTCACCTCAGGCTTTGTCCCTACCGAATGGTACACTGCTACAGTCATCCATCTCCACAGAAGAGTGACTACAGACCATGGGAACTATCGCCCCATTAGCCTTATGAGTCTGATATGCAAAGCTATGGAACACATCATCATGGACCTAATAAACAAGGATATAGGGAATCTCCAAATTCTGGATCCCACACAGTTTGGTTTTGTGAAGGGTAGATCATGTCTGCTCAACTTGGTCAACTTCTTTGAGTCAGTCACCAGAGCTGTGGATGAAGGCAAAGAGATTCATACAGCCTACCTTGATCTGGCCAAGGACTTTGATAACATTCCCCACTCAGGAATCATAGAAAAACCCACAAAGCTAGGCATCAACCCCTATATCACTAGATGGATTGCAAACTGGCTCAAAGGTAGGGCCCAAACTGTGAAAATAGCTGACTCCAAGTCAGACTGCTGATCAGTCACGAGTGGAGTCCCACAGGGTTTGGTCCTGGGTCCTCTCTTGTTTGGTATCTACTTCTTTGAAGACCAGGCCAACATGAAGTGACTCTGACTAACAAAGTTCACAGATGATTGCAAGTTGGGAGCTATTATTAACTCCCCAAGTGATGTTGACATGCTACAGAAAGGCCTCACTGATTCCAATGACTGATGTCAGAACCATGGCCTTAATCTCAATGCCAAAAAATGTGTCATCATCCTCTTTTGGGAAAACCCAGTTCCCATGAATTACCACATCGATGGAAGTCCACTGAACACAGAAGGCGTTATAAGAGATCTGGGAAAACAGGTTAACAGCAACCTCTCTTTTGACCACCACATTGCCACTGTGGTCAGAAAGTCCTTCTATTTGGCACATCTCATTACTAAGGGTTTTTCATCCAGGAAGAAAGAGGTCATTGTATCCCTGTACTCTTCCCTCATTAAGCCAATCATTAAGTATAATGCCCCATTTGGCATGTACTTCACTAAACACCTGCAACAACTGGAGAGGCCACAAAAGTACCTCACAAAGAGGATCCTAGACCTTAAACATTTGTCCTAAATGGACAGACTAAAAAAAACCCAACTATTCTTTGTCTCATATTGCCTACTTAGAATCGATCTCTGCTTGACTTAAAAAGCCTTGTCTGACCTAGCTATGTTATAAATGCTACATCTAAAGAAATCCCAATCCCAACACACCACACACTGCAGAGACCTCAACCTCATTACCACAATCAACAGAATATGCTGAAGGGACAGGTTCATAACCCAGAGACTGCCCATGCTATTGAATAAACTTCCCATACAAGTCAAATAGAGCACCTCACTGGCCATGTTCAAGAGAAATCTTGATAAGTGAATGGGAAATAGAAAATTCACCCCCCGGAATCACTCTAGTGGCTTTACTCAACAGAGGCACTGGGAACTAAGGTCAGTTGGCACGATGCCAGGGTAATCCTATGGACTAGGCTTGTAAAGGTTCCAGGGTCATTAGCCTAGTACACACCTATGAACCTATGAACCTACTGTCCAGGTTTATGGGATGATTAATCTTAAGCGTAAATTTTATTGCCACAGCATGGGAGTGGTTTCCTTTGCACAGTGTCAATAATGTCCTAGCTTTTACATAGGGAAAAAATTCAACACCTTAGATCAAGGATTTATCACCATTCATATAACATTAACAAACAAGATGAACATAATGCATTATACAGACACCTCAGTGCCAACAGTAATCACAGATTTAAATTTTATGCTATTGATCAAGTAGACATCAGGCCTACTGGGGGGGGGGTCCAGAGAATGATGTCCTTGAAATAATGAAACATAAATGGCAATTAAGGATTAAATCTTCCATGGATGCAGTGCTTAATGATGTTGTACCCATTTCCAGTGTAGTACAGCTAAAAGCAGCTTTTCTATGTAGTTCAACAATGCCATGGATATATAAACAATTATATATGGGTTATTAATTTGGGTTTTGTATTATTTTCTGTGTTATAAATATGTTTTTAAATGTATTTTAATATTTATGGTTATCACTATTGCATTTTCAATGGAATGTCAAATTTTTAAGCTAGTAGCTGTTTTCCCATTTTGGGCAATGCTTGTAAGAGCTTACTTTTTAGGTTTGAAAGTCCACTATTTTATTTTTGTTAACTACTATTTAGATAGGCTATTATGTTATCTATTTATTTATTTATTTATTTATCTATTTCAGTTTGATGACCGAGGAAGTCCACTGAGCCAAGAAGAGCCCATTTTCAGTGGAAGCCCGGGGAGAAAAGCTCCAATGACAATTACAAAACAAAACAAAAATGCATAAAGCAATATAGTCAGTGTACAACAGGCTGAGAGTACAGTACAAGGCAAAGAGGTAGAATACAATCATTCACATAAATACAATAGAATACAATAGAATCATTCAAGAAAGCAAAGGTAATATATATGTGATAGAATACAGTCATTCAAGAAATGACAAATAATAGGTTGTGGTTAGAAATTTTGGTATATACAATGCTTGACACCTTTAATGATATCAGAAAATCTGATACAGTTAATTAAAGTGAAGAAGACTGTCCAATAATTGGTTTAGTAAAGAGTAGTAATTTTCAAAGTAACAGTGAGAGGAGTAACTGTAGCAGGGGAATGGAGGAGAGAGTAGCTGGGGGGGTAGTTATGTTGGAGAGTGGCATGGGCAAGTCCATTTTGATTCCATTTAATCATGTCACTTTCTAACATATACAATGGTTGTTGATTCATTTGTTCTTTAGTTCTGATGAAGTCCATATATTTGGACTAAAGCACTTAACGTTAGTCAATGAAGTGCATTTTCTTAATGTGTACGTTCCTGGGTTGGATTGATATGCAGCTCTGTTTGAAGTGAGGTTTATCTTTTTTTTTGTTTTTTTGAACCATAATCATGGCGCTTCATGTACTACATTGAGTTTATTAATAAAAATGCCTGATATAAAGAATTTAACCCAAGAGATTATCCCCTGGATTTACTACACCTCCGTGCAGGACTAGCTTAGTCCTGCACGGAAGTGCCCGTTTAGGAGCAGGACGGCAGTGCTCCATGCCTAGTAATAAGGTGCGCTCTCCGAGCTCCTAGGCTTACACAGGGCGTGTACAAGTGCAGGGGGCGTGTCTGAGAGCAGAGCTCTCAGAATAAACATTCCCCTGCAATGTAGAACAACAGAAAGTGGTAAGAAATAAGTGAGACCACTCATAGGTGTCCGCATATCCCCACCAACAGTTCCCCATGTGTACAACAGCAACAGTACATAAAAATTAAATGAAGAAATCCCTTTATTTTTTTTTTAAATCCGAGTACATCTAACCATAGGTGCACAGGTGTGCCCATCGCTTAGCTACGGTTAAAGCAGCTTAAAATGCTGAAGAGGATAACAAGGAAGATATATGGAAATGAAGCTGCACAGCAATAGTGTAGCAGGTAGAGCATTCGCCTAATAAGCTGGCATTTACGGTTCAAGTCCCACTGCAGCATAGTCTATTTTACATGGCAAGGCATATTATAACCAATATTTTTGCTGCAAAACCCACCAAATAACATATATTTATGAACTGGAGTAGTGCAGGAAATGCACATGTGAAGTGTCAGTGTCATAATGAATAAGGCACTAGTAAGAAGGTTTAAACACAAATAAGCAGTAGTAAGCATATGTAAGCACTAGTAAGTCTGTTTAAGTGCGTTTGTGTAGGGGTAAGCACTGCCTACACAGGCTAAGCAATGTAGAAGCTAACTGAGTATAAGACACTGTAACCGGAAGTTACATTGCTTACCGCCACGCAAACATGCTAAAACCTGCTTACTACTGCTTTAAAGTGCCTTAAGCACTCTGTGTCCAAAGGCCTGTGTTCTGCCCAGCAACAAAATAAACAGCCACTGCAAGGCTCAAACCCAGGACTGTACACACCATACACAAAGTGATTTTTCACTAAGCCATGCCAGATAAGTATAAATATGATGTTTTCAGAAACATAACATCCAGCCTAGTCATGCAACAGTACAGAGAATGTATACCAACATCTAGATTTATGTGTGTGTGTAAATATATTAATATCTAAACAGATACAGCATATCTATATATGTATATATATATATATATATATATATATATATATATATATATATATATTTAGAAATATATACATATATATAAATATATATGAATATATATACATGCAAATGGCTACATCTACACACACACACACACACACACACATATATATATATATATATATATATATATATATATATATATATATGTCAACACTTATATGCCTACATATACATAGCAAGTTATATATATGTACGCAGATATATATCTCTGTAGGTATATAAGGACATAGTTATAAATATGTAAGCAACTATATATACCTATATAGGTATATATGGCCATACATCTGTAGATAGCAATGGTAGATTAACAGAGACATAAACCCATGAAGTCTAGTGTTATTACCAAGAAATATTCATCTCTAGCGGGATGACCCAAAAATTAAGTGATTCTTTGGGGTAAACTCATGTCTCGAAAGGTAGACATGGATTGGTTCCTATGTGTGTGGACTACAGCGTGTGGAAGACTGGAGATACTTGGTTCAGGACAACGTACAAGATGGGTCCCGAGGAGTGGAGGGTGGGCAGAGTGTGGTGGTGTGGTTGCTACGGGTCGGCAACTGGAGAAGGGATGGTTGCTGCATGCATGGAGCTGGGGGGGGGGGAATAGAACTGTGGGTAAAGAAAATATGGGTCAAGGAGATACTGGGTTGGATGGGCCTGTATTGATCGGCCCGCCTAGTGGGCGGGGGTGAGGGAAAACAAAAAAATAAATAAATAAATAAATAAATAATTAAACATCTCTAGAGCACCCTGTCGGGTCATATTTCAACAATAACAGATACTGCATGACTACCTTCTGATTAAATCTAGACCACTTACTTTTCAAAACTTTCAATCTCTATACCATTTTAGGGCACATTTAATGTTTAGGCTTTCATTAAGACCCGGGTTAGCATCTGCTCTAAGTTTACAGTAGAGATATATATATATATATATATATAGATATATATACACATAGATATACATGTGGCTACACATACACATGCAGCGATACAGCGATATGTACAATAAGATACTTATGTAGTAGTTGCACACAATATGGTACACCCACTATGTCTACAGTTAACACCCTAACAACTGGACACTTGATGACCCACCCATACAAATGACATTCATTGCCTGCAACATATACCCACAGAGAGGTCATAGGATAAACACCACACACAGGTTTGCAGAAATGGAAGACCGTTATTTGTGTACTATTACAGAATTACATGCCATGTCATATAGCTGTTCAGACACTGAGATCCATATCAACAGAGTAATGCAAATGTGAAACAGTTATACTAATACAGTAGTCTAGACAGGTCCACAACTGTCCAGGCCAAGCCCTTCAAATCGTACATTAGTAAAGACAGACTGGGCCACAGGATACCACACAATCAACATTAAGTGATGCAGGTGTATAGTCCAGCAGCATCTATCTACACTCTGTATACAATCTCTAGGTGGTAAAGACTTCAGTTGACCAAATGGGATGTAACTGTTATATAGCAAGGCATAACCAACACCATCAGAGACACTCTGGAAAACAGAACAGTCTGTATGGCAGGAGGCAGTAGGCCTTCTGTAACCCACTTTATCTAAGTAATGTCAAGATAGGTGACATATATGGTCTTGTACATCCAGATACCTTAAGGCAGCTCAACCCTGATACCCCCACATGTTGTAACAGCCTAGGTTATGTATGGTGCATTCCCCCTAGACTCAATAATACAGGGCCATATACCACTGTTACATACACTGTTCTCTGGAGTGCATATGGGCACACGTATTTTGTAGGTGAAGCCAACACATATATGGCCCCAGCCCCACCGTATGTGTGGGGGATACAACAGCAGTGGAGTGCTGGCAGGCATGGTAGCGTGGCATACGATATGAGCATATGTATCGCTATCTGTATATATGTAGACATATACTGCTCTGTATATGTACATATCTGGGTGTGTATTGAAAGACACAACAACAACAGCAACAACAACATGTGTAATTATCTATATAGATATCTGGTTAATCATATGTACATATATATTCACCATATGTCCTGGACATGGGGTGTAGCCCTACCTCAGCCCCTATATTCCCCACCTTCGTAGTGCAAGGGGATGTCAGGCATGTATAGCAGGTATATTAGCAGAATATTGTTACTGCAATATGGATTGTCTTTACAGACATAGTGTGTGTGGGAGGTCACATCTGCTTTTCACATGTGCGCCATTGGCTACTGACAGACATCCTAAGGACATCATAGTACAATACCACTGCAAGCACGTAATGCTCCTGTGGACTACAGCAGAGATATTGGCCAATAAATTTAGACATTCTGACACACTCTGTACAGTCCAGAGGTATACACAGAACCCCTTAGTGCAGAACATGTGGACCAAGCCTGACAATATGGATGTTAACAGCCATGTTGATGGGTATAACACATAACGACTGGTATACATTCGCACCCCATAGGTTATGCATTAACACACCTCTGTCTGTCCTGACACATAATTACTGCTAGTACAGAGGTGCCCTGGCCACAAAACTACCCACTAGATATTGACATACATCTGTACAGCATCCCACTGCTCTGTCTGACATACATGACTGTTACAGGAGGCCCGGCAGCAGTACATCTGAAAAGTATATGGACATGACACCTCGCTGGGTAAGTACACTAAGCTGCTAGGCATGTAGCAAAGCACTGTGCAGGTTACAGGTAGACTGGCCCAACACTGGCCTACATCTGCTATGGAGGAATGCACATGTACCTGCATATATAGCAGGCTCTACAGGCATGCCACTGCACAGGTTATGATACACCTGTGTGAAAGTGCTTAACCACAACCAATGTGAACACTGCCACAGCCACATATGGTAAGCTAGCATAATATTACAGTATAGTGACTATCTGTGCAACACCATCCTCATATGTGCCACTCACACACTAACCCTACATATACTGGGCCACTACACAGTGTGGTCTGATGCCCGTCTGTGGTATGGGACATGTGTGTGTATGGCCCTACAAACATGTAAGCCAATATGGTAACATACAGAGGAGGAGCATGTAACATCAGATAGGATGGGACTTAGGACGATGACATCTACCACAGTCTGTACACAGGCCAAGGTACATATTAACAATACACACACTGTCCACATTCACCATAAGTACAGAGACCTCAATACTGTACAAACAACTACAGAATGTCCATGTCATGTCAACAAATATAACCCCTACTGTACATAACGTGTAATAGTCTGACATCTCACTGGCTTGTTGTCAGATATGATGACACTAATGATGGTGTACAGCACATATGCACCTTTTAATGCACGACATATGTGCAAAGGTTGACAGAGTTGTGGCTGGAAGCACAAACACAGGGCCAATATTGACATGTTGCTGTGATAACCTCATACATTTACTGTTGTAACAGGGTTTGTTGCAACATATGTCCTATAAGGGATATGAGGTCAGTAACTGTCATGGCTTTCACCATCTACAGGCTGCAAACCTCACACTACCTTCTGCAGTTCACAGATAGATGCTCTGTGGGTAACACATGAAACCAAAGGCACAACACACTGCCCAGTCTGCAGATGACCCTACAGATGGGGATTCCTCATAAACATAGAACTGCCATGGCAGGTATTAAAACATGTAGGACAGCCATATCCATGAACACACTGTTACACCAGCATTACTCCAAATGCAGTATAGCAGCACTTACAGTCTGTGGTCAGGTTAGGTGCATCCTCCGCCTGTGTGTTGCCCTGTTTCCACAGTGTATGTTTTTAGAGGTAAATCCCCAATCCATCTGAGATGCTGTTTGCCAAACAAGCAATCGAGTTCCTGCTCACAGTGAATGAAAAGGCCCAACACCAACATAATGTTCCTAGATATTGGAGTGTGTTTCCATACAATTGGCTATGGGAATGTTACCACAGCTGTTCCACATGCAATCAGCTGGGGAGGGCTGCAATTCGTGCAGAGGCCATCAGCTGATCATGAGCATCACTTAAAATGCACATGCTGCTGCCTAAGCAAAGCAGGAGTAGGTCTCCACATCCACCAGTGAGAGAGTGAGAGAGGCAGACAGAGACATTGACAAGTCAGGGAGGGGTGGGAGAGTAAAAAAGCTAAGCATCTGTATGTGTGTCACACACCTACCAGCACAGGGTATCAAACCCCTGACAACTATGTAGTGCTATTACAGCCCTATGCAGTTATTGGATGCACCACTTAAGTTACCTGCTGTGGAGTTCTCAGAACATATATGTGATGGTGAGTGAGATCTGCAACAGGGATATGGTAGCTATACGATAGGTGAAGTTAACGTGTCTGTCCACATGAACAGGTGCCAGTGTCAACATAGCCACACTCTCACAGGGACGCACACTCATTGGCACACTTGGCAGGGCCAGGGATACAGCTCATCACTAGTGAGATTGCCACAACACATTACTACCACACGGGTCATACAGAGGTTATATGCGCAAAAGGTATGGGGAGGTGTCTGGCATCAGACAGCATGCTTCCTTATGCCACTGGGGGATGTAGTGAGTGTGGATGTTATCATACACATCATACAACACACACAAACACACAGGGTGCCAGTACTGACATGAATGGGTGCATTTATGCACGGGTATGTGGTGGTCGACTGTGCCAGATGGCTATACAAGGCTAGGTGATGGGAATACCTTGGCATCAGGCCACATGACAATGGTCTGCATTGTGGCTCAGGGCTGTGGTTTCTGCATTTTTCCACACAGGTGGGTATTGTATCCACCATCCAGTCACCTGAGTGACTATTGCATGTGGCCAATGTTGTGCATCTCTTGCCATGTATGTGTTCCTTAGTCCATGACATGGACAGTGTCTGGGATGTGCACACTTCCCATATACATGTACAGTGACATGTGGAACTGTACCTGGGGTGTCAGGTCCATGTTGTGTGCACATATTATCATCAGATGTGCCAGTCTTGGCCACCTGTGGCAGGAACTGGTAATGGACAGCAGGTTAACCCTGCGCCTACATTGATAGCATGCTAATGACATTCCCTGGTGTCAGTGGCATCTGTCCACATAGGGCATGTTTTCAGGAATGGTATGTCCTTTATGGGTCACATGTGCTGGCACCACAGGTGTTGTAGCTGTCCAGTGGGGAACATGAAGAAGGTGCACTGTCTGTATGTATGTGCATATTGGACAGATGGATAGGGTGCCATGCCCTCTGTAGGCCACTGCATTCAATCCATGGTTACTATCAGTCACCAATATGCAGTGTACTATAACATATTGGCTGTTGCCTCGGCATGTGTGTGTGTATATGAGACATGGGTTGAGAGTGTGCACTGGGTATGCTAACTCTGATTGCTTGGCCTTGATGTCACATGTATGGGTATGGATTTGCACCCCATCCTCTCGGCTATTTCACATCTGTTATCCCTATACAGTGGATATTCTGATATATACTAGGGCAACCATATAAGACATTGTAAAACCCACACACATGCGTGCGCACACACACACACACACACACACACACACACACACACACACACACACTTATTAAACTACAGCACTACACAGTTAGAGTATGCACCACTCCTCCCCTAAAGGTGTATATCACATTGGCTGACATCACCAGGATAGCCAAAGTAGGGCATTTAACATGTACTGAGTGTGACTAGCCTAAAATGCATATGTCTGTATACAGACATTGAAACACACACAAAACATCCAAACCTGACGTGTGTGGGTATAGAACCCCTAACAGAGGCCTATAACACACTACAGCATGGAGCTGTTATAGGACACACCACAGGGATTACTGGAGCATTCCATCCCCAAAGGTTTATATCACATTGGTTGACATCAGCAGGATTGGCAAAGTAGGGCATTTGATATGTACCGAGTGTGACTAGCCTCTAATGCATTACTCTCTACACAGACATAGAAACACACACAAAACATGTATAACTGCCATGGGTGGGAATAGAACCCTACCACAGCTCTAAATCACACTACAGCAGTATGCAGTTACAGGACGTACTACGGAGATCACTGGGCTACAACCTTCCAGGAGATGTATTTCTAGGTGGATGACATCAGCAGCCTTACCAAAGTAGAGCATTTAACTTGTAGGGGGTGTGCCTACCCTAAAAAGCATTGCCTTTGATACAGACAGATACACACAGTTGCCAAGGCTGGGGCTAGAATTCCTACTTCACTAGTTTATCACACTACAGTAATACACAGGTATGCCACAAGCTACGGAGATTACTAGGCTATGACCTTCCCAGAAATGTATTTCTAGGTGGATGACATCAGCAGCCTTACCAAAGTAGAGCATTTAACTTGTAGGGGGTGTGCCTACCCTAAAAAGCATTGCCTTCTACACAGACAGACACACACACACAGTTGCCAAGGCTGGGGCTAGAACTCCTATCTAACTAGTTTATCACACTACAGCACGTGCTACAGAGATTAGTTGGCTAAGGCCTTCCCAGAGATGTATTTCTAGGTAGAAGACATCAGCAGCCTTACTGAAGTAGAGCATTTAACTTGTAGGGGATGTGCCTACCCTAAAAAGGGCTGCTTTCTACACAGACAGACACAAGCACACAGTTGCCAAGGCTGGAGCTAGAACTCCTACCTAACTAGTTTGTTACACTACAGCAGTACACAGCTACTGCGCACGCTAGGGAGATTACTAGGCTACAACCTTCCCAGAGATGCATTTCTAGGTGGATGACATCAGCAGCCTTACCAAAGTTGAGCATTTAACTTGTAGGGGGTGTGCCTACCCTAAAAAGCATTGCCTTCTACACAGACACATGCACCATGCTTGGCATTAAAACACCTATCTCACTACTTTATCACACTACATCAGAACGCAGTTACAGGACACACTACGGAGATTAGTGAGCTGCAATCTTCCCAGAGATGTATTTCTAAGTGGGTGACATCAGCAGCCTTACCAAAGTAGAGCATTTAATTTGTAGGGGGTGTGCCTACCATAAAAAGCATTGCCTTCAACATAGCCAGAGTCAAGGCTGGGGCTAGAGCTTCTATCTAGCTAGTTTATCACACTACAGCACTATACAGTTATGGCACATGCTACAGAGTTTACTGGGCTACAACTCTCCTAAAGGTGTATTCCACAGTGGATGGCCTCAGCAGGCTTGTCATAGTGGGGCTATGAGGAGGGCAGTTTGTGTGCATGGGCCATAACCCATTCATCTAGGGGTTGTCATGTTACATGCGGGCACAACCTGGGTCATATTTCACAGGTACGTGTATACAGCTGCTAGATGACTTCTTCCTTGAACATTCATGTTGTGTAGCTGGCACATGCACCACATACTCTGTAATGCTGACAGATACCGGTGGCTAGTATCTGCAGTGAGTGACATCTGAACCTCATGTGGTTGTGGCCCTTTGCCTGTGTGTTGGGTGGGACACACCTGGATGTCTCCTTGTCACAGTCACCCTCTTGCACACATCTATGTTTGTCTACCTTTGACTTATTATAGTGTGTTGTCCTTACATATATGCCTGTATTCCTATCCATTGTGTGTGCAAAGCATGAGTGGTGCATAGTGAGGAGTGTCTCAACTAACATCTGCAGCTGCCATATATGTATGGGCCACTGGTGTTTGCAGACATGGCCTTCATGTGTTCAAGTGTGTGGGCATGCCCAGTATGACCATCTGTATTGAATGCGTGAGTCGGGTCCAGGTCATTTGCACTGCAGTGCTGACCTTTGCGTTGTACACCTACAGGTAGCATGCTGTCTCTGCAGGGTATCCGTCAATCATTTGGCATGGATTGTTACTACATTTCATCATTTCTACGTAGGATGTGGGAGGCACACCTGACTATTTCTACATGTCTGCCCAGGATTGGGGGGGCACACCTGACTGCTACTATATTTCTACATAGGATGGACGGCACACCTAACTATTTCTACATTTCTACACAGGATTGGGGGGCACACCTGACTGTTACTACATTTCTACATAGGATGGGGGGGGGGCACACCTGACTATTGCTATATTTCTACACAGGATTGGGGGGCACAACTGACTGCAACTACATTTCTACATATGATGGAGGGCAGCACACCTGACACTTGTACACATTTGCTAGGACTGTACAGATATGTCGAGTACTCCATTTCAGTCTGTTGTCTTACCTATCGTGCTGACTAGAGGAATACCAGTGTACTACAGATCTTAGCTTTTAATTACCTACATATTAGTTTCTGACTTCCTACCCTTTAGAACTGACATCCCACTGCCTGACCTGCTGTAGTCTTTCTGTGTAGGCCTGGGGGAGGCTACCCATAGGCCTCTTTCAGAGGCCATAGCACTGCCTTTGTTTGTGTTTGTCTACAGCTGTCCTGCTGGCTGTGACTGTCATTGGGTATGTGAACCCCCCCCCCCCGACTGGCATGTGTGAGTCACTTACCTTGTGGGTGTGCCAGTACTGAGGGTAGTACTGCAGGGCTGCCTATGTCAAATGCACATAGTACACTCCCTAAACATGGTTAGGCACAGGTAGTGTAATGTTTGGCATCCCTTTTACTGAATGTGAGAGTCAGCGAGATGTGTTATTCCCTAGGTCCCTCCTTTGTCAGTGTATGTGCTATGCATTGCCTCTTTGCCAAGGCCAGGGCATACTGGGGATGCCTCCTTCTGCCTACTGGGGCAGGCTCAGGTTGTTCCTCCTCTGAGTGACTCTGTGCCTGTGCAGGCCTTGGCAATGGTGGGGGGGGGTGGCCCTGCCCCGTGCTGTTCCTGCTGCAGCTGTTTCCACAGGATCATGTTGTGTAGCATGGCACATACAAGGACAATTTGGGTACATGTAGCTGGTGAGTACTGCAAGGCTCCACCGGATGTGTCCAGGCACCGGAACCATGACTTCAGCATCCCAAACACATGCTCTGTTATAATTCTGGTCTGTGCATTTATCTCATTATGGAGTTCTTGTTCAGGTGTGTGTCCATTTCTGGTGGGTGTCATCAGCCATGGCTCCAGTGCATATCCAGCATTCCCCACTAGGGGACCATGAGGGATGTGCCCATTGGCAAATCTCTGGTATAGCTGCGTCAGATGCCAGATGTGGGAATCATGATAGCTTCCAGGGCAGCCAGCACACACATTCATTATTATCACACATAACCTGGCAGTTGATGGAGGGGAAGCCCTTGCAGTTGATGTAGACCCTTCCCCGCTCACCAGGTGGTCCTTTGATGCATATGTGTGTGCAGTTTATAGCACCCACTAAGTCAGGGTATTCTGCTATTTGGTGGAACAGTTACATATTGCTGGCCAACGCCTCACGGGTGTTGGGGAAATATACGTGCTCACTGACATGGCATCCAGGAACTGGTAGAGTACCCTGGATGCTGATGCCTGTGAAATCACCATCATATCCCCAGTTGGCCTTTGGAAGGTACCTGTAGCTAGTATTCTTAGGCATACATATACCTTGGTATCCACTGGGATGGGTTCCCCTCTGTTGGTTCTGTGTGTGAGGCATGGCAGGCACAGCTCAACAATTTGCTGTAGGAGGTCCCTGACACCCTATAGTGCTCCACTATCTCCAGCTCATGTAGCCCCAGGTAGGTTGCCCTGTGTCTGTACACTCTTCTCCATCTCCTCACTGTGAGTTGGTGGACAGCATCCTCACCATCCTCAGCCTCTTCCACAAGTTGTTGCATGATAGCTATTGCAGCCCCTATCATTTTGCTGTACTGAGTGTTAAAGGTTTTCTGCTTGTTTACACCGGTGGTGTAGAGTGTGGGAAAAACCAGAGGGGAAGGTGTTTGCATAGTTTATAGTAGTGTTCTGGGCTGGGCTGGTCTGCTGCCTATGTAAGTGGCTGATTCTGATACATTTCACCTGCCAGCGAAGCTAGTTCTCCTTGATTACCTTCCTACTGCTGTTTTCCCTTCCCATTGCCTTCCTGTTTAAGCCCAGGGATGTGCCACGCAAACACAGTGCTCAAATGTGCACTACTGCTGCTATTTCCTGGTTTAACCTCTTTTTTCTTCCTGTAAAACCCATTGCGCAGCGTGCACACCCCCTTAGGCTTTGTAAAGAGTGCTAAGCAGGTTTAGACCCTCCCCTTAGCTTAGCTGTGCTAAGCCAGGAGCAATCCCAAGCCACAGGGCTCCAATCCGCTTACAGTATGCCTGACACACACCTCTATGATGTCACCTAACTCCTAGGCTTGCACCAAGCTATTCCTACTCTTACACTGTTGGGACCTGACTCACATGCTGGGGAAAACTGGGATTTGCTATCCTTCTCCTCATTTGCATAGGATTGCCTGCTAATGCATAGTTACATGTCTCACACTGAGCCTCCCCACTTAGCAACCACTACTCACTGGCCGGTTGTCTTCTTCCTGACATTGACTTGCATGGCAGAATAGTGATTTTAGTTAGACTGCTTATTTTAGGTTTATTTTATTATCCCCCCCCCCCCAATCCCATTTGCACTCCACTGCCCTATGCTTAAAAAGCCGCAATCAGCTAAAAAAAAAAATAAAAGTTGATTTTTGTATTATTTTTTTGTTTGCAATGCCAATGGCCTTCTACTTGGCCATTGGCATGCTTACTACATGATATGAAGTCTTTAATTGGGGCTGTCACAGCTCTGTTTTGGATTTTGCAGAAATGTACTCGGCTACTAACCAAGTACATTTATGCAGATAGCAATAGTCATGCACGGACTGTTGCAATCTTCCTGGATTGCAATATCACCTCATTTGCATAGATCTCTCCTGCAAATGGGGTGATTTGCATACCAGGGCTTAGTCCATGCAGGATTAGTGCAGGAGCGCTCATGCATCCCCCTGCAGGCTGTTCCTGGATCACACTGCAGATAGATTGCCTGCTTGAGCTCCTGCACCGATCTTGCACTCCGTGCAAGCTTTTGAGAATCTGGGGATGTATTAGTATTACTAGTGTCCTTCATGAAAAACAAGTTTGTGGCCAAGTGACAAGGGATCACATTAGGTGAAGGAAAGAATAAATGTAGTGAACTACAAGTTTGCACAGACAGGAAATATATAAAGAAAATGTACCACATTACTCCTCTGAATCAATGGAAAAAGACCAAAATTCTGCAGTAAGCCAGAAAGGTGAAATTCCTATGGGACAAGAGAGTCTCTACCTGAAGTACTGATAGAGGAATCCTTGCCAAGAATACAGAAATAGGAAGCAAGAAAATGTATCTTAAAAAATAAAGGCGTGTTTTCAGAAATACCTGGGAGAAATAAACTGTTAGAACATCACATAGAGACAACACTACTTTTTTGCTTTTGTTTTTTTTTTTTTTTTACTTTTGTGCACTAGAAGTGACATAAGAGCCACACAATGAACAACAGTGCTAGTTCCTAAACCTGACGTACAAACCATATTCTATAATGACTTTATGAAACCGAATAGCATTTCAGCATTTGACAGCTATCCTTTCCCATAATTAATTACTGGATAGAGAATCTAGGAAAGGGCACATACTTTACAACACTGGTCTTGATAAAGAGATACTAGCATTACCACTTACTACCTCTGCCAAAGAAAAAGTAGCATAAATAACCAAAAATGGTCTATGTAAATACACAGCATTATCATATCACCTACACAAAGCAGCAGCCACCTTTCAGTGGCTGATGGATAAAACACCGAACGCTCACTAGTGCTAGGTTGTGGCCTACCTTGATGACATTGTCATTCACTCAAAGGACTATGATGTAACTTACTAAAAATAAAGACTCTGCTAGAATCCATAAGAGAGACAGACTGGACAGTACATGCCAAGGACTGTTTACTGGGTATGGTAGAAGCCAATTACTAAAGATACCTTATAGTAAAAGATATGGAAAGACAACAACTGGAAATAAATCAATACTTTAAGAATGGTCTGAATCCTCCACTAAAAACAGGTGAAGGCAGTCTTAACCTAGCTTAGTACTACAAAAAATTATGATTTAATTTGTGTCTATCAACTGTCATAGGACACATCTCACAAATGACAAAGTTCCTGTCAAGGACCACTGTTCTTTTAAGGTACAGAGAGCATTTAATAAACTAAAAAGGATCTTATTTTCTGAGCCTGTGTTAGTGACTTTGATTTTAATAAAGGGTTTGCCATATATACTGGCATGCTGGAGGAAGATTCAGTGGCAATGCTATCTCAAGACTTTAAAACTGTGGAACAGCCTATGGGCTTTAGCACCAAAATTTAAGTGTTATTGTTTAGAGATATTCCACAATAAAAAATGGGTGCTTAACAATAACGTAGGCCTTCTATTCCTGAAATTAGTATTTATTGAGTAGACATTTCATCTTGGTAAGTAGCCATGCCCCTCTATGGTGGCTAAGTAGGCAGGCACTGATGGTGATACAAAGCTGTGCAGATAGGGGCAGGCACTGATGGTGGTACAAAACTGTGGAGACAGGAACTATCCTTCTAAACCTTTCAATACTCTGTGACTGACAGACCTGGGATAGACAACAGAAATGATGATCGTTTGTTGCTGTAGTACTTATTGGTACAAAACATGTGGTTTTGTGCTAGAAGGAGGTGGATATTGCAAGCTGGATGTTGAAACTGGGTAGTGCTAATTTAAATATGTGGCATGTGGGAAAATCCTTGCAAAAAGTTAAGAATCTCTCACTTAGTAGTAATGAGGTCTTAATTACCAATTACTTTCCTATGAAAGGAAGGTCCCAGTTCCAAGTATTTCCAGAAGTTAGTTCCTCAATTGGAGGATCATCAGGAAAGAAGATACTGGTGGAGTGAAGAAAATCAACCCAGATACAGGTCAATTCACGGCATCCACCAACAAGATTGCCTATGACAGTGAGCTGGAATTGGGTCCTGATCAAGGCACACAGCCTGAATAACTTCCACATGGCCCATTTAATCGATGTGTTGTATGATCTACATAAAACTAATAAAATATGCTGTTTTCTGATGGAACTGCAATTGAAGGGGCATTGTTTGTTTTGGTTGGTCTAAAACAGAAAAGCTAATAGAGTTGATCTTATGTTGTCAGTTTTCATTTTATCTCAACCTATGGGTTTGGATCTGATCCCTTGGATCAGATTTGGTCATTACAAGAGCTCATGGTAACCAAAAAATTCTCAAGCTTCTCCTTTACCCATAATGCGCCCTTCCTAAGTACCCCAGATCTTGTTTGCCACTATTCACATTAGACGTGATGACCAGAGCAGATAAGTGGAATTTTACAAAATTTTCCCTTAAATCTTTCTAACTAGTCCTATAGAGTTCTCCTTTTTTCTTGTTACGTAGCTAACCTCTATCCCTTGCCTAGTGACTTACATAGCTTTCTATATTTCTCTCATTTTTATCCCTTCCTTTTCCATATGAAAGTACGTCTAAATACTATTCTTAGTATTCTCCCCTTTACACTTTGTGTAATCGTTCTTACCATTGTTGGCATTCTCCTTTTCCTTTTTCTCTAACAAATACAAAAAAAAATTCAACTGTTAAAAATATTTTTCTGTCTCTCTCTCTCTTTTGTTGATAGTTACAGGATGGCAGAAAAAGAAAAGGCTGGATTTAAATAGTGCATGAAATGTAACCACAAAATGCCATACTCGGACTCTCATGCACTTTGTATTTATTGTTTGGGACCCCTCAATCTCCAGGAAGATTATTCAATCTGCCATGCCTTAAATCATAGGGATCTGGTTGAACGCAAAAACAAATTGATTCTTAAGGGTTTATTGCCTTTAGCTACCAGCGAAGCACTATCTTCAGCTACTACCTTACAAAAAAACAAAAAAAGGGCAAGTCAGAATCTTCAAGCCCTTCTTCTTCTTCTAAGGCTTCTGAAAGATCAAAGAAGAGGCCTATCTCAGTTCCAGCTTCTCCATCTGATCCGATGATTAAGAGACCCAGACATTGGGATCCATCTGTTTCTTTAGACCTGAAAGTTCAAACAAGACACCATATGGATCCATCTACTTCTTTGGATCTGTCTTTAAATAAGACAAAGCATTCTTTAGATCTGATGGTCTCGAATCTTACACAGAAATCAGAGGATGTGAGTACAAGCCTACCTGCTTTACCAAGTACCCAATATTTGCAGTCATTGGATCTAGTGCCATTTACAGTTCCTTCTTCCTTTTTGGAGAGGCAAAAGTCACCCTCCATTTTGTCCTGTCATTGTTCTGGGAGAATGACCAAAGATGATGTGGAGAGATTTGTGAGAAAAATTCTCTGGGCACAGGGTATGTCAGGGGTTTCCTCTGCTCCTATCCCCTTAGGTCAGGAGTTCCAGGCATCTACTACCCCTCCTTTACTTATTCCTCTAACTTCATTCAAAGCTTCAGAGTTCTTGGATCTCAGCCACCCAGCTCCATCTGCATCAGATCCAAAGATTCCCTTATCTTTGGATCTGATGCCTGCTCTGAGTTCTTTGGTTCACTTGGAGCTGGAGACCTCTTGGAGCCATAGTTGCCTTGTCGGCTCCGAAATGTTGGATTTGGCTCTAAAATATTTGATGCCGTCTCTGCATCTCAGGGTTTTGGCTCAGATTAGCTTGGCTATGGCTTCTGCCTTGGGAGGATTATCCTCCTAGCAGGGAGTGAGTAGAAACCATGGGCTTGCCCTCTCAGATCTAGAGTTCTGTCTGTCTCAGGGGAGATCAGCCTTTGAAGTTTTGAAGAGAGCCATGACTGTTTCAACAGCTCAGATGGTCTCTACCCCCTTGGATCCTCAGCCCCCAACCTTGTCATCTCTGCATATGGAGTCTCAACCCTTTTCTCCACAGGGACAGCAAGTACCAAAACCCAAGGCTTTCCAGCAGGGTATCCCCTATTCTTCTGAGACCTTCCCACAGCATCCCACTGAGGAAGTCCCTAAGAAGAAATTGTGCAAAAGGAAGCATTTAGATTCCTTGGAGGAATCCATCAATGAAGGCATAGACTTTGGTGAGGGCAAAGGGTCGCCAAGGTCACCTCCTGACAATATCTCCTGTGAAGACATCCTAGAGATTCTAAAACAGAGAGGTAACTGGAAGCTCAACAATACTTTGTCTGACGAGTCTGTGTACCTGAAGGCTTTTTGTACCCACCCGTCTACCTCCTGGGTAACTCCTCCCACTGATGAGTTTATTGTATTGATCTCTTGTTGGGCATGGAAGGTCCTAAACACCATTGAACTAATTCTCTTAGAGACCAGACAAAATTTATTACTGCTCCTGAACTTTAGGTGTGTCTTTGGATGGCATGGTTGTTGCAGTGGCCACTAAAAAGGAAGTGGCTGAGGAAAGTTCCTCTATCCATCCTCCCAACAAGAAGTCTCGGGTGAAAGATAGGTTCAGGAAGCCTGTCTATGCTTCAGTGACCTTCTCGTTATGGTCCTTGAACTATCTGGCACATTTTACATATTTAGGTTACAGAGGGATCTGATTAAAGACCTTTCAGATACCCTCACAGGGTCTGTTTCTGAGGAAGTACAGGCCTCTGTTACTTCTCAGTTGGCTACCCACCAGTCTATTTCTAACTCTTCCATGAGGCTCATTTCTCATGCAGCTAAAGATACAAGTAGAGCATTGGACTCAGGCATTTCCATCAGGAGGCATGCCTGGATGCATTTTTGTGACTTTGCGGAGTCTTTCAAGTCTATGTTCATCAATGATGCTTTTAACAGCATGTCCTTATTTGACACTAATGTAAAATATATATATCCAGGTGTGAGAAAGAAGGGAAGACTCTTTCTGCTATGGGAGTATGTTTCCCCACTCCTCAGAGATCTTTCTCAAGGAATCAGTGAAGTAGTGGAAAAATGTGTTTCAGAAAATCCCAAGGGTCTTTTCAGGACACATATGGAAGTAGTTCCCCTGGGGCAGATGACTCCAACTGTAGACACCACCCTCATGGCAGAGGAAGCCTGAAAACCAAGAGTCCAGAGTCCAGAGATACTTTCTTGGGCAGAACCTTCCAGCACTGCTGAATGAGGCCCAATTGTCCTCCTCTGGAGGCAATTAGAGGTCGACTTTTCCTCCGCTGGAGAGCCTGGCTAGCTATAACATCAGACACCTGGGTGCAGAAGATCATTTCCAAAGGTTATATTATAGCAATTTCCCTTCTTCCTTCCCATTGCAGAAAATGCCCCAGTGTTCTACCCAGTCAGAAGGAACAGGCAACTATGCAAACACAAGAACTGCTAAACAAATGAGTCATCCAAGAGGTCCCATGAGAATAGAGAGAATCTAGAACTTACACAAGATTCTTTTTAGTGTCAAAGAAAACAGGGGACTGGAGACCAATCTTAGATCTCAGCAACTTGAACAAGTAAATTTGATGCAACAAGTTCCACATGGTCACGGTTCAGTCCATTCTTCCTTTTTTGGAAAAGGATAACTGGTTGTGCTTGATAGACCTCCATGATGCATATTATGACATAAAGATGAACAAGAGCTCCAGAAAGTACCTACACTTCAGTCTGAGAGCCAGTCTTTATCAGTTCAGAGTACTGCTCTTTGGTCTCACCTCAGCCCCCAGGGTGTTTACCAGGTGCTTTGCAATAGTAGCAGCTCACTTCAGACTACACGGATTCCGTGTGTTTCAATATTTATATGACTGGCTCATTTCTGCCCCCAATCAGGCATCAACTATTGGAGGCAAGGGACTATATTTTCCAGATGTGTTCACATCTGGGGATATCCATAAACTGCAAGAAATCCTTTCTAGAGCCAACTCAAGGTTTAAACTTTACAGGTGCTATCTAAACACAAAAGAAACAATAGCCTCACCCCCTTCTTCAAGAGTGGAACAATCAGATTCCAAGTCAAGAAAATAAGCTGTAGCAACAAGATCTCAGTACGACTGGTTCTTCAGTCTCTGGGGTCCATGGCAGCAGCAATAACACTAGTCCCACTGCCCAGATTTCACATGAGAATTCTGTAGTGGCTGCTATCAGTGCAATGGTCTATCCTTCATCACCCAATGTCAACTCAGATGAGAATCACAAATATATGCAAAAAAATATCTAAGATGGTTGAGTCACTCCGATCAAATTATACAAGGTTGTCCTTTTATTCCCCCTATCCCAGGGCCACAGTGATGGTTCCCAGCTATGTTGGTGGGGGGGGCATTTTCTGGGGAAAACAATCAATGGCATTTGTCCCCCCACACAGGTCAGATTGCATATCAGTGCCCTAGAGATGAGAGCAGTGCTTTTTGCATTACAGACTTTCCAGGATGTTCTCCCTTGGGGATGATTACAATTCAAACAGACGACATGTTAGTAATCTGATACATCAACATACAAGGGGAACTTTATCCTGCACCCCTGTGTCAAGAAGTTCTCAGAGTGTGGCAATGGGTGATCTCATCCAACCGCTTTTTCATACCTATGCATATTCCATGGTAGTCCAATGTGATAGCAGACAAACTGAGCAGGTGTATTCTTCTACCTCAAGAATGATAGCTCAATTCAAATTTGACAGAAAGGATATTCCTTCAATGGGATCAACTTTGTTGTGATCTTTTCGCCTCTCCTCTAAACGACAAATCCAGACGCTACTTCACCATGATCCATGAGGGTTCATGGGGACTCACCAAGGGATGCTCTTGTTCACAATTGGCCCTATAGTCTCCTTTATGCCTTTCCCCCTGACTCCATTAATCCTGAAATTTCTGCAGAAAGTGGCCAGGTTGAAGAGCAAAGTAATCCCCATTGCGCCATACTGGCCTCAAGATAGTTAGGTCCGTATCCTTTGGCCTCACTTACATTACCAACCATAGATTATGGATCCAACTCCAGACCTCCTGTCTCACCCAACGGGCATGATTCACCCAGATATATACAATCCCAGGCTGAATGCCTGGCTTCTCCAATTCCATTAATAGCCAGAACTTATGCTCTCCTCTCCAGTCTGACACATACTCCTGTCTTCTCATAAACCCTCTACAAGTAAGCTATACTCTAGTAAATGGAAAAAATTTGTTCACTTGGCACTACAAAATAACATTGATCCCTTCTCTGCTCCTATTCATGATATTCTTGATTTTTTAGCCCAACTTTTCAATGAATTGTGGTTTTCTTCAACTATCAAAGTCTAGTTAGCAACAATGTCCAATTTTTGCATTGGTTTCCAAGGTTCTTCAGTTGCTTCACATAAAGTCTGCAAAGGTTTTTTGAGATGAACTCTCCTTTTAAAGCCCCCTTATAAGACCCTACTCCCCCTTGGGTCCTAAATTTGGTTCTGCTGGCTATTATACAACCCTCTTTCAAACCAGCAGCTAACTGCGAGTTCAAATGCTTTTCTTGGAAGACTATTTTCTTGGTATCCATAACTTCTGTAAGCAGAATTTCAGCAATTCAAGCCTTGTCTTCCCAACCACCATATTTTATTTTTCACAAAGACAGAGTATCTCTCTGTACTAATCCATTGTGGTATCAGAGACAAATATCGATCAGTCCATCAATTTACCAGTATTTGTTCCCAAATCTGAGAACAAAGGTGAATACTTGTTGCATTTATTAGATATTCACAGACAATTGCTTTTTTACCTTTAAAGAACCAAAAATATAAAGAAATCTTGCCAATTATATGTTTCTTTCTCAGATGTTAATTGAGTAAATCAATCACCAAAGTAACCTTGTCCAGATGACTCACCAGTTGTATGTCTTTCATTTATGATCGACTGGATATTGCCTTACCAAAACCTTTATGAGCTCATTCTACTAGAGCAATGGCAACTCCATCTGTCTTCCAGTCTAGGGATTCTATTGATGACATTTGTGCAATAGCAACTTGGGCTACCTCCCATACTTTTGTTACTCATTACAAATTGGATCTTGTCTCCAGGGGTAGAGGATCATTCGGTTCAATGATGCTGAGGAACATCCTTCCTTGAATCCACCAAGGATCTAAGGTAGCTGGGGACTCTCTCTCTCACAGGCTGATGATAGAATGAAAATTTGACAACATCAAATAAAAAAGTTATGTACTCATCATAACGTTCCATCTGTGTTGTCCATTTTCATTCTTTCTCAACTCCCCACCCACCAGCATCTTACCTTTGAACTCCTAGAAGAGCGAGTGTTCTTAGGTTAGTACTTCCCTTGTACTAAGCTCCATATATAGTTTCCCTGGATCCTTCTGATGTTATCTTTTACTTCTGTTAACAAACAATATCTGAGGTACTTAGGAAGGGTGCATTATGGGTAAGGGAGAAGCTCGAAGGTTTTTTGGTTACCACAAGCTATTGTAACAGCCGAGTAGGATCTGAGGGATCAGATCTTAACCCATAGGCTGAGGAAAAATGAAAATGAACAAAACAGATGGAATGTCATGGTGAGCACATACCTTCTTTTTATGTTTCATTTTTCTAATGGATGTGTACAATAAACCTGGTTTCATTTTATGCACTGGTGTCTCCATTGTTATTTGTACTTTCAATATATATGTTTGCGTGCATGTGCACATGTGTGTGTGTATATATATATATATATATATATATATATATATATATATATATATATATATATATATATATGTATGGGTCTACTGTATAAGTTTGAAAATACACTTCTTCAAACTCACACAGTAGACCATGGGTTACGCGAAAAGTGCACTTAATCGAAAGTGCACTTTCGCGAAACCCGCTTCAGCGAACGGGCTACTACTAACTTTTGTGCAGTAGTTACTTACCTTAGGGTTAGGACGCGGGTCATGGTAAGGGGATAGTTAGTAGGGCTATCCCCTTACCATGACCCGAGCCCTAAGCCTAAGGTCCATAACTACTCCACCACAGTAGAGGACATAGCATGTTTTCCTGCTGTCCTCCACTGTGGTACGATCCGTTCGTCGAAGCTGAGTTTGCGAAAATGCACTTTCGATTAAGTGCACTTTCCCGTAACTGAGCGATCTACTGCTCTTTTTCGAATACGTGGTATTCGATGAAAAGCAGTAGACCCATATATGTATATATATATATATATATATATATATATATATATATATATATATATATATATATATAAATATATATAGATCTACTTCATTTCACCCGGATCACATTGCTGAAAACACAAATTACTGAAAACTCATTTTACTGAATCTCATTTCACTGAACTGAAGTTAGTATATACAGCACTGTGTAAAGTACTGTAAGGCAAGTAAAATGCATATGCCCTTTTCCCCATTGTAGTGTGATCCTGGAGTAAGTATATATAGTTAGGGGGAGTGTGTGGGTACAGCCCCCACATTGGGTCGTGTGGGGGGCATAGCCCTCCACTTAGTTTGAGTACATATTGTCTTCTGGAGAGAGTTAGTCACTGGTGTTGTAACTATGCATATCTATTATTTAAAATGTATTGTTTTGAAGTTTTTGGTAAAATAAAATATAAAACAAACAAGATGAGGGGCTACTCTCCCCACACCCCCGAAATTGTATATACTAACTCCAGGATCACACTACAGTGGAGAAAAAGGCATAAACCTTTTACTTGCCTTACAGTACGCTACACAGTGCCATATATACTAACTGCAGTTCAGTGAAATGAGATTCAGTAAAATGAGTTTGTAGTAATTTGTGTTTTCAGCAATGTGGCCAGGGTGAAATGAAGTTCGGTGAAATGAGATTCAACAAAACAAAGTAGATCCATGTAGATATACACACACACACATATATATATATATATATATATATATATATATATATATATATATATATATATATATATATATATATATATATATATATATATATATAGATAGATAGATGTATGTATAGATGTATGTATAGATATAAATAGATATACAATGGCATTGCACTGTCGTGTAGTGGTAATACTTGCATATCATATGTGGGATTTGAGTACAAAAATGTGGACACTGCTGAAGACTTTTAAAAATGAACTGCATAGAAAAACTTGAAAAGAAGGGAGAACCTATCTAAACAATGAACTGCAATGCAAACAAGGAGAAAAAAAAAACAGGGCATTATTGAGAAAACTACAGTTATGTAAGCAGCTCTACCATAATAGTAGATATTCTAATGGATAGCTGCAGTACCCTAAGCTATATTGGTCCTGCTGTGTGTGCTATCAGGAGCTCAAGTGGAGCTCTATTAGACAATCAGAGCATAAAAGCATTCAGAGATTTTTGTCTAAAAAATGAAGGTTAGAACTTTAAAAGTATCCATCCATCCATCCTATAAGCCCCTTTTTGTTATTTTTGTGCTTGAAGTCGGGGTGTCATGTCAACACTAGCTGTCTTCTAGAGCCATTGTTCATACCGCTGGGTGTCTAGCCATGTCGTGGTTGTTCTTCCATACCATTTACGTACGTGCACACACACACACACACACACACACACACACACACACACACACACACACACACACACACACGCACACACACAAACTCATACACACACACACACACACACACAAAACACAAATGTACACACTCACACTTAAGGCCAATTTAGAGTGTCTAACTCAAAACACAATATTAACTTATACAAATTTACATAACTAATCAACTCCACCACCAGATCAGCTAAGAACTTCAATACTGGAAGTATCATAGACTGGATTCTGGTATCCCATCCGGGTTCCTATTATGTGATCGAACTTCAACAAGTTCGAACCCCATATGGTCAAAACCATAAAGTCGAACTTGCAGAAGTTCGAAGACGTTAAAAAAAAAAACTTAAAAGTAAAATAAACCCTTGCAAGCAAGGGGGCAAGCCCCTCTGCACCCCCCACACCCCCGCATGTTAAATATACCAACTATGAGACTGCACTATAGTGCGGAAAGGGAATATTTCCCTTTAATGCACTGTAGTGCGATCTCGGATTTGGTATAATTAAAGAGCGGGGGGTGTGGTGGGGGTGCAGGGGGCCTTGCCCCACTGCTTGCAACAGTTAGTTTACTGTTGTATGGTTTTTTAAATTTTTTTTCAGTGTTTGAAGTTTTGAAACTTCGAACAGACAAGTTCGATATTGCCGTGTTCAAAGTTTCAAAACTGCGATCATGTAATAGGAATGCATCCCATCCGCACTATATCTCAGACAGTGGCATTCTCCCAGACCCACTAGCAGAATATTTTCCCACTTTTACCCATCGCCTCCCCTCCTCTATGCAACTAACCCACTCCCACACCCCCACTCACTGCTTAAAAAACTTCAATCCCGAAACTTTCACCAACACACTAAAAAACACCAACTGGAACCCATTAAAAACCCTTCCTTTAGACAATGCTCTTTCCTAGTTCAACACCACTTTCATAGATTTACTCAACTTATTTGCCCCACTAAAAACTAAACGTATAAAAAGTATCTCCTTACCCTGGCTAACCAAATACACTTTAGACACCATGCGTATACGTGGCAAAGCCTGGACACGATACCTCAAAAATAAAATCCCTGTCACCCTCACTGAATATAAAATGGGTCTATATTATAACATCGAAGTCTAAAAACATTGAATGTTATAATATCGACCCCATTCAATCAAAACACCAGAAAACCGAACAGTCAGAATAGCGAATTATTTCCCAGGGAAAAAATTTGCTGTTCTGACAAACATACACACAACTCAAGCACACCAAAATAAATAATCCACACACATACACTTCACAAAACCCTATACTAAACCAGACATACACCACTAGCTACCCACTTACCTTAACCCAACCCTAACCCTAAGGTCCCTAACTATCGCACACTCACCTTACCTGCTGCCTAACCCTAACTCACCTACCCCACCCTAACCCTCACGTCCACACAATCGCACATTTACCTGACCCGTGCCCTAACCCTAACTCACCAAACCCACACCGAATCGCACACTCACCTTCATTCGCACACTTACCTTAACCCAGTCTGTAACCTTCGCTCCACAGCTGAGGAAATAGCGAAGCTGCAGAAATGGGCCATTGAATGCTTTCCCTAGGAAAGTATTTGGTGTTCTGCAGCTTTGCTATTTCAAGCGTTCGCTCTACTGGGTTCGATATTATAACATTCAAGGTTTTTGAACTTCGATGTTATAATATAGACTCATATAAACATTACGAAACAAAGTCAAAAAATGTGTAGCCTCTGACCGCAAAGTATATTTCACTACCCTCCAAACTAACCACAATACCAAGTTATTTTGGAAAGGAATTTCATCCCTCCTCAACCCCAGTAAAACAGTAAACCCTAGCCCCAACCCAGATGCAACCGACCTTGACTTAGCAACCCAATTTAACTCCTTTTTCATCGACTCCATCACCAAGCTAACATCATCCTGTCTCCCCTGACTACCCCTGTCCTCAACCACTACCTTTCTCCTTCAAACCCATCTCCACATCTAATGTAAAAAAACTTCTTCTAAAATTAAAGCCTGACTAAATCCCCTCCTACTTCTTAAAAAATAGCTGCAGAAGAAATAGCTTTCCCTGTCAGTATATTAATTAATCGGTCCATCATAGAATGCCAGGTCCCCCAACTCTGGAAGAAAGCCTTTATCTTTCCCTCCACAAAGGTGGCAGTAATAATAACATTACTAACTTCCACCCTATAGCCATCCTATCCCCTATTTCTAAGCTTCTCGAAAAGTGTGTACACCAACAGCTCTTACCCTATCTCATTAATAATCACCTTCTTACCCCCACACATCATGGCTTTAGACCAGGTCATAGTACCTCCACTGCCCTTCTCTCCTTTCTAGAAACAATCAACAGAGCCCGTGATTCTGGTCACTTCATATCCACTCTTCTCCTCGACCTCTCTAAGGCATTTGACACCAGGCAGTAAAATGGAAAAAAGCTACCTCATCCTTCCTTAATATATCCACTGGCGTCCCCCAAGGCCCTCTACTACAACATAGTTATAAATGATTTTTACCAAGCCATCCCAAACTCTAGCCTCATTCAATATGCAGATGATTCCACAATAATTTGCCCCCCCCCCCCCGTCACAACTCTTAACAATCTTACACAAGCCGCATTCTCTTCTACTGAGCAGTAGATGCTAGACAACCATCTGGCCCTTAATGCAACCAAAACAAAACTGATGGCATTCAATGCCTCCAAAACCTCTTCCATAGAAAAGTAATCCTTCATAATCACCAGCAAAAATAATACTCCCCTAGAAGTGGTCTCTGAAGCAAAATTACTAGGAATAACCATTGATGATCAATTAAAATTTGACAAGCACCTATAAGTACATATCAAAAAAACTCATAAAAAACTTGGTATGCTTTACTGTCATAGTCACTTTATCTCTTCCTCCACCAGGATTAAACTAGCCAATACATACCTTATCCCCTCCCTTTTATATGGTGCAACTATCCTCACCAACCTACAATCTTTCCTCAAAACAAAACTCTCATCTTGTTATAATGAAATATCCAAATTTGCTGCATGTCACATAGCCTCTTCCCACCACTGCAATTCCCTCCACCAATTAGATTTGCTAGAGTTAGCTAACTTACTAACTTATACCGAAGTCATCCAAGCACATAAACTAATTCATAACCCATCTCTCTGCCCCTCACTAGCAAACACCTTTGAAATGCACAAACCAGACCGACTCCTGAGATCCAGTTCCCAAAACCTTATTAAACTACACAAACCCACATGTCCAGCTGGGAATCACCTGATGTCCTTCTCTCTAGCTCACCTTTGGAACTTTCTCCCTTGTCCTATCCGTACTACTAGCAGTGTCTCCTTGTTTAAAACCTCACTGCACTCACACCTTACTTCACAATGGAAATGCTCATGCTCCCATCCTACCTAATTCTAACTACACTTTCTTGTCAGATTTTCTTACCCACATACTTACCATTGCCTCCTATAGTTCTCCATCACTAGTGATGTATATGGCCAATGACTAAATGTACCTGATGTAATTCAGGAAAAAAAAAACTTTTCTTTTCTTTTTTTACTTACTTAATCTATGCAATTTTTGTAATTCAATATTTCTTTGATTTGTTCTTTACTTACACTGCAATGTTTAACTGAAATGTATACCACAGATTTGTAGTTTCTGTATTGTATTTGTATTTGTATTTTTCTTGAGCTTTTCTCCCCAGGACTCCATTAAAAACGGGCTCTTGTGGCCCAGTGGACTATCCTGGAAAACAAACGTCAAATAAATAAATAAAATAATAAATAATGCAAATGTACACACTCACACATAAGGCCAATTTAGAGTGTCCAATCCAGCTACTACATGCCTTTGAAATGTGGGAAGAAAGAGAAGCACCTGGGGAAACCTACTTGAGCAAAGGGAGGACATGGAAGCTCCACACTGAAGACACCCCAGCAATAAACTGAATGGGAGAACCTCATGCTGTCAGGCAACAATGCTACCCACTGTGCCACTTAACCTGAAAAGGTGGATGGGTACATGGATTTATTTGTACATCTATTGGCATTTTAGTTTGGTATTTTGGTTTCTATGACTAGTGCACTGGTGATTTATGGTCACTAGACTGGACACAGTGTAACATGTAATTTCACTATATGTCCATCCTAGTCCTGCTTTGATTGTCTGAAATCAAGGATTGCTCTGACGTAATGTATGAAGCCTGTGTTATTATCCTCCAGGCTATCACAGCAAGTCTAAAAAGAGGGTATGGTCTGGTACATCCCTGTTTGTTTATGTATCATTGTGGTGTTGTCTGAGTAAACTTGCAGAGGTCCTGGGGACTTGAGATGATTTAATGCTTTTCAAAGCACTGATAACTGCCAACATCTCTCTGACATTTATGTCCTTATATCTGCCATGTGGGTTCCACAGATTTTACACCTCCTCCCCCTTTGAAAACAGGTCCTCATGCTAGGTCTGATGGATCTGTAGTGACATAATGGAGAGGGGTCAGAAGGATGAATGGAAGACCTGGATTGCAAAAGATCTGTTCTACCCACAAGAGAATCTCTTTTCTTACAAATTCCAAAATGGATCTGAAAAGAAAATGGCTGTAGATACTGAGTGCAGACTGACCTGCAGTACCATTGCATTTTTCTCATGCGTAGCCTGGCACAGGAAGCACGATAAACATTGATGCCATTTATCCCAAATTCCTTAGAAATTCCCGTATATACTTGGTTTTGAAGGGAGAAACTCCTGAAGAGCTGTTGCTATACCTCTACTTTGTCTGAGTAAGAAACCTTCTTCCCAGAGAAGAATATAACTGACATCTCAGGAATGCAATTCTGTAAGATGGGATGGGAGAAGACTTTTGTAAGTTGATTTGAAAACTCAGACTGAGTAAAAAATTCTGAATAGTCACTAAATACTTGCCAGGTGAAAAAAAACAGTCTATATGAATAAGATAATTGTGCAAATATGGAAAGATGTCTATGCCTGGAAGTTTGTAATAAGCAATTATTGGAGCCAGCCACTTTGTGACTAGCCTTGTTTCAGTGGAAAGTCCAAAGGGTAACAGACACCTGATAATGTAAGTCAGACAGAGAAAATCCTAAAATTATCAGAACAACTTGGCAAATAGAATTTAATGATAAGCATCATTTAAATCTAGCTTCACCATAAAAAATAGAGAAGGGAGCAGATGTTAAAGAGAATGAAGAGAAAGCATTTTGAAATTTGCAATCTTGTCAAAAAGATTTAGAAAAGAAAGGACCAGCCCAGGATGCAGAATCCTTCTTTTTGGTAGCAGAAATCCTTGACTAAAAGCCTTTGCTCATCTGTCAGACGGCATTGGTTCTAATACTCCCTGTGCTTTAGATGCAAAATGAAAGGAAATAAGGAGATCTGGTTCACAGGTCAAAGAGGAATCCCACTGGATGAAGGCAGGGATTCCCATTGACAAGTGTACCCCTACGTTTGAAACTCATTTGTCTAACACAGTCTGATAGGACAAGGGGAGATAAAGTGTCAGACAGATGGAAAGGTCGCCGTGGTGGAAGGAGGGCCTAAACAGGCAAATAGGCATGCTTACTGGGAGGACTGTCTCTTATTTGAGAAGTTTTTCCTATATTTTTGGAGCCTCTTTACCATTGCTTTTTAAATTTCTGTTTGACAGCTCCTGCTGCTTAAATTGCTTCTTAAAAAGACAGCTGAGGCGAAGGAAGGGAAATTCTTATAGGCTCAGAGGTAAATATTAAGCTAGCTGCCCTTGCAGGCCATATTAAGCCTATTCAATTTATATTTTTGTACTCAAAAAATTTATTTGGTTTAAAGAAGGAGGGTTAAAAAATCTGAGTCACTCCTTCAATCAACTTACCCTTTCATTACATTTCCTGAGTATCTCAGCTGCAATAGAGCCAAACAAAAGGTTTTTGTCTAAGGCTGAATTTAAAATTTTAGTTTTAACATCTTCAGGGTGATTTTGAGAATGAAGCCAAGCTAATCTTTACATCGTTCACCCAGAAGCAGCAACAATGGGGAAAAATGAGCGGCAAAAGAATATACAGCTTCTCCGTCCTTGTCAGAAGGTATGGGGTTAGCAGCAGGAATCTGTTTAGCAGTTTTACTTAATTAATTACTGCTAGATCTGCGTTAGGATTGGAAAATAAATATGTATGAGTATGAGGTACCCTGCATAACCTGCAAGATATTGAGGGGGTTGGAGGTTGTCTGTCAGGCAAACTAGAAGCAGTTAAAAAATATTCTCTAAAGCAGGCAAACAGGAGAAACTGTGGATTTTTGCATATCCAGCTATAACAAGTCATTTTCTGTGCAATAGGAATTTCATTCTGCTCCCACTGATAACCTTTTTTTTATTTCAGACAAGGTTTCAAAACTTTCTTCAAGAAAGGAATCTGAAGGCATACTTTCATCAGATTAAGAAGAAATTCCTGAAATACAACCATTCCTCTGCAAAAGTCTACTCTTTTTACTGGAAATCAAAGTCAGAAAGAGAGGGACTCTTTTCCTCTTTTCTTTTCTTGCCTTAAGTAGTAGAAAAAAAGCAGTAATAAGCCCCTTAGCAAATCCCTGCAAGTTTTCCTGTCCATAGAAATAAAAGCAGGAGTCGACATTTTCTCATGTTCACTTTTCCTGGGAAAGTCCTTGGAAAATGATCAATTGTTAGAAGGCATATTCATCCCAAATTCAAGTTCTCTCTCTCTTGGCTGAGTGATGAACTTTCACCTGTTGCGTTCTCTGAAACTAACAAGATTTGTCCTTCTTTGCTCATAGGTTCATAGGAGATTACTAGGCTAGTGATTAAAGAGCCTTCAGAAGCCAAGTATTTTATCGTTTTTACCCACTTTTTAAGCCATAAGGGCTAGAGAATGGTTTATGTTTATGCCTATGCCTTTGAGTATTTTACAGACTGCCTCTGTCCATAAGAGATGTGGGTGCCAACCCAAGAGTGAATTTATGATTTCCTATCTATTGAACCAAACTATGTTTGAAGAGAGCCAGGGAAGGGCTCTGCTTTACGTGAAAAGGAAGCCTGTTGCAGCGAAGGAGTCATCTATGAGATTCATACCTGTCTCTTCAGCAGGTTATATGTAACAACACAGGTATAGATGCATAGATTGGGTGTTCCTCATGCAGTTTATTTTGTGAATGTGTAACAATAACATCAGGACTGGATTTGAGAGTGTCTTATAGGCTAGGCATAGATCACCAATTAATAGCCAGTAGGACACAGAGTAACAGGAGAGGGCTTTTAGTTGATCCACATAGCACATGTTGCATTTTTTTGTAAGAAACGCCTTTAACCACTCCAGCTTTTGCAAAGGCATGGTCAAGCACATGGCCTAGTACAGTGGGACTATAACTTCCTTGGGTCTGGATGCCATGTCTTTACTTACAAGCTGTGCAACACAGAAGGACTTCCTCACCACTGTGGACAAATGGTGGCCAAAGTTTAAGCTGCTATCTGTCTGTGTTCCTAGATCTCTCTCACCTCTAAGTCCACTCTTAGGGGTGTGCTATTAATGTTGTAATTTGCAGGGATATTTTACTTCACAAAGGGCATGATTATGCATTTTTTTGCATTTTGTTTTAGGTCATGACTCTGGCACCAATCATTGGATTCATTGATTAGCCTCAACTTGCAGTCATCAGCAAACATGGCCAGCCAAAGGCCTTCTGCATTAGTTTTGACTTCATGTAAGTACAGTATATTCTGAACAGGTGAGGTCCCAGCACTGAGCCCTGTGGTATACCACTAGTAACTGGCCTCTTGCTGGATGTGGATTCTCCCACTTTAACAACGTGTCCTGTCAATAAGCAATTTGGTTCTACATCTGGTGACGTATGGATTTATGCCCGGTTTTTGAGTTTATCTGTCAAATGCCTTAGCTAGGTCAAGGTTGGCAGTATGCACTGTCTTCCCGTCATCCATGGCCCTAATGACTTTTTCAAAGAAGTCCACCAAACTGACAGGCATGACCTGCCCTTGACAAAGTCAAACTGGGTTGGCCCCAGTATTTGGAGGTTTTCTATGTCATTATTTTTCAGGTCTATGATTAGTCTTACTATTGCCTTGCGTATAAGACTAGCCTGACTTATGGATCTGTAATTCATGGGTTTTTTGATAATCCCCCTTTATGCAGATGGATGACTGTTACTGTCCTCCACTCCACAGAGACAAAGCCAGTCTGGAGGCTGTGGTAAAATGGAGAGCCTACTGGGCCCAATAGATCCTGTTACAAGCAATTTAACAGGAATCCTGGGATATTATCAGGACCCATCAAAGATGTTTTTTTTTTTAACTTTAGAGAGTGCAGTGGCGACCTGTTCTCTGGTAATAACTGGTAGCGGAATGATGGAGGGTATTTCTTAGGGGGGTAACTGGAGGTGATGACAAGGTTAAATTTGAGCTGAATATATCAGCCAGCAGATTGTTGTATCTTCCAACTGGGTATAGGTGATACCATCTACAACTAATTCAGCACATTGTTGGCTGTTTCCCTTAAGCTTGTGATCATAACTGAAAAATACATTATGGTCCTTAGCTTTGGGGGTTATTTTTGCCTCAAAATTTGCTCTTGAAGACTTGTGTAGTCCCCTGATTTGTTTGTTTAGACTAATGAGGGAGTTTTTGCTCTGTTGTACACATTCTTCTAACTTCTAGACAGGATTTCCTTTCTTTTGAGGAACAACCTATTTATACCGGGGGTCCACCTTGAGACCAGAGAGAAATTTTGAATTGGATTTATTGGCTAGGCTCAAATTGGTCTGCAGACTGATTGCCTAGCACTTACCTATGAACCTATGAAACTAGGTAAGGGACTGGAAGGTTTGGAGCCGAAGATGGAAAAAAGTTTGAAATAAAATAAAGAGAAAAAGAGGTGGTATCCCAGATTAAAGATATGAAATAATCTGAAATGATGGAAGTAAGGATAGAAGGAATTAGTTATAAAAATAATAACAGGGGAAACTGCTTATTATATGCTTCATGGGATAAAAGAAGAAGTTGAATTACATTTTAGAAATATAAAGGAAGGAAACAGGCAGTTATTTGCAAAGATAAAGAATGATGGACAGTAACGCTCATAATGCAAAGAGACAAAATACTGTATTACAAAGAAGAGTATGGGGAGCTGAAAGTAAATATATGATGTTTATTATTCTTTCAAAATGGATTTTAGGTAAAAATAAATGTAAAGTGGGAGAATTAATTGATCAAACAGCAGAAATATGAACGTGTTCTTGGAGGTATGGAAAAGAAGTAGACAATCAAAAAGAAAAAACTGACTTTTAGGATATAAAAAGGAAATAGGACTTGAGTTTCAAGGATAATAAATGTAATACAGAAAAAAACTGCTTTTCTCAAAAAATATTATTCAAAAGAGTGATTTGATAAAGAGGAAGATAAAGAAAAAAAGACCATATATATCGTTTCCTCTCTGCTTTCACTGGCTTGTTTGAGTAATCACAAAATTATCATTTTTGAAATCACTCCCCTTCAACTATTTACATTTATTGGCCATCCTACTGTATTCCATAGTACCAGAATACAAAAGTGACCACCCCTTTCAATCCATCTTGCTGTTTTAAAAATAGTAACTCTCCACTAAACCTTAACTTTTTAAACAGGTAAAACTTAAGTTACCTACTTTCACATCTAACTTCTCTAGTGCACACTGCAGTGTGCATTTTTTTCATCTTACCATTAAGCATCCCTGTGACTAGCACTTGCTCTAATACCTGCTGGAAAGCACTAGGAAGCCTTAAACTGATACAAGCACTCAACTCTCCTTGTTAATAAGGAGAAATTAATCGTAGGCACTAAACAGCCTATAATTGCAAAATACCTTGCTAAGGTAAGGGAAAACAGCTCCTGTACTTTACAAAAAAAAAAAAAAAAAAAAGCACCAAACCAGGCATGTCCAAGGGTCAGCTTCCGGTGATTTCTCCTGTCCACCTAGTCAATCTGGGCATACTGAGGCAATGCAGCAGACAACCCTCTCCTCTTACCACCCAACACTACAACCTGTGAGAGATGCACTTACATAGCAAACTGGAAGCAAAACTCTCTCCACCCAAGATTGTGCTAGACAGTCAAGAGGAGAAGGTTAACACCCACACTACACCTCAAGCAACACATAGCCCTTCTAAACCCACACCACCAACACCCACATATAGCAACACTAAATCCACATATGTGGTGGCCCTTAACAGTAACCTGTCCAAGCAACAAGGACCTCCGAAGCTGAAACGCAAACAAACACCAATCACAACCAAAGTGTCACATAGCTCACAACACCAGTGTGCCACCTAGTAACAGCCCCTAAGGCAAGACAGCGTACCTAACACTTTAGTCATAGGTGACTCTATAGTCCAGCACACTGATGTTCTACTCACCAGGTTGAACAAGAAGAAAACTACAGTCAGCTGCCTGTCAGGTGCCAGGATCCGCCACATAACGCATGCACTCAAGTCACTCCACAACAAGTACAAATATGACTCTGTCATTGTCCATGTTGGAGTGAATGACTTGAGACGTACCTCCCTGGACTACATGAAAAGAGACATGGAAGAGCTCTCGGATCATGTGGCCCAAGCAGGTATGACCCTAGCCCTGAGTAGCATCCTGCCTTCGCCCAGAATGATACCACAATATAAGGGCAAAATGATTGACTTCAACAATTGGCTAAGCTTCTGGTGTCATTCAAAGGGGATCCAGTATCTGTCTGCCTGAGATGACATGATCGACAGACCATGATGCTTTGCCAGAGATGGTCTGCACCTGTCGCCCCTGGGATTCAGGTTACTGGCTAAGGCTCTTGCCACCCCTATAGTGCCTTTTTTAAACAAAGTTAAAATGACAAAACCACCACCGTAACAGGTACAAGCATGCAAAATCTGAAGATAATGCTACTCAATGCTAGAAGTCTACACCTCAAAATGCACTCTCTCAAGGCACTCTTAAAAATGGAAAACATCGATATCTGTGCAGTAACTGAGACCTGGTTCAAGGCTCCAGAGAGCACCCCTGCAATAAAAGGCTACAACTCTTACCACACTTTTCAGCCACCAGGACCGAAACACTAAAGGTGGAGGAGTGTCCATATTCACCAAGGATATTCACACCACCAGGCTAGTTGCCCAACACAATGCGTCTGAAATTCTCCAGGTGCAACTAACACTAGGTAAGACTGCAATCCAAATGGTAGCTTGTTACAGATCCCCCACCATGCCCCAAAATTCTCACTACACCCTTCTAAACATACTGGAAAATATTAAGATAGAACCAAACACCCTAATACTAGGTGATTTTAACTACCCTGCCATTAACTGGGAAAACTACTAGTGTACCAACACCTTTGCCCAACGGTTCTTGGAATTCATAAATTCCAACGCTCTGGATCAATTAATCCATATTCCCACCAGGGGCTCCAATATCCTAGACCTGGTCATTACCAACATAGGAAATCGATGCTCCACACCTATGGTCACCCCCTCATTAGTCAGGTCTGACCATAAGCTAATCACCCTTAACATCCACATCCCAACCCCCCCCCCCAGTAAGGAAACCTCCATTGAAAACTTCTCCAAAGCCAACTTCATGCTACTCAAGTCAGAAGTGACAAACTTCATGACACCCATGCAGACGGGAACTGAAAGTTTGACTGCTGCATCCTACACTAAGGCACTGTATGAGCACATCCACTCATGCATGAATTGTGCCATCCCAAATAGAACCAAGATGCTCTCCTCCAAAAAAAAGGAAGCCAATCTGGTGGTCCCCTGCCATAAACATACTTTACAACAAAAGGAAGAAACTGTTGCAGAAAAGAGGAAAATCCCAGGATGCAAAAAACTCCCTTACCAGCCTCAGTAAGAAACTGAGATCCCTCATAAAATCCTCCAAAGCTAGTTACAAAAATAAAATTGCCAAAGATTCCAAAGACAACCACAAGGCATTCTATAACTATGTCAATAATCTAAATGGCAATGCTCAGATCTTCTCTGAGCTAAAACAGAATGGCATTAAATATACTGATCCCAAGGATATTGCCACTATCCTGGCAGATCGATTCAGTGCCAACTTCACCCCCCTCTCACCCCCTAAACTGCCCATCTTAATACCAGAAGATTGCCAAATTCCGGTAATAATGGCCACACAGGTAAAAAATGCACTCTCCAAAGCTAAAAATACAGCATCCATGGGACCAGATGACATCCCGGGCTGTGTACTACATGAACAATATGAACTGGCACCTCACCTAAGTGTCATGTTTAATCATAGCCTCACCTCAGGTTTTGTGCCCACTGAGTGGCGCAGAGCTGCAGTTATCCCACTCCACAAGGGGGGATCCACCTTGGATCCTGGAAACTACCGTACCATCAGTCTGACGAGCCTTATCTGCAAGGTCATGGAGCGTATTATCATGGAACTTATAAACAAAGACATTGGCAACCTTCAAACACTGGACCCCACCCAGTTTGGGTTCGGGAAGGGCCGATCTTGTCTCCTTAACCTGATTAACTTCTTTGAATCAGTCTCCAGAGCCATGGACAAGGGTAAGGTGGTCCACACAGCCTATCTAGACCTCAACAAGGCCTTTGACACCATCCCCCACTCTGGAATCATAGATAAACTTACTAAGCTGGGCATTAATCCCTACGTCACCCAATGGGTTGCCAACTGGCTTACTGACAGAACCCACACTGTAAAAGTAGCTGACTCCAAATCCAGCTCCAGACAAGTGACAAGTGGACTACCTCAGGGTTCAGTCCTGGGACCACTCTTGTTTGGCATCTGCTTCTCTGAAGTACAGGCCAACACTAAGGGACTCTGGCTAACAAAGTTCGCAGATGACTGCCAACTGGGAGCCATTATTGAATCCCCAAATGATGTGGATACTCTAAAAAAGGGCCTTACAGAAACAGATGCTTGGTGCCAGAGCCATGGGCTCAAGCTCAATGCCAAAAAATGTATAGTTATCCCCTTTAGGAAAAAACATGTACCCATGAATTACCACATAGGTGGCAGTACACTAAACACCGAAAGTGTGATAAGAGACTTAGGGACACAGGTGGACAGTGGTCTCACCTTCGATAACCACATTGCCACAACAGTCAGGAAATCCTTCTATGTGGCACACCTCATCACTAAGGGCTTTTCATCCAGAAAAAAGGAGGTCATTGTCCCACTGTACTCATCCCTCATTAGACCCATTATAGAATACAATGCCCCATTTGGTATGTACCTCTCAAGACATCTGCAACAACTGGAAAGGCCCCAGAAATACCTCACTAAAAGATTCACAGGCCTAAAGCAGATGCCCTACGCTGACCGCCTTAAAAAACTCCATCTATACTCTGTCACATATCATCTACTCAGAGGCGATCTCTGCTTAACATACAAGGCCATGTCAAACACAGAGCTGTTGGACATGCTACACTTAAAGAAATCCCAATCCCTCAGAGCCACACGCTCCAGGGATATAAACCTTGTCATCACAATAAACAAAACATGCTGGAGGGATAGGTTCCTGACCCAGAGACTCCCCAGACTCTGGAACAGACTGCCCATACATGTCAAGCAGAGTGCCTCTTTGGCCCTCCTCAAAAGGAACCTTCACAATTGGATGGGAGAAAGGAAATTCACCCTGGGGATCATGTCAGTCGCCCTGCTAGACAGGGGTCCAGGGAAGTAAATAGTGTGGGAAGAAATAGCCAGGAATTGTTATGGCTAGGCTTGTATATGATAGCCTAGTACCAACCTATGAACCTATGAACCTATGAAAGTTGTGTGATGAAAAAGAAAGGTGTAAGTGAATAAATGATGAGCAAACTATTAACTATTATTGGTTTGATTTATGATATATTACATTATTTTCCTTTTTATAAATGAGATTGTTTTAGTGAGTGTTTTAACTTTTTATAATTTGTAAAATCAGTCTTTCTCTCTCAATAATAAACATGGTTTACTAGGGAAGTACTGTTTGATGCAATTTCTTTTGGTGTGCAAGTGTGACTGCTTCTGCTGAAGAGGATGCAGGGGCAACACAGAAATTGATTATTTAGTTGGTAGAACCATAAAATTCAGAAGCACATATTTTAGATTCATGGAAGTTTGTGATTCTGGAGAGGGGAGGTGATAGATGTCTAGATTGCTGTAGGTAGTGATAACATCAGAAATGTTGAGGTTACCAGTTGTTGTTGTGTCTTTCGGCTTTCCCTGGTTAGGGGTCGCCACAGCGGAACTCCGGTCTGCTAATGATTGGCAGATAGATTTTTACGTGCCGAGTTGCCAGCCCTGACGCACAACCTTCAACAAAGGTACGCCCATTTACGCATGTCTCCATGCAGAAGACACTTTAGCTGAGAATCGAACTGGACAGCGTCTTACTGTGAGGCAACAATGCTACCACAGAGGTTACCAGTAATATGGCATTCACTGTATCAGTCTTTTACATTGTAACTTGCACTATCTTGTTCTTTTCTGTCTTGTGTTTATCTGTATGGAGCTTTTCTCCCCGAGCTTCCGCTGAAAATGGACATATATCCAGTCAGACTATCCCAGTCAACAAATGTAAAATAAAATAAATAAAAATAAAAATAAATAATTACATTTATTATTTGGAACTACAAGTATGGTAGCCTAATGTAAGACAAAAAGAAGTGTGTCTTTGCAGAAGCAGCAGTGTTAAAAGTAATGAAGAGATTGTTCCAAAGATTAATGTAAGGATTCCTTATTTGGAATAACTTGGGACAGGCCTGGGCAAATCTTTCATTTGGAATATCTGTCTAGGGAAAAAATAGGTCTCTTTGACTGTGGCATTAGGGAATGTGTTACCTTTTCCAAAGTATAACTGGTTAAATCATTGAAGTTTGAGCTTCACTTCTCCATTCTGAAGTAGCCAGGAACTGAAAACAATAAAGTGTTTACTGAAGGAAAATAATAGTGTTTACCTTTTCTCGGAGTAACAGAAACCTCAACTTTTAATATAAGAAATAACAAGAAGTATGAGTCATACAGTGCTTATACTGCGGGTCCAGGGGCCTGCCACCTGCATATAACATAAAAACATTTCAAATAAAAATGATTTCGCAATCTTTTCATCAGTTATTTAAAGTTGCAGTGAGTTTTTTTCTGTGTTTTTACACAAATTATGACCTACGTTTTCAGCTGTAGAGGGCCTTGTGACTGTTTCAGGCACATTTAAAGATAAAAAATATCCTGGGGCATGAAAAATCTTTACCGTTTACAGCTCAATTAGGGAAGAAAATTAAAGGTTTGCTCCCAACACTGATGGCATGAGTGAATAGGTGCTGTAAGTAGGATGTATCTAAATATGAACTGCTGGAGAATTTTAAGAAAATGAGAGATTGTTGGAATATATACTGGGAGTTTGAAGAGGAAGCTTTTGTTGAAATGCACCAAAAGAACTATTGTCCATCTACTGTGCTCAAGAGCATGTGTTTGTGTGTGTGTGTGTATGTGTGTGTGTGTGTGTGTGTGTGTGTGTGTGTGTGTGTGTGTGTGTGTGTGTACGCCTGTATGTCTGTTTGTGCATTTGTGTGTGTGTGTGTGTGTGTGTGTGTGTGTGTGTGTGTGTGTGTGTGTGTGTGTGTGTGTGTGTGTGTGTGTGTGTGTGTGTGTGTCTGTGTGTGCATGTTTGTCTGTGCTGGAATGTTTATCTGTATGTGTTTCTGTGTGTGTGTGTGTGTGTGTGTGTGTGTGTGTGTGTGTGTGTGTGTGTGTGTGTGTGTGTGTGTGTGTGTGTGTGTCTGTATGTCTGTGTGTGTGTGCGTGTGTGTGTCTGTATGTGTGTGTGCGTGTGTCTGTGTCTGTATGCGTGTGTGTGTGCGTGTGTGTGTCTGTATGTGTGTGTGTGTGTGTGTGTGTGTGTGTGTGTGTGTGTGTGTGTGTGTGTGTGTGTGTGTGTGTGTGTATGTGGCTTTATAACAGATTGGTTAATTACATGTAACAATCAAAAACACATTACAGTTAGAAACATTGGTGCTATATAAATACAATCTGTTTTGAAAAATACTGCCAAATGTGTGGGTGAAGTTCACAAGAAAAACAAGTGTTGTGTTAGGAAATGAGTATGATGTAGGAAAAGTATCATTTCTACATAGCCTTTAATATTGGAAGATAGTACAAAAACATAAATGGTATCAACAGGGGGCATAATATGGAGAGGACTAAGGAAACAGAAAAAAAGGAATCGAGAACAGATAAAAAATGCAACCAGAAATAAGTAGATAGAAAGGGCAAAAGTAAGAGATAGAATTTGAAATAAATGCAAGGTGCTTCAGCTGAAAGAGGAAAGGATTATTTGAAAAAGTGAAGAAAAGGGAGAAAATGATAAAGAGCAGAATCCACTGTAAGGACAGAGAATACAAAGGCAGTTTAAGGAACTGAGCTCAGTACAGTTACGAGTGATCACAAAATCTACATGAAGCTATATACAAACACTATGGTTATATTTAAAATGAACAGTTTTAATGAGGAATAAACAGCAGTAACAAAGTAGTTAAATACTTCTCTAATATGCACTCTTTGCAAGTAACTAGTTGTGGATTGGATAAAGAGAAAGACTTTTTTAGCGGCATGTGATAATAGGCAATAAAAGTGAAAATATGTGTAGGCAGTTTCCTTACTTAATGACAACTGCAAAGTGTTCAGTCATGCTTTCATATCACGTGGGATAGTTGGCTACATTTGTCTACAGTTGAGAGGGAAAACAATAATGATCTGCAAATCATATGCTCCAGTGATGCGAAAAGAAAGGGTTATACTCTTTGGAATACTAATGCCTTGAGAGGACTTCAGTTATAGGATTAGATAAAAAGGTTCTATTATAAATCATCTGTTCCCAGAAACCCACTGTCCAAAGTACCAAAAATAATGCCCAAAACACAGAAAGGTGAAAAATTTAACTGTAAGCACTTTTGCATGAGGCAGCCTCCCGCCCCCTCCTGATGAGTGGCACTACCCTATGCTGCTCACACTTGTATATAGCATCTCCAGGGTCATACCAACTCAAAGAAGGGAGGAATCTCCTACAACAAGTAAATCATTGCTGATATACACTTAGAAATCACACCAGTAATGGCTTCCTGTGGAAAACAGCAATCAACATTCCGGCTCTTGATCTTTTTTTCCTGCTGGAAAATGAAGCTTGAGGAATTTCCCCTCAACCACCCATAAGGAAGTCAGAGAGAGAAAAAAAGAGTGGAGAACCTTCCAGTGCTTAAAAGTTGGAAGTGTTGAGGTGGTGACAACATCAGAAAAGTTGAGGTTACAAATAGTATGGCAATTACTATTTAAACTATAAGTGCAGAGGCAAATGTAAAGCAAAAATAATGGCTCATTGATGAAGGGTTAAGAATATGTCAGCAGCTCTGGAATGACAAAAAAGGATTTTTTTATGAACCACAGGGGATATGGAGGAAAGTCTTTAAAGTAAAAAATAGGAAGATGTGAAGGTAAAGAAATAAGGTTTGTTTGTTTGTTTATTTGTTTGTTTGTTTGTTTAGAGCCACCCTCCATTATGGATGTTGGTACTAGACGAGTGTCAGTGTTTATGTGACACCCCAATCCCATGTGCAAAATATGGGAAAAGGGGGGTTTATGCATGGAAGGAAGGAAGGATGGATGGATATGCTTGATTATTTATTTACATTTGTTCTTTGGGGAAGAGCACTGATCCACCCATCCAATTTCAGACTCAGCACAGGTGTGAAGAAAAGAACACACCAGAACAAATAATAGCAAGCATGCATTACACACCATAGAGTTAGCAAAATGATACAAGAGAAAATTGTGAATTAAGGGGGGAAAAAGGAAAAAGATAATCCATAGGATGAGAATTTGTAGAGAAAATACATTGATTGAGTAATATAGGCAAATAGAAGATATGAAATATTTTTATTCACAGGTTTAATATTTGTGTAAGGCTATAGCATTAAGATAAGCTGAAGAAAGTGCAGAGTACCGACAGAATTTATTAACAGATAACATGAAAAGTTTTAAATTACATTTATCCCAAAAATATACTATTAAAGTCACAATGGAAGTCATGCACCCCTTCCTAGCAGACAGAAAAAAGAAAATAAACTTGTTTTTCTGGAAAATATAAACATTTTGCATTAAGTAGTAGAAGTTATGCAAACTGGAAAGAGTATATTAATAGTCAAAGAAAATTATGAGAGGATATTCCCTGTAAAAATCAAGAAAGAGAGAAGGGGCTGGCCATGTGACTACTAAAAGAGCTAAAGGGAGAACAGGAGAGTATGGAATAAAATTATGGAATTAGCAGTATGCAGGAGGTGCTACAGGATCCTATTTATGTATCAGGACAGACCTGCACCCTTGAATAAATTAACTGTTTGACTATATTTTGATAGCATATGGGAATGAGTGTAACTCATGAGATAGGAATAGTATATTATAAGATTGAAACACATGGGAAGGTCAGATATCTAGGATGCTTAATTAAGCACAAAATAAGGAAAATGTTAGAAATGAGTAACTGCAGATCCCTGCTGTACAGGAGTTGCAAAGTTTTGTGTAAAGTAAAACAATGAAAATTATTTGACATGAGAGGAAGAAAGCAGAGCAGATGGAGTGAAGAAAGGAAAATAAGAAATATTTGGAAAATGGAAAAGGGAGGATCATTTCCAAGCATGGATGTCAGCAAACCATCTGATCTCAATGGTCCTAAATTAATGTGTAAGCTGCTTGCATGGTATAAAGTGGGAGGGCCATCTGTGAGATGGCTTTAGGGAGTATGTAATGATAATAGGGCAGCTGCAATGACTAACGTGAGAATTAAGAATACTGTTGGCAGAAAGAACAAGAGTCATGCAATGCTGTACTATGAGGTATGAGATATAAGATATGTTATGGACCCTAGGCACATAAGGGATGCAATCATTAGCTTACATGGGAAATTGTTAGTATTAAGGTTACAGGCAAATGAAGGTAAGAATAAGGAAAGGTAGGAAGGAAAATTGATTTTCTTGGGGATAAAGGGATAGAAATCATAAAGATAGTACTTGCAGGAAGATGATGTGGGTTAGAGAAAAAGAAGGGGAAGAAAATTATGGAGGTCTGCAGCAAATGCAAGCTGTCAGTAGGAAGGCAAAATCAGTCCTAAAAATAATATGTTTATAAATACGCAAACTTATGTTGTTTGGGTATTTGTTGGTCCTGAAGCTCACAAAACTGTAATTGTGGATTTTGCTTTTTGTTTCTACTATCTGAGTCACCACACTAAACTGAGAGAAAGAAAGAGTTGTGAAAGAAATGTCCCTATAATGCAATGGTCAGTGAGTTAGTAATTCAGTGCATGAGTTTAGGAAATAAGTCAGAAAAAGAAGTTACTAGTGAAAATATCAGTGAATTTATATGCATCATGGTAGAAACACTTGAAATTGAGGAAGTTACAATAGTAGAAAAAGTGATGTCAACAAAGAAGCTGAGACATGTTTACTCCTTCATCGTTTATGAAGATGTTTATCTAAATGGTCCAGTAGTCTTGTAATACTGAGAAGATCAGCAGAACACTAGAGTTTAAAGATTTGCAGTGTCTCGGTCTGATTCCCTTAGTCTCAATGTTTAGGTGGTGTGGATCTAAACAAATCGTTTGTTAGGCAGTACTCCTGGGTTACCTCTGAAAACAGGCTTTCCTGCCCAGTGGGCTCACCCTGTTTGCAGATAAATAAAATTAGCTAATAACACAGCCAGCAAATCTCTCTTATCACACATTATAGCTAAAACTTGGAATAATCTCCATCCATCTGTGACTTCTTCATCTAATACCACTCAATTCAAAAACTCCCTTAAGGCCCACCTTACAAGTTCTTGGCTCCGTCCATGTATTACATAGTCCAAAAATCTGGTACCTCTGCAACTTTCTCCTACCTCTCTTTGTACATGCCCCAGTAAGCATGGTTCCTCCAAATGTTATCCATGGAAAAACATGTACCTGTTAAAATCTGTCTGTTTCTCACTGCAAACAAAATGTACATATATAAATATTTTACTGATTGGAATTGTCTGTACTGTTTTTTTCTTGCTTTTCCCTTCTTTCTAGATGCTACTAGTATAAAAAATACTACTTCCTACACTTTGTATAATATGTATATTGCTGTAAATGTGTTGTTTTAATGTACGTGGAGCTTTTCTCCCTGGGCCTCCACTGTAAATGGACCTCGTCCAGTCGGACCATCCAGGTAGACAAAATTAAAATTAAATAAATAAATAAATAAATAAAATTAATTGGCATAGCACAATGGAGTAATTCCATACTTTGGGCCATATACCCAGCAATCTTTGCTGCCCATAATGTAGAAAGCCTCACCAGTAGAGACTAAGATCAATTCATCAAATCCTAGGCTTAAACTGATAAAGTATCAGCTGCTCATCATGAGAAACCTGTATTATCAAGTGAAGTGAAATGATTAAGGCAAGCAGTTTAGGCACAAAGCCAAAAATAGTGAGGTAGAGAGTACCAAAACCAAGGACAATTTTAAAATATTACTCTAATTCAGTTAGAAAGTTTATAGAACACCAAGTTTTGCATCAACACACATTTTTTGGAAGATTGCAATCCATAGTGATTTACCAGAAAATCAAAAACTTAACTAGGGGCAAGGCAAAAATATGAGGCAAAATCCAGGATGTTCTGAAAAGCAAGCACACTTCAGGTCTGATAGTTCTGAATTATTTAGTGGTTAGAGAATGCTGAGAAAGATGAAAGCAAAAACTGTAGCAATTTAGTATGTTCGTTGCCATCATTAAAACTCCTTAAATGAGATAGTGGGCTCCAAATACATACTCAAGGTGAAATTGCCTTCATGTCAGTAGCATGAATGAAAAAACAGATGAACAGCAAAATGCTGAATGCTGTTTTCCATAGGAAATCATTGCAGGTACAGTTTCTAAGTGTTCACTGGCAATGATTCCCTTATACAGGGATACTTCTCCTGTCTGTGAGTTAGTAAGACTGTGGAGCTGGTAGATATAAATTTGGAGGTGTAATAGGCTTTCCTCTATCCACATCAGGGGTGTAGGGATACTTGTGCCCATGCAAAAAAGAGCGAAAAATTACTTTTTCATCCTTTTGACTTTTGTACATTTTCTGCATCCTTTCAGCACATTGACTTTCAGGAAGTCAGGGTTTCATAGTATATGATATAGTTGGTACAAATGCTGAAAATTTTCAGCTTTTTTAGAAATGAATATCCAATGTAATCCTCGCATTACCAATAAATTGCATTATCTGCTATTCATTGACATTTTCCATAAGTTGCTCAGAGCCTTGGTGTCTCTATGAGTTTCAAGTTTCTGAATTCTGAGTGTGAAATAATGTGTTGCCACTATGCAAATCTTTTACGAGTAGCTCGATCTGTCTTGCTCAGTGGTATACAGTTTAAAGCTAAAGTCACATGCCATCTCATGAGAAAGAGGTGGTGAGTTGCATGGGAGCTGTGGAGAGGGCGACTGAGGAGGACTGATGGCTTGTCTGCTCTTCATAATTTGGGAACCTTTCTGGTACAAATGGTATTAATACACAGTATGACGTGGAAGGCACGTGAAAAATGTGGTACTGCTTTTAGTAGTATCATTCATTCTCCAATTACTGGTTAATCAATTTCAGGGTTACACGAGAGCTGAATCTTATTTAGATGCTAAATTGATGCAAGGCAGAGAAACTAATACTGAATGAGATGCCAGTCAATAATAAAATGCATGTACATGCATGTGTGCATGCACAAACACAGACAATTTCACATTCTCTCTGTAACACTCAGCATGCACACCATTGGGCTTGTCAATCCACCTACAAAAGTCTTGGGATGTGGGAGGAAGCTGAAGCATGCGGTAACAATCTGTGTAATCACATAGACATGGAGACTTTACAAAGAAAGCATCTCATCCATGGACCAAACTGAAAATCCAAAAGCTGTGAGGCAGCATTGTTAATGTCTTCATCTCTGTACCACTCTGAGTAGTTGAAGAAAACTATTCTGCAAGGAATAGATTTAGTTAATACGATGAACTGAATGTCATGTGTCACAATCTGTCAAGAAAATTATCCAGCACAAAGGCACTGCTTTACAATGAAGAGAGTTTATATTGGGCAAAATTACACTGCTTTTTAAACTGGAATATTTTTTCTTGCTTCTGAAATAAAACTTTATACTGTAGAGATCAAGCAGTCCTTGCCAAAGAAAGGGGAAGAAGGATACAAGTGCTGCTGGGTGGTTCAAATGTGTTATTTTTTAGAGTTTTGATTCGTAATAGGACACATTTGGACTACAACCTCCTAGGGAGCCTCAAAATTAAGGGAGACCTCCCTAGTATCTACATAACCAACACAGGCACTCCAAAAACAGCAGGAGACCAAGTAAGCATGCATCAATTGCAGGGATGCAAAGCAGCAGTGAGGCAGACTACAAGAAGAGTGAATTAATAAAGAATGGTGACAGAAAAAAGGCCTGACGCCTAGAAATGTCCCCAGATGAGTTGGTGTGATTTGAAAAAAATGACTCAGTAGTAGAAATTAGGATGACAGTGGCACAGAGGGAATTATATATACATAAAGAAAAAAAGAAATTTGAAGTTTTGCTTACCCCCTTTTAAGCCTTTTTTATTGTTTCAAGCTTCCAAGCATTTCAGACTGTGAAATTAGCAGTGCTGACACATAATATTCATAGTTCTGACAACTAGTCACAGTGTGTGGCAACACAGAATTTATTCCAAATTGATTAGCGTTAATACAGCTTTCATCTCAGAAGTTATTCTGAGCATGTAGTTTTCATTTGATAATCTTGGATCCTTCCCAAACATGAGGGGTCTGTCTACAGTTCATAAAAAAGCAGTATAAATAGAGTAATGTATATCTTTTGTTGATGCATTACAAATGTTTGTATTTATTTTTTCTTTTCCCTAACAATGCATGTGTTATGAGAGCTATGAAAATGAATACTAGCTTAAAATTAAATAAAACAGGAGAGCATCTTTGTCGGAGCATTAATAAAATTAGAATAAAATGCTGGTCCAAGTAGGGCAATTAAAGAAAACTGCTACAGTTTAAAACAGATGTTTGCTATCTTCCTGTGAAATGGTCTGCATTTTGAGATTATTAAGAAAGTCCAAATGTAATATTAAAACAAGATTTGGTACAAAAATTGTATCAGGTGAATGATTACAAATGCATGTCAGCTTCTTGTACAAGAAAGAGGTAATTGTGATTTGTAATGAAGCAGTGCTGAGAGCAGAAAATCAAATATGATTCATGATTCAAAGTCACCCTCACTTTTGAAATCAGAGTTATGCTGTATTGCTGGATTATGTGTAAAATGGCAATGCGACATCATAATGGGACTAGAAATGGTTTAGAATCTGTAGCCTGCAAACCTCAAAGTTAGTTATAGACATGCTGTAAGAAACCATAATAAACTAGTGCCAGATTATTTTTGTAACAGACACATAGCAAGACATATTTCAGCTTATAAAATTCACTAAGCCCACCTAGGATCTAAAGCCGTATATTGAATTGCAATTCTGTACACTTAAATACGTCAAAGAGAATTAATTCCCCAGTGTTTAGAACAACAAACTGAGGGAATTTCATGCAAAGAAGCTGAATCCACATTATTCCCATCACACCCATACAAAATCAATTTGAAGAATATGACATTTTGAGGTAAATTATTTTTAAAACTGCAGCAATAACAACAGAATGAAACGACTATATGATAAAACTCTCCTTGCACTAACTTTTCATTATACTTTGTTCATCAAATTGTATGCACCTCAGTGAATTAGAAAAAACATAATAATAATTCCAGCTCTGCCATACTTGGTATTTTTCCAGCACTCTAGACCCTCATAATTTCAGGTTTCCTTCCAGTTATTGTTTTAATATGATTTTCTTATGTCTGCCATCTTGGATGCTTAAATCTGCAGCAATTATTTATTTCTTCCAAGGTATCTGACAGTATGGTAACATAGTTTTCTCCTAATCTGCACAGGAACTTCATTGCATAATTCCTGGCCAAAGCTAATATAAGTTTTTAGTTTTTGCTATGCATATATCTGTGAGGTATGTAAATGTTTGTTCATAAGCATTTTGTTGAGCCCTTTTGGTCAGAATTGATTCGCAGAAATATTGCGTTTGAACAAAATGACATTTGATCCAATGCAGTAGCTGTAGATAGCTGTACAAGTCAGTGGCCTTAGAATTTAGAGATGAGGTTTGGTCTAAGATGAATAGTGACATTTTTTTGTTTGTTTCCATAAAGGTTATGTTTACGTAGGGCAAGGCTTATGGTTAGGTTATGGTTTGGTGACTAAATAATGTTTATGGTTAGTGTTAGTTTTAGGTATAAAGCTAGGGCTAGTGATAAGGTTAGGTTTAAGGGGCATGCAATACGTTGTACCCAGTGTATAAGGTTTGCCATGAGAAGTACAGTGGATTATCCTGTGATATTGGGTCCATTTTTGATAACTGTCTTCTGACAAAATATTTTTGCCTTTTTGTCTTTTTCAACTACTTGGATTCAAGTTACTTGCAATGAGTTTGTTTTTTGAGATGTCCTACTCTCTAATTTTCTCAGTGCTATTTACCTCAGTATTGTTTAAGAGTATATATACTTAACATGCCCTATATCTTTCTTTATTGGGTCTCTGATTTGGACTATGCATCATTTTTCTAGATCTGTCTGAACAGACTATAGATTGCGTCATTCTACAAATGCTGTCTTTAGACTTTAGCACAGTAATTTTTCACAAGACATACACTGTTTACTGCAAGTTCTATTCCTGCCATTGTGTCTGTTTATCCTATTAACCCTCCTTCTCTGCTACCATGCCAACTGTGAGGGGATGTGTATGTGTATATATGTATGTGTATATATATATATATATATATATATATATATATATATATATATATGTGTGTGTGTGTGTGTGAGTATATTTGTATTTGTGTGTGTGTGTGTGTGTGTGTGTGTGTGTGTGTATATGTTTGTTGACATTTTCTCATTGGTTGACATGTATGCCACTACCACCAATCATCCTGTACTACAGCCGTGATTTCTGTGTCAAATGTCCAAAGGCTTGATTTATTTTGATTACACTAAACCTTGCTTATCACATTGCTAATGACTCCTGAAGTTTCATTGGACTTTTTGAAACGTCGATACTGTAATATAGACCCAGCATCATATCACTCTTTTTCTGATAAGGAAACATATTTCTGCACTTTACTACATGTTGTAACTATAAAGGATTACTACAGGATCACATGAATATTTAACATACTTCAAATACGTAAGGGACCCACTAAAGTCACAAAAGGCATTAGCAAAAGACTAAATCCAACAAGCAGCAAACAGCACATATAAGCAAGCTATGGCTGACTATCAAATAACATCCTGTTATTCGGTGTAATTACAGTAAGCACTTTTGTCTCGTATAGCTTCAGAGAATCAGTCTGGCGTTTGTTGGTTATGGGATACTCTAAACGTATCCGAGAAGCATATACATTTAGGATTAATTGAATGACTGTGTCATACAACTATTTCAGAGTCTTTGTCTGTATGGCTTTTTTGACAAATCACTGATGACAGTCTTGGAATATTGTGGGAAATAATCAGCATTTTCTAGCGGAACATATAGAATGAAGTGATCTTTTTCTACCAGATAAATGTTAGGAAGCTGGATCAGATATCTGTGGTTTCTGCAATATATCAACCAGTGAGGAGTACATATCAGGCAGGGTCTGTACATTTCTGCTGGTTGCATTATAACTGGTGGTTTCCATTACCCAAATTCTTGCTAGAAATGCTCACTGCTCCCTAAAACAGAGAAGGTAGTGACTGTGACCTCAGTGAGACTGACAACTTTGATCTGCTTGCATTTTCCCTCATATGTTCCAAACTTGCAACTTTGTAATACTAACTGCTGTATTGCATGTGGCAAAAGGGAATGTAATCTTCAGCCTTTCCGGGTTTGTGTTAATGATTTGAAATTATCAACTTGTCTTCCATTCATTAGACACCTAGGATTGTAGAATCATATAAAATATCTAGTCTTAGACCTCCCCCCCCATAGAGGGATAGGCACCTCATGCCCAGGACAAATTTGTGATTACCCTTCCAACTACCGAGGTTCCATATGAAAGAAGATAGTATAGTACTGCTTAGATTATATGAAAGGGGGCTGCTATGTCATAAACATGTGCTGTGTGGCAATCCTATCTCTCCATCTTGTTTTATTCATCTTCTTGTGAAGATTTAGGTTCCTGGTGTTGCTAATTGTTGGACTATTTATATCTAGGACCATCTTCCTAGCAACATGGAAGACAAGTTAGAGATCTTCCCTAATGAGGCTATAATAGGCTGAATGGTGGGATAGTGCCTCCAGTCTTTCTTGCATACCACTAAACTGTCCAGATTTTCATAGGATATTCAGAATCTTTACAAATATTTAGTCTGTTCCTTATAAAAGTTGTGGTTTTCTGGAAAATCACTGAGGATTGAAGTCACTAAATAATAACATTTATTCGAGTTTCAGACTTCACATCCTTCAGAAAATGCATTCTAACACAAAACCTCTTAGTGAAACAACTTTCAAAGTTTATAAGAGCAACATTTAAAACCTGTCTCTATTTCTAGACCTTTATCCAACCCATTATTGTATGCTTTGTTCAGACTTTTTGCCCTAAGAGATTGAGCAGTATGTTTCCTTGTAGATTCCATTTTTTAAGCCAGTGATCGTAGGTTCATAGATTCATAGGTACTTACTAGGGTATTGTATGTTAAGTACAAATAACCCACAGATGCGAAGACCATTTGCATGCTCCCATTATCCATTAGGGATAAGGGGCCTAACCAGGGGTGAATTTGTGGTTAGTTAGGGATGTTTGGGCTCTTTCTAGTTATTTTATATATCTGGTGAGATACATTCCAAATGGGGAATTCTACTCAACAAACGGCCTTATCAATGCTGATTTAAAGAAAAAAATGACCAATTTAGATCTGGGAGATATTTTCTTGGCAATCAGTAGCACTTAGCAGGTGGATTTCCTAACTACTGTTATCACATGATGATCAAAAGAGAGGGAATTAACAACCCATGTTCCAAGGTCCCTAACAAAATTCTCATTTTGAAGTTAATTATTGTTTATCTTGGAAAGAGAGGCTGTCTACCAAATGTGACAATATTATACTTATTTGTATTTAATATGAGTCCATTTTCAGTATACCAGGTATTTATGAGTGTACGTTAATGCTTAAGGGTTAGGATGTCAGAAGGCAACTTGACAATGACTTCCAGTTTGCTGTCATGTACAGAATTAGTTAGCTAGAATTCTTGGTCTGTGGTCTGGAGATCCAAAATGTAAATGCTTTACTGAAAAGGTTACAGCACTGAGCCCTCAGGGCCATCACTATTCATTTCATATTCTCTGATGCGACACCTACCAACTGCTCTGTGTGGTTCTGTCTTTTAGCCAATGTACTATCCATCTTACCATGCAGGGATCATTTTTTTAACTGTTAAGCTTACTAACTATAGCAGCATAGGGGATGTTGTCACATGCCTTGGCCAGGGCAAGATATGGTGTAAGGACAGCATGACTACTGTCCATAGTCTGTGTTACCCTTTAAAATAAGTTAACCAGATTCATGAGACAGAATCTAGCCTTGACAAAGGAAAACTGCTGCTTGTCTAGTCTAATGAGATGTTTGACATCAGAGTTTATCAGAGCAATTATAATATGCTCTATGGATATGTAAATTATACTCATCAGGCTGATGGGCCTATTATTCCTGTGGCCAGATATTTGCCCTTTCTGTCTTTATATATTTGTTATTTGTCATTTGTTAAATGGGTATGTGAATTGGTACTAAAACCCATTTCAAACCCCCATTCCATTATGCAGACCCAAAGAATAATCCTATTATACAATTTGATGACATAAGGATATATAGATTTGGTGATGAGAGCGCAAACAGTATGAATGCACAACACACACACACACACACACACACACACACACACACACACACATACATATATATTACATATTATATGATTTTGTGTGTGTGTGTGTGTGTGTGTGTGTGTGTGTGTGTGTGTGTGTGTGTGTGTGTGTGTGTGTAAATTATGTCAAATGCATATATACACTATAAATGTACTGTTTTCAAATTGTCCCAAGTCAGGCACTTGTATCTGTTTTATTTTATTTAAATTAATTTGATTTTGGAGTTTAAATCTCTGATTGATGCATATTACCCCTGCGGAGTTTGCATTCCTTATACCAAAACGGTTAACAGGTTTAATAAAAATATGGGTGAGACTGCTGTTATTTATCTTTTTTTTTTTTTCTTATTTAAAGCATCATCATAATTTCTTGGCTCCTCGAATATTTGCATCTCAATCATCATTATTTATCACCAACATCATCATCAACAAACACATTTTTCCCATTTTCTATATGGGGTCAGGGAGTCCACATTAGCAGTCACCATGTCTCTTTCTCAAATTAGAGCCTGTCTTCTACCTTCTCTTACAGCCATGCTTGACTGTCACAAGTCTTTTCTCATAAAATCCATCCATCCCTTTCTTGGAACTTACTTGTTTTCTCTGGCCTTCTTGCTGTTTATCCCAAATTTTCTGTACCATATGGTTTTCTGGTTTCCTTCACATATTACCAAACCACCATCATCTGCTCTCTTTGATGTTTTCTACAGTTGGGACTATTTTGGGAGCTGCTCCAATACCATAATTTCCTTGTCCCACAGTGCACATTCTGCCACCATTTTATGTACTTCTCCATTACGTCTACCTTCCTCAACTGCACTGCCTTCCCAACCAAGGTTTCTGTACCATACATTAGTGCTTGATGCACCACTGTTTTGTACAGCTTTTGTTTTAGCTTCTTTGACATGCTTCTGTTATACACAACCCTTGACACTCTGTGCCAGCTGATGGTAGCCCTTCTGAGTCTAGCTTTGACATGGTCATTCAAGATTCTTTTCTCCTCAACCATTCCTCCCAGATACTTGCAGGTGTTAACTTATTCCACTATTTTCCCTTCTGTCTCAATTTCCATCTTCTTCTGATTTCTCCCATTTGCTGCCATGACAACTGCCCTGTCTGTACTCAGTTTCATCCCACGTGTCTTTAGTTTTACATTCCATTCCCTTATCATTTGCTGAAGTTCCTGCTCAAAGTCTGCTTGTAATGCCACATCATCTGTATACAGCAGCTTTGTTTACCTGTCCACTCTGATCTGTTTACTTAAGTAGTTATTCAACAGCATGAACAGAGGTGGACTCAGAGCTGAAACCTGATGTACATGCACACCCACACCCACTGGGAACCCTCTGTGCATCATTAGTATTCAGAACTTTCAAGGAAAACTACACATTGGAACTCAAATAAATTGTTTTTATTGTATTTTTGTTTTCTGAATTAGTTTAATGCATCAAAGTCATTCTGAGTGGTTCTTATAATTTTGAATAGTTTTTTCCACAAAATGGCTATCTTGGGGCCTGCCATATGATTGCAATCTTGTTTAACTGCTTTCATACTATATCTCCTTCAGAAAATATATTTCAACTTCCCTTTATTTTATCCATGATAGACATAAAGAGGTGATATTGTTTTCCTATTTCATTGACATACTGCATATTGCATTAATGCAAGTTACAGGTATTACACATCTTCGGTAACAGAAGTGTTTTCACTTTTCTCGGAATGGCCAACAAGCATATTTATTTCAGAGCTTTTATTATGGTCTTCTCAGAGTTAAACAGGTCCAGCCAAAGAAAGTTGCTGGCTTTTTAAGGATGTCAATTTATAGTTCTGCAAGATCAGCCAAATTTAATTCTACTCATAAATGATGATGTGTATATTAAATATATTCATATCATTGTCAGCATATTTCTTCTTATTGCAAACATCCCACTAACATCCTTCAATGCAGGTCTAGATGACACATTTATGCAACAGACACCTCAGTCATGGCCTGTCCTTACCAAGGTTCCAATTGAAAAGTATCAGGGTGAAGTTGCATTTATGCCCGAGTACTTTGTTGTGGATAATTTTGAACAGTTTTGCAAAGTTTTCATGGTTATAGTTCATGCTGTTTAATAAAATGTTAAAATGTTAAAAAAGAAGACAATAAGCAATGACTGAAGCCATGCCCCAGTATATTTGTACAGATCATTAACAGGAGAAAAATGGATGACCCAGAGTATTTAACCAATTTCAAACCCTAAAAAGAATTACAAATCAAAAAACTGATCAAAGAGTAGATGACTAATTTTATTCCATACCGTTGAATGACTTGGATAATTCTGCAACAACATCCCTAACAGAAGATGCAGGTCTCTGCTGTAAACTTACTAGGATCACAAAGACATTATCTAGATATCCTAAGAAGATCCTTGCAATGGTCAAATTTACGACAAAGGAGTACAGGCTGTTAGAAACTGAGCAATAACATATGTTATAGAAAACTCTTATAAGAAAGGCATATACTGCACAATTACAGCAATAATAAAATGGTAATACTGGATATTTGCTCAGAATACTTAAGATTCAATGACTATAATACCATCCCAGCTGTACATATTTGAGAATGAATCATGCAATGTATAATACAAGCAAAAATAGTCCTGACAATGCATTGTATTTATTTTCTTTACTAGGTCTGAATGCTAAGGGAGAGGAGTGTAATGCTTGAGCACTGAAATAAGTATGTATATGTACGCATGCTCCTCTCTGTGCACAGCTATAACATCTGAGTAATAAGTAATGCTCTTGTGTATCACATTCTTAGTCTAGTTTTTTGTTGTGTATTGGCAACATAATTATATGCTGTACAAACACAGCAGATGTAACAAATAGGGATTCCAAATTTTGGTTCAGGGTTATTAGTAAGTATTAAAAGTTATGAACATGTATTTAATTTTATAACAATTTACTAACAGCTATTATTTTCTTGCCCAAATGTCCATCAAGCCTTCTGGGAACCTTTTACCTCAAAAGTCTGCAATGGACACATTTATTGCACAAGTCTTCCTCAAATGTATTTGTATACAATACCAACAAAATCATCAGTAAGGGTGAACTTGCACACTACTATTGCTAAAAATTTGAGGCACTGAGATAAAATGTAATCAACAGTTTGACTGTTTTGTAAAACCCAATGAACAAGCCTATTCTGAAGCCTCTTCTCTGATTCAAACCTGAAAACTGAAGCAGCATGTTTGGCAAATGTCTGGTTCAGTCTCACCCAACATTCATGAAGAAAGTAATTGGAAGAAGCTGCACATAACAACCGATCAGCTAAGGTAACATAGAAGATAATGAGTGACTTTTGTCTTTCCAGCTGCAACAAACAAATCTGATGGTAATGGCTGTTGCTGAAGAGAACTCTTACTCATTCACAAATGCAATGGTAGAATTAAAAGCAGCTTTATGGACGTCAATCTGTTCCACAACAGAAATAGAGCATGTTGGAGGGATAGATATGTAATACAGAGAATAACTTTTCTGATGAGCCATCTTCTACTCCAAATAAAGCAAAATACTACTTTACTCTATTCAAGAGTAAGTTGAATGGACGGATGGGAAAACACAAATTCACTGCCAGTTTAGCACTCTTGTCCCTCAT